>NC_053393.1:220745023-221078250 GCF_905171765.1 Bufo bufo
AGCAGATGAGGAGAAGCTTGATCAAGGCTCAGGAGCTCAATAATCAGCAAGCTGGAGTGCAAGGGGCTGGACTTATATAGGGAAGTACCAGGTGTGGGGAATCAAGGGTGATGAGCAAGGCTTGGCAAGACTGAGGTTACATAATAGGTTTCAGGGAGGAATGTCCAGAGAGGACGGTAGCCTAGTAAGCAGGGCTAACCCCTGGGATGTGGCTGGTCACGGGTTCGAATCCCGACAGTACTCCCCCCCCCCTTCCAAGGTGACCTCCGTGCACCGCAGGGGCAGGCTTACCGGGGTGCCGTTGGTGGAACTCTTTTACCAGTCTGGAGGCGATAGGTGATGAGAAAGTTGAAGCGGGAAAAGAATAGGCTCCATCTGGCCTGTCTGGCTGAGAGTCTCTTAGCGCTGTGGAAGAACTCGAGGTTCTTGTGGTCAGTTAGTATGATTATGGGGTTGGTGGCTCCCTTCAGCAGGTGTCTCCACTCGGAGAAGGCATCCTTGATCGCCAGTAGTTCTTTGTTCCCGATGTCATAGTTCTTCTCGGAGGGGGACATCTGGCGGGAGAAATATGCGCACGGGTGTAATAGCATCCTCTCCCCTGTCCGTTGTGGCAAAACTGCCCCCACCGCGGAGTCTGATGCATCCACTTCGACTATAAATGGGAGCTCGGGGTTCGGGTGGATTGGGATTGGGGCAGAAGTGAAGAGGAGTTTCAACTTGGTGAAGGCCTCCTGGGCCTCGGGTGTCCAGGAGAAGGGGACTGCCAACTTGGTGAGTTGGGTGATTGGTGCTATGACCTTGGAGAAGTTCCGGATAAACTTCCGATAGAAGTTGGCGAAGCCAATGATTCTTTGTATCTCCTTCTCGTTTCTCGGAACGGGCCAGTTCATCACAGCTTGGACCTTCCCGGGGCCATTCTTAGGCCCTCTGGGGAGATGATGTATCCGAGGAACTGAGTGGTGGTTCGCTCAAACTCGCATTTCTCTAGCTTGATATAGAGAGAGTTCTGTCTGAGTCTCTGCAGTACCCTGCGGACGTGTTCGCGGTGCTGCTCGAGGTCTTCAGAGATCAAGATGTCGTCCAGGTAAACGACTACAAACAGATCCAGCATGTCCCTGAGGACGTCGTTAATGAAGTGCTGGAAGGTGGCGGGAGCATTGCAGAGTCTGAAAGGCATGACCAGGTACTCGAAATGACCATAACGTGTCCGGAAGGCGGTCTTCCATTCGTCCCCAGGGCAGATTCGGACAAGGTTGTAGGTCGAGTTTAGTGAAGATCTTCGCTGCCCGGAGTCTCTCAAAGAGTTCTGAAATCAGTGGGAGCGGGTACCGTTTTTTTACGGTTATGTCGTTAAGCTTTCTGTAGTCTATGCAGGGACGCAGGGAGGAGTCTTTTTTCTCTACGAAGAAAAAGGGGGCTCCCGCGGGGGAGGTAGAGGGCCGGATGAATCCCTTTCTTCAGGCACTGAGAGGGGGTAGATACTGCCAAAGGGTATTTCGGCCCCGTGCAACAGTTCTGTAGGGCAGTCGTAGGGTCGGTGTGGTGGCAGCTTGTCTGCGTTTTTCTTGTCGCAGACATCCTGGAACTAGCAGTATTGAGGGGGTAGCAGATCCTTGACGGATAGTTTTGAGATGGTGGTGTCTTCGGGTGGAAGGACGGGTTTGTGGGAGCAATTTAGCAAGCAAAACTCGGACGGGAATCGTATGTAGCGGGTTTCCCAGTCCACCGAGGGGTTGTGGGTGGCCAACCATGGGATGCCCAAGATCACTGGAAACTTCGGGGAGGCGATCAGCGAGAAGTGGATCTTTTCACGGTGATCTGGTTCTAGGAGGAGTTGTAGTTCGGTGGTCTCGTGAGTGGCCGGCCCCGAGGAGAGTGGGGATCCGTTGACGGTTTCCAGGTCAACGGGGGCTGCCTTGATTGTCAGTGGAATGTTCTTTTCGCGGGCGAAGGTTAGGTCCATGAAGTTGCCTCCCGCCCCGGAGTCTAACATCGCTGAACAGGGGAGTTGTCGCCCCTCAATGTCGATGAGCATGGGGACGATGAAGTGGGATCCATGAGCCGCCGTGTTGTTATTTTCAGGGGCTGCTGGCGGGGTTGGAGTCTGTGGTTGCTCCTTTAGCTCCGTGACGGCAATAGTCTTTCGGATCTTATGAGGACATTTGATGGCAAAATGACCCGGCTTCCCACAGTAGAGGCAGAGGTTTTCGGCCAGCCTTCTTTCCTTCTCAGCTGTGGATAGAGACCTACGTAGAGCGTCGACCTGCATAAATTCAGTTACTGACTGGGGGTCGCGCTGGGCAGTGGAAGAGAAGGATTAAGTGGGTCTGTGGTCCGAGGACCAGAGTCTTTCTTTCTTCCTCTCGGAGAGACTTTGATCTATCCGGATGCATAACTGAATGAAGTCATCCAGATCGTCCGGGGCCTCAACTCTGGCGAGTTCGTCCTTTATTAATTCGGACAGGCCTCGCCGGAATTGGCTTCTCTGTGGCGCTGGGTTCCAGGTGGTGTCTGTGACCCAACGGCGAAACTCGGCAGTGTATTCAGCGACGGAGCGTCTCCCTTGCCGCAGACCATGTAGTTGCGCCTCGGCTGTCACACAACGGTTGGGGTCATCGAAGACTTGGCTCATGGCGGTGATGAAGTTGTTAAGGTTGTCCAGGAGCTGACTGTTAGTCTCCACGTATGGTGATGCCCATGCTAATGCTTCATCCGTCAGGAGATTGACCAAGAATAGCGCCTTCTTTTTCTCGGTGGTGAAGGGGGCCGGGTACATCTGAAAATAGATGCGGCATTGGTTTAGAAACGCCCGATACTGGCGTCTGTCGCCGCTGAATCTTGATGGGAGTGGCATGCGGGTGTCTGCGGGTGCGCCGCGGATGTCCAGGAGTTGCCTCTGTAGTTCAATAATCTCCCTCTGTTGGCTTTGGACTACGCCTTGGAGCTGGGCAAATTTCTCCTGATATGTAGTACCAAATTCTTGAAGTTCGGAGACCTGCTTATGCAGAGTGGCCATTGCGGACTCCATAGTGTGGCTGATTATTCTGTAACAGTCCTACAGGCTCACCTGAGTCAGAGGACCGCTGGCTGGAGGTAGGAGTGGAGCCCAGTGGCAAGGACCGCAGGCAGGTAGTAGGTGCAGGAAGTCTGGCAGAGGCGTAGTCGGTAGGCAGGCGGTGGGTCAGGGCAGGCGGCAGTAAGCGTGGTCAGACAATCCGGATGGCAACGGTGGTAGCAGTTCAGTAGGTAGGGACAAAGCAGAAGAGTAGTCGGTAGGCAATTCCTGGTCAGCAGTGGACTTCCAGTAGTAGCAAGAGCAGCAGATGAGGAGAAGCTTGATCAAGGCTCAGGAGCTCAATAATCAGCAAGCTGGAGTGCAAGGGGCTGGACTTATATAGGGAAGTACCAGGTGTGGGGAATCAAGGGTGATGAGCAAGGCTTGGCAAGACTGAGTTTACATAATAGGTTTCAGGGAGGAATGTCCAGAGAGGACGGTAGCCTAGTAAGCAGGGCTACCGCCTGGGATGTGGCTGGTCACGGGTTCGAATCCCGACACCATTTTTTGTCACCTTACATCATAAAAAGTGTAATAGCAAGCGCTCAAAAAGTCACACGCACCCCAAAATAGTGCCAATAAAACCATCATCTCATCCCGCAAAAATCATACCCTACCCAAGGTAATCGCCCAAAAACTGAAAAATCATGGCTCTCAGACTATGGAGACACTAAAACATGATTTTTTTTACTTCAAAAAAGAAATCATTGTGTAAAACTTACATAAATAAAAAAAGTATACAGATTAGGTATCGCCGCGTCCGTGACAACCTGGTCTATAAAAATACCACATGATCTAACCTGTCAGATGAATGTTGTAAATAACAAAAATAAAAACGGTGCCAAAACAGCTATTTCTTGTTACCTTGCCTCACAAAAAGTGTAATATAGAGCAATCAAAAATCATATGTACCCTAAACTAGTACCAACAAAACTTCCACCCTATCCCGTAGTTTCTAAAATGGGGTCAATTTTTGGGAGTTTCTACTCTAGGGGTGCATCAGGGGAGGCTTCAAAAGGGACATGGTGTCAAAAAAAAAGTCCAGCAAAATCTGCCTTCCAAAAACCGTATGGCATTCCTTTCCTTCTGCGCCCTGCCGTGTGCCCGTACAGCAGTTTACGACAACATATGGGGTGTTTCTGTAAACTACAGAATCAGGGCCATAAATATTGAGTTTTGTTTGGCTGTTAACCCTTGCTTTGTTACTGGAAAAAATGGATTAAAATGGAAAATCTGCCAAAAAAGTTAAATTTTGAAATTGTATCTCTATTTCCATTAATATTTGTGGAACATCTAAAGGGTTAACAAAGTTTGTAAAATCAGTTTTGAATATCTTCAGGGGTGTAGTTTCTAGAATGGGGTCATTTTTGGGTGGTTTCTATTAGGTAAGCCTCACAAAGTGACTTCAGACCTGAACTGGTCCCTAAAAATTGGGTTTTTGAAAAATTTCTGAAAAATTTCAAGATTTGCTTCTAAACTTTTAAGCCTTGTAACATCCCCAAAAAATAAAATATCATTACCAAAATGATCCAAACATGAAGTAGACATATGGGGAATGTAAAGTAATAACTATTTTTGGAGGTATTACTATGTATTATAGAAGTAGAGAAATTGAAACTTGGAAATTTGCAATTTTTCCAAATTTTGGTAAATTTGGTATTTTTTTATAAAAAAAATAAAAAAATTTGACTTCATTTTACCAGTGTCATGAAGTACAATATGTGACAAAAAAACTATCTCAGAATGGCCTGGATAAGTCAAAGCGTTTTAAAGTTATCACCACTAAAAGTGACACTGGTCAGATTTGCAAAAAATGGCCTGGTCCTTAAAGAGGACCTTTCACTAGAATAAAACATCTAAACTAACTATACAGACATGGAGAGCGGCGCCCAGGGATCCCCCTGCACTTACTATTATACCTGGGCACCGCTCCGTTCTCCTGGTATAGCCTCCAGTATCTTCATAGTTAGGCTCCACCCAGGGGAACTTGCCGGCGTCTCTTTCTCCCATGCTGTAGCGCTGGCCAATCGCAGTGCTCAGCTCATAGCCTGAGAGAAAAAAAAGCCTCTCAGGCTATGAGCTGAGCGCTGCGATTGGTCAGCGCTACAGCATGGGAGAATGAGACACCGGCAGGTTCCCCTGGGTGGAGCCTAACTATGAGGATACCGGAGGCTATAACGGGAAAATGGAGCGGCACCCAGGTATAATAGTAAGTGCAGGGGGATCCCTGGGCGCCGCTCTCCATGTCTGTATAGTTAGTTTAGATGTTTTATTCTAGTGAAAGGTCCTCTTTAAGGTGAAATAAGGCTGTGTCCTAAAGGTGTTAATATCTTCCTTGTCTTTGAACAAAGTTACCAATGGGAATTAAATTTAAACAATAAAGGGTCCTGCGTAAAAGGAAGATTCAACCTCCATTATAAGCGCACAATTATCTGATAAGGCCATATTTTATTTTTGATATATTTTTTTCCAACAATTTCTTATTTCTAATGACCATATTAATCTTTGACCAAGTTTGATGTATTTTTGAATAGCAGGAGTAAGTTCTTTGCTCCGGATTCAATAATCGCCAAACATCCACCCCATCAAACTCAGCTATTAGATTAGCCAAGTTCGTAATATGAAATGCAGTTTTACTATTAGATAATCTATCCTTAGTAGAATCCAATACCGCATTACAATCTCCTACCGCTATCAAAACACATTCTTGTATGTCTAACATATACTTTTGTAAGTCATATAGCACATCAGGTTTATATGGAGGAGGAATACTGTATAAACATTTGCTATAACCATTTGTACATCATTTATATTGCACTGTAAGAAGAGATGCCTGCCGCAGTCATCCGCCTTACATGCCACATATTCATAGTTGACTTTATCATGGCCTAAAATAGACACTCCTCTAGAATATGATGTATATGTAGAATGATATCCACCCTCTATCCATCTTTTCTACACTGCTTCTGCCTTCTCCTCGGGTCTCGTGCGGTCTCTGACAGTCGGGAGCAGTCCTGCTCCTGCTACAGTGCAGGAGCTGTAACCCTGCAATTGTGCGGCTCCGGGCAGAAACACGTGTTTCTGCCCAGCAGGACGGGGGCCACAAACCATGGCTCTGGGGGCCACATGCAGCCGGCGGGCCGCAGGTTGTACACCCCTACTTTAAAGAGTATCTAAACCTGAAGTCTTGCACTTAATGGTAAAACATTGTCATATGACAAATGCCATGAATAGTACTGCTTTTGAACCTGGCTAACCCACAGCAATTTAGCCTGCCTAGTGACACATAAGACACAATAAAATAGTGTAACAAGCTGCACTATTAGGCCTCCTGCACACGAGTGCAGGTAAACACACATAAGATTTCTAATTGCAGATTTTGATGTGGATTAGATGTGGTATTGCTACAGATCTCACCCTTCATTGGAAAAGGGTGAAATCAGCAGCAAAAATGGCAAACATAATTGACATGCTGCGGATTTGGAAATCCGCACGGCAGGTCAATTTCTGCATGGAAAAATACACAAAGTGTACAGCAGATTTGTGCAATCTCATACACTTTGCTGGTAGTGAACTCCGCTGCATTTTCTCCGCATGACAATCCTCAAGGAAAAAACACATGTATTCTGCAAGATGCGCAGGTAGCCATCTTGGCAGACCCTGATGAATCTCACTGACATAATGGGATCCACTGGGTCCCACCAAGATGTTGCTAGCACTCTTCATTTGACAGAATCGCCAGAGGGTGTGACTTCCATTATAAACGGTAGCCACTACTCAGACACAACTTAAAGGGGTTCTCTGGGAATAAAGAAAATGAAAATACTTAAATATTATTTTATAATAAATATATTCACAAATACCTTTCATTAGTTATAATGGCTCTTTTTTTTCTAGAGAGTAATAATTAGGAGAAATAAAATGGCCGCAGTCCTATTCGTACACACAAAACCTGTCCTAATCACACAGGAGGACAAGTTACTTCACAGCAAAGAGCGACCTCATCCTCCTCTCTGCTTGTCAGGGATTATGATCCTGAACACGGGTGAATCTCTGTGCTAATGGAGACATGAGAGGAGGGTGAGGTGTGGCTAATGAGCAGCAGCACTTGAATGCAGTCTCCATTACCAGAGCTTCATATCACCATAGTCTGTCCTGTTCGTCATCTTTGTTTTTAATTTCTCCTCATGAACTAAATTTCCCAGAGATTCAGCTAAAGTTCTTATCATCTATATTCGGGATCATAATTCCTAATAAGTAGAGAGGAGGAGGAGGAGGACGAGGCAGCTCTTTACCTCAGTGTTGTGAAGTAACTTGTCCTAATGTGATTAGGACAGGTTTTGTGTGAACTAATTGCACGGCGGCCATTTTGTTTTCCCTGATGATTGCTTCCCAGACAAAACTAACCATTATAAATAATGAAAAGTATTTAAGAATATATTTATTATAAAGTAATATTTAAGTATTTTCATTTTCTTAATTCCCGGAAAACCTCTTTAATATGATGGACCACTGCATTTCACAGTTGCCACTATGCAACCGATGCTGTACATACAGCTACTTTAAGGCTACTGTCACACTAGCGTTTTTACTGGATCCGGCAGGGTTCAGCAAAAACGCTTCCGTTACTGATAATACAACCATCTGCATCCGTTATGAACAGATCCGGTTGTATTATCTTTAACATTGCCAAGACGGATCCGCCATGAACTCCATTTAAAAAAGTCAATGAAGGACGGATCCGTTTTCTTTTGTGGCAGATTGTGGCAGAGAAAACTGATCCGTCCCCATTGACCTACATTGGTCCGCATCCCAGGACGGAGAGCAAACTACAACATGTTGCGGTTTTCTCTCCGTTATGGGAATGCAACTAAACGGAATGGAATGCATTTTGGAGCACTCAATTCTGTTCAGTTCAGTTTTGTCCCCGTTGACAATGAATGGTGACAAAACTGAAGTGTTTTTTCTCCGGAACTGAGCCCCTATAACGGATCTCAATACCGGAAACCTAAAACGCTAGTGTGAAAGTAGCGTATTTACCTAATTGCCATCATATTAAGACTGTAGCTGACATATGCATATTTACTATTACGATTCTAGTGGAGGTGTCTTTGGTTTGGCTGACATGAGCTAATCTGCATACTTTTCCCATGCTACATTAACAAGTGTTCATACACCGAATGGGTCTATTCAATTAGAACCAGTATTCCCCCTAGGATGCATCTAAGGCATCTTTTTGTAGATACTTTTTTTAAACTATCTAGGGATCTGAATAAATCTGGTGCATGGCATGTATGGCACTTTTTTGGTGCATTTTGAGCCAGCAGTTTACCACACTTTGCTTTGTAAAACTCCCACTCTGAAGTCACTGGCGGTAACTCAGGTAGCCATCAAGGGTGGACTGGCCATAAACGTTACAGGGAAATTTCCCAGTGGGCCTATGCCCAAAGACCCGCCTTAGCCTTATGGCTGTCAGATGGGTACATAACCATATGATCCTCTCAGCATTAGTGAACGCTAGGGGCTTCAGAAACATATGCAACTGTCCAGCAGCCGCAGGATAGTGGTACAATTGAATAATGTGGAGGATGCAGGAGTATTTTGTGCTGCATTGTGGTATTTGGTTCGTCTGAGGAGGTATTTTGTGCTGCACTATAGTATTGCTGGCCCTGCCTACTTGTTTTGTCCCTGCCCAGTTGTGTTGACCCACCTTCTGTCAATTTGGACCCCCCCTACAACATGGGATCACGTTTACATTTTTTTTTTTTTTATCAGAGCCACATTATTTTCCCAGTCCTGGTATCCTTTGACAGCTGGACTTCCAGGATATGCAGACAAGAGACTAAGAGATGTGCAAGAAAGTGTTTCAAAATACCTAATGTAGATTAGGTTACAGAAAAACAGTTTTTTAAGGAGTAAGGATTACAGAACTGCATTGTGACAATTTCCTAATACAATGGTATTTTTGGAATTGCTCCTTTTACAAATTACTGTTGCTTCCCTATAGGCACCCTGTGCAGAATACAGAGGCAGCATGTATTCTGGGGTTCAGTTTTACAAGTGCTGCTGTAATCATGCAGTTCCTTAAAGAGGACCTGTCACCACAAAATGTAGTAAAATCTGAAAGCACCATGTTATAAAGCAGGAGAATCTGAACAGACTTATATATAGAGTTGTGGGAAAAGATTCAGTAAAACTTGTAATTTATAAAGACTTGTAAAACAATTATATCTATGCCTTTTTTCGCAGTTCTGTGAAGAACCATCGGTACAAGAGGGAGGGGTTATCATACAGGGATAGTTGTCAGTCACTGATAACACCTCCCTCCTGTGCCGATAGGTATTCACAGGGCTGCAAAAAGGCAAATATATAAATGTATAAATTACAAATTTTACTGAATATTTTCTCACAAAACTTTATATCAATTAGCTCCACTCCTCCTGCTTTATAACATGATGCTTTCATATTGCATTATGTATTGTGGTGACAGGTCCTCTTTAATATTTAAAGTAATTTCAAACTGAAGCTTCACCTTTAAAGGAACAATATGACCAGTTCTATGTTGTCCTATCTGTTTCTGTTTCACAGATGTGGACCTATGGTATTTACTTGAATGAATCCACAATCCGGAAGATACGATGCAGTGGCATGGAGCAGAAGGCATGCTCTACTTTTTCATGGTGCGGACAGATAGTGGACCATTCAAGTTGAATGGGTCTGCATCCGTGAGCACCAGCCACACAGACGGTGCACGTGCTTTGGGGATTGCAATTTGCACAAAAAGCACAAGTGTCCATGAGCCCTTACTTGTACTGACCCAGTTATCTTCTTAAAATCAGTACTGACCATCACCAGTGCTGCAGTCCACTCAATACAGTCCTCATGTTCATAGGCTCCAGGGTCCCCACCCTCATAGCCGTTAATTAACATTTCTCTTCCTACACTGTGTATAGGAAGAAAACTGACGGCCAGCGGTGGAGGGCAGAGTCTATTTAACTATTTTACCCTTTTAGCCATATTAATTATATGAAGTTATCTAATTCAAAGATTTTCCATGTAGTGACCCAAAAAATGACACTTTTTTTATACAAGTTCTTGTTTCTAATGCTATTGTAAAAAGGTAATTAGCTTTTTATGAAGAGTTTTCCTCCAGAGTCTTTCAATATTTTCATGGGTAAAAAGTCTTCTATGAATAGGGAAATTATAAAACCATTATCTACAATTCTGATACATTATGAAACATAAAGGAGAAGCTGCCACTTTATAGTTCCTATATTTAATTACATCAGTACTAAATAATTTCTGTTAGGCTTCCTGCACTGCGATGTCTTCATTATCTAATGCAGGTGAACTTAAAAAGTTCAGTGCCATGTTGGATAAATGAGAACCTTGTAACTTTGCTACCTAGATGTATGTTCATAGGTAAAACTTGAAAAAAATATATAAAAAAATGGTATTCAATTTAAAAGTTTTTTTTTAGATCATATTTCTATGTGGAGAAATGACAGTTGATGTTTTAGGCCTAAAGCCTATGGCTTCATTAGGGCTCATACACCCGATCAGCATTTTTTGTGGGTCAGATGCTGACCTATTCACTTAAATGTGGCTGCAAAAGTATGTCCTTTCCGCGGCCCCGCAAAAAACAGAACATGTCCTATTCTTGTCCGTTTTATGGACAAGGACAGGACAGTTCTACAAAAGCCAGGATGTTCCTTTCCACAAAATGCAGAAAGCACATGGCCTGGAACGTGGAAAACAGCCACCCACCCTGCTCTTTTGGCATGCTCCCAATAAAAACCGGCCCGGTTCGGCTTTACAGCCACACTAAGTAAAAGCAGTGTCAGCGAGCACTAGCTGCCGCTGACACACAAAATTACCAGTTCCTATCTCACCGAGGCCAAGAACCTCGGTAACACGTGCCTTCCGTCAATGACGGACCCTTGCGCCTTCCTACTATATATATATATCTCTGGGAAGTTAGAAGACCAATAGTTGGAGTTTTGGGAGAGGAATGTTGTCCCATTCTTGATTGATATAGGATTCTAACTGCTCAACAGACCTGATTCTTCTTTGCTGGATTTTTCATTTCATGATGATCCAAATGTTTTCCATTGGTGAAAGGTCTGGACTGCAGGCCAGTTCAACACTCTGACTCTTCTTCTCCAAAGCCATGCTCTTGTGATGGATGCAGTATGTGGTTTAGCATTGTCTTGCCGAAATATGCAAGGTCTTCCCTAAAATAGGCACTGCTGGAATGAGAGCATATGTTGGTCTAAAACCTCTATGTACTGTTCATTATTGATAGTCCCTTTCCAGATGTGTAAGCTGCCCATGCCACAGTTTCTAATACAACTCCAAACCATCAGAGATGCAGGCTTTTGAACTGTACACTGATAACAAGCTAAATGCTGTCTGCAAAACACAGCATCCGTAGTTTCCAAAGTGAATCTCATTTAATTTATTTGATTCATCTGACCACAGGACAGTTTTCCATTTTGCCTATGTCCATTTGAAATCAGCTTTGGCCCAGAGAAGATAGCGGCATTTCTGGATTGCGTTGGCATATGGCTTCTTCTCTGCACCATAAAGCTTTAACTTGCATTTGTGGATTGTATTATGACCTATGTTCACAGACAATGATTTCTGGAAGTGTTCCTGAGCCCATCCAGTTATTTCCAGTACAGGATCGATGTCTGTTTTTAATACAGTTTCGTCTGAAGGCATATTGAGATCCAATATTGACCAACGGCCATGTCCAATGCACATATGGATTTCTCTACATTCTTCAAATCTTTTGATAATTTTGTGTACAGTACATGGTGGGATATTCAAAGACTTTGCAAATTTTACATTGAGGAACATTTTTCTGAAATTGTTCAACAACTTTTCTTTTTTTTTGCAGATTGATGAACCTCTGCCTATCTTTGCTTCTGTGAGTCTTCACCTCTCTAGCATGCTCTTTTTATACCCAGTCATGTGACCTTAGTAGCAAATTACTCCTCCAGCTGTTTTTTTGTATTAGTGTCACTTATTTTTCCAGCCTTTTGTTGCTCCAATACTATTTTTTTAAGACGCATTGCTGCCATCAAATTCTAAGTGAGTTAATTTTTGCCATGAAATAGTAAAAGTCTCACTTTCAACATCTGCTGTGTGTTTTCACCTTAAGGCCCCTTTCAGAAGATCAAGTGTCACTCTGCGGACTCTCAATGCAGCACCCGTCCTGAACTTCCAGCACTGCCGAGATTGCATCAGTGTTATTCAGTACATTCCAGAACTGTAAGGGTTACATAGTATAAATCAGTATAATTTTATGCGACCCCGGCAGTGCTGGAAGTTCAGGAAGGGTGCTGCGCTGAGAGTCCGCAGCGTGACACCAGCTCTTCTGAAAGGGGCCTAAGGACTGAACCAAATTTTCAAATTTTACAAATCTTACAAGTTTCACCTTATGTGGTAATAACTTTGGAATGCTTTTACTTATCCAAAATATTCTGTTATTGTTTCCTCATAACACATTGTACTTCCTGTTAGTGGTAAATTTGGGTTGATATCTTTTACCTTTATTTATAAAAAACAAACAAATAAATTTATGGAAAAAGTTTAAAAATTCACAATTTTCAAAATGTTTATTTCTTTCCTTTCAGGAAAGTGATACCTCACAATATGGTTATTAAAATTCACCATATGTCTACTTTATGTTGGCATCATTTTGAAAATAGAATTTTATTTTTTTTAGAACATAAGAAGGCTTAGAATTTTAGAAGCCACTTTTCACATTTTCAAGAAAATTTTCAAAACCAATTTTTTAAGTACCATTTCAGTTCTGAAGTCACTTTGTGAGGCTTACATAATAGAAACAACCCACAACTGATCCCATTTTAGAAACTACACCCATCAAAAAACTTATTTTAGAAACTGTGCTGACCCGTTAGGTTAAATTTCTTTAGCAGATTTTCCATTTTCATCCTTTTTTCATGTAAAACAGCAAGGGTTAACAGCAAAACAAACATCAATATTTATTTGCCTGATTCTGCAGTTTCTAAAAACCACCCATATGTGGTCATAAACTTGATGGAGCTGTGTGAGGGTTTATTTTTTATGGGATAAGTTGCCATTAAAATTGGTAATATTTTTAGATACATACAACTTTTTGATCACTTTTTATTTTGCTTTTTGGAAAGCAGGAAAAAGAAAAAAACAGCAATTCTGTCATAGCTTTTGGGGTTTTGTTATTGTGGCGAGCACTCGGCGGGAAATATTACATAACTTTATTCTGATGGTCAGTGTGATTATATAGATACAAGTTTTATATATATATTTGTGTTATATATATATATATATATATGTACTGTATATATATATATTTTTTTGTGTAATTATTTTTTTTTTTGTAATGTATAGGGGCAGTGATACTTCCATTTTTGTAATATACTTTAATTGCTAAAATCGTACATTTCTATTAGAAAAATAGCTCTAAAGTGGCCCATTTTGAGCCTTAGCAATGCTCCTCTGTCTTCTGTTTACATAACACAGTCAGTGTTAGCAAGTCTCCACAGTTATGTAAGCAGAAGACAGAGGAGCGTTGCTAAGGCTCATAATGGGCCACTTTAGAGCCATTTTACTAATAGAAATGATTTCAGTAATTAAAGTATATTACAAAAATGGTCATTATAATTGTCCCTATACATAAAAAAAAATGCTCCGTGCCTCTCTGTGATCATTTTACTACAAAACCACAGTGACAACTTTATCTCACTGTGATTTTGTAGTAAAAAGATCACAGAGAGGCACAGAGCATTATCAATCATGTTAATGCTCAGTGTCTCTGCTGTCCAGAGCGGGGCTTGGCACTCTTTCACGCTGCGGATGACATGCACGGCATACGGTCGTGTGAAACAGCCCTTACACTTTAAGATTTGCTACTTTTACACAAAGCATTAAAAAAAATATATGTTCTTGTGTCCCCATATCCGTTTTAGTTTTTTGCAATGGCCTGGTGTGAGTTGATGTTTTAATTGGTATGATTTTGAAGTACATAAGATTTTTTAATCTCTTGATATGTTTTTTGCAAGGTGTGGTGACCAAAAAAATGGCTGTTCTAACAGTTTTATTAAATTTTTACAGCATTCATCTAACAAGCTACATCAACTGATATTTTTATAGAGCAGGTTGTTACGGACAAGGTAATACAAAACATGTCTTTTTTTTTCAGTTTCATACAACTCGTTATCTTCTCACCATGTCGTCATCTCAGAGAGATTTTTCTGGCGGTGGTCTCGTGTGAAGGCTCGTTTTTTGTGGGAAAAAGTTAAATTTTCATTGCTACCATTTTAGGATACATATGACTTTTTGATTGCTCAAAATAATAAATTCTGGAGGGGTGGTTGCGAAGTGACAAAAAAGTCTAAAGGATTTTTTAGGGCATTCACTTGGCAGGGTAGATCATGTAATAATTTTATTATTACTTAATATATTTTTTTTACAATGGTAAATGGATTGATTAGGGAGAAGTGGCACTTTTTTTTTTACACTTGAAACGTTTTGATTTGATTTTTATAAAACACTTTTTTAATTTTAATTTTTAATTTTATTTTGGTCCCACTATGAGACTTCAACTTTTGTGGGTCTAATCCCTGTTTCAATGCAGTACAATACATGCCGGCGGATACAGCAGGGGGCCAGGACTGATTCAGTGGGTAGAGATCCTGTGCCTGCTTGATTTAAACACTGTACATTGTCACAGTGTAGGGGGAGGGAAGGAATACCAGAATGACAACAGAAGGAAAATGACCAGGAACTAGGCCCCAAGGCTAGGGAAAGGGAAATGGTGACCACCTAAGGAAAGCCTAAACCTAGCCCTGACTCCTGTCAGTATGAATAGACCCTGAAGGTGGGAATATTCAAACACCGTAAACCTAGGCCCTAGTAACCCTGAAAATCCCTTAGGATTAGTGACAGGGTCTGAGACTACTGGTTTATTCCCAGATGAACGAACCAGCGTCTCCCTGAGGCCTAGTAAACAACGAGCAAATGGGAGCAACAAAATACCAAGAGAAGTACACTCATCTTCAGTAGAAGATGGATGAACAGGAACTCAAATGAGGACCACACACCAGTTCTTACAATTTCAGGCAGAGAATATCAACCGCATGGTATGAAGTGTGAGTCCAGAATAAATAAAGGAGCAGTAATGACCACGAGCTACACCTGATACAAGAGGTGTTTTCATTACTAACAACACTGCAAGAAGTGAATACAGATAGGCTGTCAGATGACCTAACGTGCAGCCAGTCTCTCAGATCTTCTAACCTCTGTCACGGGAGGGGCCGTGACATACATATACGGCTCTTTGTGCGAACACTATGTTCGCTGCACCGTATATATACTCCAAAACGTTGTCTAGGGGGTAAGGAATTCAACTTCATTCAAGCAAAACTGTTCTAAAAAGCTAAATGCCTTCTATACACAAGACCATACCAGCAGTGCCTTCATTGCAGATACAAATCAATAGAAATACTTAAATCAAGTTTATTTGTGCACTGTACTATGGTAGGAAAAAAATATGATATAATGTCTTAATATATCACTAGTCAGAATTATAGAGCTATAACAGGTGACTATACAACTTGACAGAAGTATAGATTAAAGCCCATTTATAAAAGTTTTCTATTTTATGGCTTCAACAACAACTGCTAGCCAGGCATAAATGTAGACAAGTAATAGATGTTGCCAACAGAAGACATATATAAAAGCTATAAAATTTGTTGGTTCTAGAAAACTTTAAAAAATTATAATTTGTACAGCACATTTTCAAAAGAAACTTATGGCACATCATTAATTTTTATAGGATCACAAATCTGACAACTGGATTTTGCCACATACTAGTACTGTATTGCTAAGGGACAAAGAAAGACAGATTCCACCAACTAATTCATCCTTTCCTTGACACCAATTTCCCTCTTGATATGTATATGCATGTTATGTTCATGTAGTTCAATTCAACTGAGCAATTAAGATTTTAAAATAAATATAAGAATAATTCAATGACTTACTAAAAACAGGAAAAGTAGTTAGCAATAAAATTTTGTTGTCCCAATTTCATTGGAAAGTAAAAAATACAAAGTGAAATGTAACCACAATTTTAATATAGTTATAGTTGATGATAAAGTGACTATTGGGTCACTAGTCCATAAAGTATTCCAAAGAAAAAGTAGAGGGTTTTTTTTGGAAAAAGGGAACCTTTATGTATTTAATGCAGCCTATGGTTCAGGCAGCATGAAGTTCCTGACACTCTCCTTTTGAAAGGACCACTTAAGGATTCTTTCCAAAAGGAATATAACACAGGATGATGTTATTCGTGCAGTGCATACATCTGTAGTAGAACTATTCATAGAAAGTCTTTCAATTTCTTATGGCTACAATGATCAAGTAGCTCCTTTTAAAACATTGACTTGACTTTTATGGTCTTATTTAGTTACAATATGGTTATAACTGATGTGTCTATATAATATCTACTATTTTCTAGTGTTGAGCGAGCATGCTCAGCCAAATACCAGCTTGGCTCGAGCATCGCTATGCTCGGCACATGGCGGTACTCGGCCGAGTACCGCATGTGCTCGAGTCTCCACCCCGCACGTTTCGCGGCTGCTAAGCAGCCAATAAACGTGCAGGTAAGTACTGCCCTCACTGTAATGCCAGTAGCTATGTTGGCTACTGGCATTACAGTGATTGGCTGGCCGGAATGCATCATCAGGTGCTATATAGCACCGGATGACGCGTGTTCGGCTCATTCTAAGTCAGGTAGAGCTGAGCATAGGAAGGGACAGAGTGTAGGGGGTGTAATTGAATTAAATTTTTCTACAAAAACGTTTTATAGACCCAAAAGTCCTTGTAAGGACTATTGTGTGTGACAGCAGCAATATATATTTTTTGTGCATCCTGAGCAAAATACAAAGTAATAGGCCGCTGCGGACAGCTCAATTTTCCACGCCACATCTCCTGTTTAAGATGTGTGCATCCCTAAAATATCAGTGACATCCAGTGCACTTCTTCTGTAGACGGTGTCCCCTGCGGACAGTTAAATTATCCGCGCCACATCTCCTGTTTAAAGTGTGCGCATCCCTAAAATATAAGTTGAAAGAAAAAGGAAAAAGTCTGGTACCGTGTTAGCCAATAGAAAACTAGTTTAGTGCTCTCATTAAGAGAAACAAAATAAGAGTATTGCAGGTTTGACAACTTTTGATGGCTAACAAAAATAGAAGCAATGATGTTACATAGTGAGCTTTTGAGACATCACCAGTCCCTTCATCAGGCGTACTACAAGAATATGTGAAGAAACAGCAATATATATATACAATAAGAACAGATACATGGGGGAATGAATGGACATTTGAAAAAAAAAAAACAGAACATATTAAAGATCTTGAGAATGAGTTCTTAATTATCTTACAGATAAGGGGTGTGAAAGTTTTAAGGTCTCTAAATTGATGTTATCTCAGAGACCTGGTGCCCCGACTATGTCTATAGAAGACTATTTAGATCTTGTAGTGTGTCCTAAATCCCGGGGACACATTCAGTCCAGTATTCAAAGTGTCAGGCAGTGTTAGAAATTTGTATTCCCAAATTCTTCTAGCTCTTTGGGATTTGAAGTTACCTTTTAATATAATAACTTTCATGTGTTCTTCATTGTGTCCTGGGCTACAGAAATGCTTAGCCACAGGAAAGTGTAGCTTCTTCTCTTTAATTGTATGGCGGTGGGGACCTCATTCTTGCATTGAGTCTCTGTCCTGTTTCTCCAACGTAGAGGCCTCCAACAGGACATTTAGTGCAGAGAATCAGATAAACAATGTTAGATGTAGAACATGTGAATGTCCCAGGGATCTTATAGTCCTGCTGTGTGTCGGGGATCCGGATCTTATCTGTTGTCATTATATGGAAACAGGTTTTGCATCTTCTTATATTACAGGGATGGGTTCCTTTCTCTGTGGTACATGGCCTTAAACTTGATCCAGGCCCACATCTGCTGTGTAACGTGTACGCTTCTAAAAAATTTCTGTGACATAAAATTTGGGAATACAAATTTATAACATTGCTTGACACTTTGAATACTGGACTGAATTTGTCCCCGGGATTTATGACACACTACAAGATCTAAAGAGTCTTCTATAGACATAGTCTGGGCACCAGGTCTCTGAGATAACATCAATTTAGAGACCATAAAACTTTCACACTCCTTATCTGTAAGATAATTAAGGACTCATTCTCAAGATCTTTAATATGCTGTTATGTTTTTTTTCAAATGTCCATTCATTCCCCCATGTCTCTGTTCTTATTGTATATATATTGCTGTTTCTTCATATATTCTTTTAGTACGCCTGATGAAGGGACTGGTGATGTCTCGATAGCTCGCTATGTAACATCATTACTTCTATTTTTGTTAGCCATTAAAAGGTATCAAACCTGCAATACTCTTATTTTGTTTCTCTTAATGAGAGCACTAAACTAAAATATCAGTGACATCCAGTGCACTTTTTCCTTAGACTGTGTCCGCTTCGGACAATGACCTGACTAGGCCCACATCTGCTGTGTAACGTGTGCGCTTCAAAAAATAAAAAAATGCAACCATACTCCCCCCAGAACCCAAAGACGTTGGTTTCCCGGAAGCTGCTCGGCGGGTCATGGGAATAAAGCCGCCGGATCGCCGGTAGGATCGTCTTCGAACCTCCGACTTTCGTTGTTGATTAATGAAAACATTCTTGGCAAATGCTTTCACTGTGGTTCGTCTTGTGCCGGTCCACGAATTTCACCTCTAGCGGCGCAATACGGATGCCAACGGCGGTCCCTCTTAATCATGGCCCGAGTTCCGAAAATCAACAACATTTTTGGCTGAACTTGCACTTTATATACAAGTAAATATACAGGAAAGAATGTTTCCTATCAATTTTTCCTTCATCTTTGGTTTTGTGTGTATTATTGTCAGTCTGTAAAAGTGGCTTACTAATCGGACAACAACGTTCCCAGCAGCAAGCTGGGAGTCCAAGATGCATCCAGACATCCTCCCCATGCTGTTCCCGAACCATTTTAGTGGTGTTTCCATTAATTTCTGACATTTTCCTATGAACCAGGTACCCTCCCCTCTTCAGAGCAGGGGGTACCTGGTTTAAAGCTCGGGTTCTCCCATTGACTTCCATTAAACTCGGGTGCTCGGTCAACACTACTATTTTCGTTTTCCTACATGAGGACGCAATTAGAAGTAATGCAAGGCTTCTTGAATCTATGTAAAACAATTTAAAAATGTCATCAGTAAGCAGAAGAACTATGTCTCAGATAGAAACACTGGTTCAAGCATTGATGATTTAATTTTTATCAGTGTTCTTGGTGTTTTATAGGGAAATTTCACTGCATATATTACCAGTGCACTTTTCCTGTACCAAATTCTGAATTAAACACAAAGCTCCTTTACACTGCCCGCTGTTCTGCTAGTGTAAAGGGACCACCAATTACCTGATGAACGAGCGAAATAGGATCGGGGAATAGGATCGTTGGCATGGTCACCTAAATCAACATTTGCCGGCAGCAGATCATGCCATCTAAACAACATTCTTCTGCCGGCAAACAATGATTCTGTATGGGGACGAGCAATGCCATTAGTCTTCTCCTATCAGGAAAGAATGCTTCCTTCCAGACAATCGTCTAGACCCATCGAGCCATGTAGAGGGGCATTAAGGTCCACCCAGACTACTACAAATTTGAAATTGGTGTAAGAAATGTAATGGTCTTAAATGTGAGATTGAGATCTGGATGAAAGAAGAAACCATTCTGTCTAATGCCAAGGGATAAACCAGCTGAAGATCTGTGTTTTGGGTTTCTTGCTCCTCGTCAGTATAGAGCAGGGTACTGATTGGCTGGATGAGACTTCAAAAAGGTATGCAAATGAGCTATCCTCCAGAAGGAATGAGATTTGGATGAAAATTCTAATACTGTATTAGAAGAAGTGATTAAAATAATGTCAACAGCATTAATATACATACCGATATGGCCGTTATCCTAAGAGAATCAACAGTTGAATGTGTAAACAAGTACCAAAGTGCAGGTCCAATCTCTGCATTGATGAACCCCTGGACATGTGAAGTTACTGTTGTGCTCACATTTTCAATAATTTTTGCTGTCATATGATGAATTATAGGTTCTTCCTATAAAAAAAATTTTTTTTTAAAAAATTACTTAAACTAGGTGTTATATTAAATGCTATACCTTTCAAGAGCAGGGTAAAAATTCCTACCAGCCGCAAACTTTATTACAGTTACTCATATGTTACTATAAATACCAGCAACTATATATTGTCATTTACTCATGACATGTGCAATTAGAGTAAAACACTTATACAAACGATAAAAATAATGTACAAGCTGTCAGCAATAAAGCATTACAGTAAAAGAGATCCTTGATATGTGGACAGAGCTTCACAGGGCCAGACTCTAAAACCACTGCAGTCAAAAAAAAAGCAGCACTCAAAAATACCCAAGTAAATGTGATGTTTATTTATCTAATGTACCAGTAATATTTCAGATGCTTGACAATGGTTCCATTGAGGGACTGAAAAATGCTACTGTATCTTTTCGAATAGCATTATTATTATTATTATTTTTATTAAAGCGCCATTCATTCCTTGGCGCTGTACATATGATAAGGAGTATACATACATAATACAGACAACTGCAATAAGCATGAACAAGACGAGTTACAAACTGGTACAGGAGGAGAGAGACAAGTGGTTGCAGTAGGAGCCTCCCTGCTGTGTTCTGTCTGCAGTAGCACAAAAATATTGTTAAACCTCGCTCCTGGCGATCACTCTGCTTAAAACATCCTTCTTTTATAATAGAATGAAACCTTCATGTTCCTGAATATCAACTGAATTCAATAATATCGACTATATTCAACTAAATATGTCCTGAATATCAACACCACCCTGTCAAGGACCCACAATACTGGTACAGACAGGGTTGAGATCTAGTCCCCACCTATCCATTACTGTGCCTTGTAGATTAGAAGGACAAGGTGAACAATGGGACAGTGTTCCCCAACAATGTCTACTGAAATTGTGGTGCATGTATAAGTAGAAATCCCATGCAGGTTTACAAAAACAAACGTAAAGAGAATTGTGCTTAACGTTAGATCTATCCATTCTGTAATTTAAGAAACTAGAACCCAAGATTTTAAAAGAGGTTATTCACCTTCCTGAGCTTTTTCCAGTCCCCCCCCCCCCCCAGCATGGCCGGACCTGCGGTGGTGAGCACAATGACCTGATCCCTGTTGCTGGGTTCCAGTTCCACTGCTCGCCCTTTTGAGCAACGCAGGTCCTGGTCTACACACGTAAATTTTTTGTTTGACGTAGGTCACGTGACCACCATAGCCAATGACTGGCCGCAATTATGTGTCATGTTACTGCGGTCACTTGACACATCGGTGACACGCCACTGCTTCGCCAGTCACACGATCCACATCAAACAAGAAGTTGACGCGGGCAGACCCGGAACCTAGGGCTCTCCAAGAGAAATGATGGAGCCAGAACCCAGCTGTTCAGATCAGTAAGTATGCTGACCATCGTGGGTCCAGCCATGCTGAGGTGGGTCTAAAAAGGCTCAGGAAGATGAACAACATCTTTCTACCCCCTCTCTTGATTTAGCTGATGATTATCAGCTAAAAAAAAATATATACTCTCTCAGGAAGCCAAAATGCCATTGTACAAAGAAAGCTGTTTAAGGAGGACCTACCCATTTTAGTTAAAACTACAACTGGGCATTATCATTCCCCATGTCAAACAGGGAAACACTGGGTAACACCCAGTTCTCAATGTATTCATTTCTAGGAGAGAAATTGCACAATGCTAAGTTCTAAAAAAGGATACTCCAGAATTATTTCATGGGAAATACAAGTATTTACTAAAATAGACAGACCAGTACAACAATGTTGTCCCCCACTGAATAACACATATTCATGGACAGAAAAAAAATACTTAAAAACATACTTTAACACAAAAAAAGTTTTTTGTTTTCTTCAATTTCTTATAATTTTCATGTCTGAATACAGCGTCTGCTTGTAATTATGATATGTCTATGCGCAAAAGTTACATAATAAGAACTGATGCAGCTTATAGTTTTCCAGCATGTTAGATTCTACTTAGGAATTGGTAATCATCTGTAAAATCATAAGATAGGGAAAAGGGTCCAGTACATTATGCTAGAAAACACTCACATCCTCATGGCACACATATTTCTGTTCTACCACCTCAACAAACATAAATACGTAAAAAGTATATTAGATGCCGGCTTTACCGCATATACAATTTTGAATATAATTTGCTCAGAGCAAAATGTCCAATCTTAGGAGTTCCTATATTGACATAAAACATGTATCCACAATCTCATGAAAACATAATGACATTATAAAACCAAATAAATATACATTTACAATGTGAGAATAGCACAAGGTAATTCTATGCATTTGTTTAAATCTCTCCTACATCAGCTATCCTTGCTTTTAATAGCCTTTACCTTTCCCCGGGATTACTACCACATAAAATGTACTATGTGGATGCAGAAACAACCACTTATCCAGCCGAACTGTTAACTGAACAAGAGGATCTGCTGCTATTTCCTTTTATACATCTATTGATTAGTTGGCATAATTGGCACTACAATTAAATAAAATGGTGGAAATGCACAGTTTAATTGTATGATTCAGTCGAGTCAATCTAAACACTGTAAAGGAAGAACATTCTGCAGATTAATTAGACTAGTACAACAAGGCTATTAGCATAAGTCAAAGTAAGGGGGAAAAAAAACTTCACAAAACTAATATAAAGCAAATTAAAACCTGAAAAATGGAGCGTTTAGATTATGATTATATGTAGTTCATTATGAAGTTGGAGATAATAGCAGAATAGGAACTAATTATTGTAACAATGGAGATGGCAAAATTATTAATGTTCATTTTTTTAATTAAATCTGATAGAGTCAAGAGATTGGATGTGCATTAGTTTAAAGGACCGCTAATATCCAATTATTGCACAGAGGAACCATACCACATAAATAAGGCACAAAAAATGATTTATTATACTGTACATTCGGATCCAAAATAAAATCTATAGAAAGCTGAGGAGTAAGAACGTCCATATTTACTGTATGTATCCATATTTGCTACTTTTATTTGTTATCGGGTTCAGCTAACAAGGATGGGTCTTGACCCATGGCTCTACAAGATCCACAGCATTCAAGCCATGTCTTCCTAGAGGTTATGCCAGTCGTGCATCCATGTAAAAGGTTGGTTGCTTTAGTAAAATCTTAAGAAACATTTTGGAAAGATGGGACAGATTTACTTATCCCATCTAAATAGATAAACTATGTAAACTTAGGCAGCGAAAAGATCTGACAGATTTATCAGGAAGATATAAAGATTCCCTGGTCTAACTTTATATCACCTATTGGTTGTCTTACTTTGAGACAGAGGTTTGTGATAAAATGTTGGTTCAAAATAGTGCACATTAAGCCACGCCCTTCCAGTGAAGCCACACCCCTTTCCACAATACCAAACCCTCTTGGCAAAGTCCAGGTGCAAATTGTGAGGTGGTGCCATATATGTGTAGGCTAAGCACTTTGTATTTTATCAGAAAGAAAAACAAGTCAATTGTTTGGAGTTGAAGCAAGTTACTATCATTTACAATCTAATATCCATGAATCTTTTGACGAAGCGTCTAGGATTTGTTTCAACCTGATGATTCGGCTTAAGCAGGGTGCTGAATCTCCTTAAAGAGACCAGTCCTGTATGGAGACTTACTGGAAGAACTCCATAGTATGGAGACGTATTGGCAATGTTCCATGGGAAACGAATATGAAATGAGGTATCCCCCAAGAAAAGAAGACTATCTCGCTAATGTATGACAAGGAAAAATAGCCAAGCCAGAAATCCATCCGTAGACAGCTGTTTAGCGGTGCTTGTCCCTCATCATTACAGAGTGGGATTTTGGCTGGCTCAGTGGGATGCCTTCGAGGGGGCTTAAGCAGGGTGCTGAATCGCCGTAGGCTACTTCACCCTTGCATTGTTAAACGGATCCGTTTTGCACAGCAGGATGCATCCGTTCCGTTAAGATGCGATTGTGTGAAATGGATAAAAACTGGTCACTAAATACAATGAAAGTTAATAGGTGACGGATCAGTTTTATTACGCTCCTAAAAAAAAACATGCATCACCCATTGACTTACGTTGTTTTCAGTGGCAGATCCATTTTTTTCCCGTTTTTATGACAGGACACAAAACCACAGCTCGCAGCTGATGCATCCTGAGCGGGCCTCTTTCCATTCAGAATGCATGAGGACTAAACAGAAACGTTTTTTTCCAGTATTGAGCTGGATATCTGCCGGATCTCAATACCGGAAAACAACACAAATGTGAAAGTAGCCTTAAAGAGATCAGTCTCTTTCTTACGAGATACTTCTTTGCATATAACCTGACAATTCAGTAACGATTTGTAGTTTCATATGTAATCAAGGCTTCAAAAATACTTAAAATTAAAAGAATTTAAGCAAAAAAATTACTAAAATCGATTTATTATGATGTTAGGTTATAGGCCTTAGAATAATGTGGGCCTATTTGAAGCGTATTTCGGCAGGGTTCGTATATCAGACTTAAGCAGACATCTGTAATGCCTTTTTTTTGCCAGCTCATCACGTTTCCAGCAGTGAGTAAATAACCAGAAACACTTCAAAGTATCTTCTTCTCAGCACACTGACAAAGCACACCCACATAAGCTCATCAGATCACAGAACTACTACAATTAATGTCCCTTTGGGCCATACCATCATGCTGAACCTGTCGTTAATTGACAAGCTTATGTTATATAAGTCATATGAAAGCAAGGATATACATTATCCAAATGCTGATAGTATATATTATGTCATTATGCGTTATTATATATTATTTATATATATTATTATATAACAACAGTATGATCTTGATCATGCACCTCGGATCAAAAAAAAAAGAGAAAAACAGCGTGTTAATGAGGTAAACTACAGATGTGTGTCTATGAAGACAGTTTTGATAGGGAGGTTGCTGGCGACTGAAACTTTAAACAGTTATAACATATGGTACATGACCACAGAGGACGGACTTTATTTTTTATGGATCCCCAAACATTTCAGTTGGTCACTAACATATACCTAAATATTTAAACATTGTATGTTAATATGGATCTGTACATTCAAGTTCAGATTTCAGTTTGTATTTTGCTTTTAGGTATAAAATATATGTACAGTATGCTCTAAAATGGCACATAAATAATTCTTTATTACAGCAACAATACTTGTTACTTGTACGCTTGCATTATCCTACTCGAATAACCACGACTGAAACATAAAATCTAACAAGAAGTACAAAGAGGATGCTTTGCTTTACTTAAAAAAGAGCCTTGATATTAGGCTACTAATGTACTAGTTTATAAAAATAAATTTCTTTTCAAATTTGTGTTATCTCTTTCCCCTCTATGGGAAACTAAAACTTGTAGATTGCCCTGAATGTGGTGGCTAGGAATTTTAATACGGGGGTCAGGTCATTTACACATATCTGTACTGCTGGCCCCCAGAGTAAAGGGTGCCCAATGCTGAATGGGCCAAGAGAATAACTATGGTAACTCATTTATACTGTGATAGTAAAGGGGTATTCTGGTTACTACACTGCTCAAAAAAATAAAGGGAACACAAAAATAACACATCCTAGATCTGAATTAATTAAATATTCTTCTGAAAGACTTTGTTCTTTACATAGTTGAATGTGCTGACAACAAAATCACACAAAAATTAAAAATGGAAATCAAATTTTCAACCCATGGAGGTCTGGATTTGGAGTCACACTCAAAATTAAAGTGGAAAAACACACTACAGGCGGATCCAACTTTGATGTAATGTCCTTAAAACAAGTCAAAATGAGGCTCAGTAGTGTGTGTGGCCTCCACGTGCCTGTCTGACCTCCCTACAACGCCTGTGCATGCTCCTGATGAGGTGGCAGACGGTCTCCTGAGGGATCTCCTCCCAGACCTGGACTAAAGCATCTGCCAACTCCTGGACAGTCTGTGGTGCAACGTGACGTTGGTGGATAGAGCGAGACATGATGTCCCAGATGTGCTCAATTGGATTCAGGTCTGGGGAACGGGCGGGCCAGTCCATAGCATCAATGCCTTCATCTTGCAGGAACTGCTGACACACTTCAGCCACATGAGGTCTAGCATTGTCTTGCATTAGGAGGAACCCAGGGCCAACCGCACCAGCATATGGTCTCACAAGGGGTCTGAGGATCTCATCTCGGTACCTAATGGCAGTCAGGCTACCTCTGGCGAGCACATGGAGGGCTGTGCGGCCCTCCAAAGAAATGCCACCCCACACCATTACTGACCCAATGCCAAACCGGTCATGCTGGAGGATGTTGCAGGCAGCAGAACGTTCTCCACGGCGTCTCCAGACTCTGTCACGTCTGTCACATGTGCTCAGTGTGAACCTGCTTTCATCTGTGAAGAGCACAGGGCGCCAGTAGCGAATTTGCCAATCTTGGTGTTCTCTGGCAAATGCCAAACGTCCTGCTGTAAGCACAACCCCCACCTGTGGATGTCGGGCCCTCATATCACCCTCATGGAGTCTGTTTCTGACCGTTTGAGCAGACACATGCACATTTGTGGCCTGCTGGAGGTCATTTTGCAGGGCTCTGGCAGTGCTCCTCCTGTTCCTCCTTGCACAAAGGCGGAGGTAGCGGTCCTGCTGCTGGGTTGTTGCCCTCCTACGGCCTCCTCCACGTCTTCTGATGTACTGGCCTGTCTCCTGGTAGCGCCGTCATGCTCTGGACACTACGCTGACAGACACAGCAAACCTTCTTGCCACAGCTCGCATTGATGTGCTATCCTGGATAAGCTGCACTACCTGAGCCACTTGTGTGGGTTGTAGACTCCGTCTCATGCTACCACTAGAGTGAAAGCACCGCCAGCATTCAAAAGTGACCAAAACATCAGCCAGGAAGCATAGGAACTGAGAAGTGGTCTGTGATCACCACCTGCAGAACCACTTCTTTATTGGGGGTGTCTTGCTAATTGCCTATAATTTCCACCTGTTGTCTATCCCATTTTCACAACAGCATGTGAAATTGATTGTCACTCAGTGTTGCTTCCTAAGTGGACAGTTTGATTTCACAGAAGTGTGATTGACTTGGAGTTACATTGTGTTGTTTAAGTGTTCCCTTTATTTTTTTGAGCAGTGTATAAGTTAGTTGTGGGGGTCTGCCACTGGGACCCTCACCAATCCCAAGGATGGGGTCTCATACCCCTGTTCTGATGGAGCAACAAGTCAAGCATGTAACCTACCTCACCATTCATCATTCATTCTCTATGGGACTGCCGGACTGATCAGGCTGGGGGGGATGGGGTCCAACTGCCTATCTCCAGCAGTCCCATAGAGAAAAAATAGACCAGTAGGGTGCATGTGTGAGGAATATGGATTATCATTTATTGGCAGCCCTGATTGTCATTTGATTCACCTTTTGACATGTACACAGTCAGTGTACATGCAAAATAGGTTCTCACCCCCCAGCCATCTGATGTCAGCTAGCAATGGAGGAAGCCCCAGGGGTCCAAGCTTCAAGAAGGCCACAGGTGGATAAAGTCACACCTCAACCAGCCAGGTTGGAGGCAAGCTAATCCTGCAGGAAAACCCCCAGCAGGAGGTTTCAGCTCTTGCCCAGGATAAATGATACCTCCCAGACATGTTGGCACCTACATTTCATAAGGAATTATGAATCGTCTGTCCATCCCAGGCATAATTCAGTTATCTTTCTGTGATCCTGGGGCAAAGCCAAGCATCCATGTTGTACTGGCTTGAGGCTAGGATGCCAGGGAAGGGAGATATACATATCTCCTCACAGAAACCAAATAACGGTACCATGTTTGGACTCTACTTGTAGCCGGAACGCAGGCGGATCCGTTGTTCCCAGAACCATCTCCCTGTGACCTGCTGGCCTGGAGCTATGAACCCTAAAGGGTTTTGTGGGTCAGTTGCTGCCAGCCCAGCAGAAAGGAGGGAGGACCCCTCCCAAAGGCCGGGAGGGGAGGAACCGGTTACAGGTAAAAAGGTTTGTGCCATCAAGCGGGTGTGTCTTTTCTGAAGGGGGTCACATCGTGCCAATGTGTTTGGAGAGACCGGGAACCAGCTGACCTCACTGCCCCCACGTGACTGCAGCCAAGGACTATTACACCATTATAACCCAAAGGAACCTTCATTTTACCCGGTAACTGACTCTTGCTCTGCTTAACCCTATTGTACCTATATCACCTGTAACTGTAACCTCAGACCACTGTATATATTCTCTGTGTATATTGTGTTATATCTAGTGTGCCCTTAAGGCGATTAAATATATAATTTAATCTTGTGCTATCTTGCATCTCGATCACCAATCCCCACATCCGTGTTTCAGCCTAGTTATAAGCTACCGTGGGTTGGTTTTTCACCCTATATAATCCCGTTAGTGGACCGAACTTATATCAAACGAGAAGCTGGTAGCAGATTTCCCGAGCTGAGGAGGTGCTGTTTTCACTGCGGCAGTGAAAAGGCTCTCTCAGCTTGTTGCTTCTCTGTGCCCGCGTGGACAGGAGGTGTTGGTGTAAACTGTATCAAGCTGACCTTACCTGGTCCTCTGGAGGGAGCAACGTCACGCTTTGGTAACAAGTGACCATACTGCGTCTCGTGAGCTCGACGTAGGTGACGTCAAGCGGGCACGAGGCGTGGTATTCGTCACAGCATGCTTGACCTGCCACTTCATCAGCACAGGAATAGTACTGGACTAGTCTTTTAAGTAATAAATGAATACTAGACACCACAAAGTTCATGAAAATAATTATGCAAATAGTGACTGCCATCCACCTGAAAAGGACATTAGACAAACACCTGTCGGTTTAATTACATGCTAAAAACTGGAGGCATGCGTTGCATTAAAATACAGAAGCATGCAATATGCTGCAGGATAAAGAATGGAGTTTAGAAAGCCTAATGTGCAAATGCAGGCTGAGCCAGTCAATCACTAAATGCATTAAACATAGAAAAGAAAGTAAGAAAGAAACACAAATCCCCAGCTTCATAATAAAACGGCACATACTGTAAATTGTATTCATATCTCCTACTAACTCACACCTAAAGGCTCATTATATGTAAATATTGAGAATAGTTTCCGCATCTTGGGATATTATATAAAATACATAAACTGAAGGTCAGATACTGAGGAATTATGCAATCCTGTTATTGAAATGCGTCTTACAACTTTAATAAACATTATGGTTCAGTGGATTTTCTAATACCATTCTTTGTTTCACAGAACATAAAAAAAACTAATGAATAAAACTTGAAACAAGGTGAGTAGCTAAGGGCACTCTTTCAATCGTTTAAAAAGGATTTTTCTCGTGACCCCTTTCTATCAACGTAATATGTCATAATAGAGCTGGAGACAGGGAGCTGCTAGGTAAGAAAACTCCTTTAAAGTTCAAGTATCGGGTAGAACTTTTTTAACCACTTGAGGACAGCAATTTTCCATTTTAATTTTTTATTAGTTGTCTTCACAAAACCATATATATATTATTTTTTTTTCACATAGCCACATGGGGGCTTGTTGATTGTAGGATAAGTTGTACTTTCTACTGGCACCATATTATATTGCATAAGATGTGGTAGGAAGCTAAAGCTTTTTATGGAGTTCCCTATGTGGTAAAACTGACCTGTTAACTTCATTCTATAGTCCAGTACAATTACAGTGATCCCACAGTCATACAGTTTTTCTTGAGTTTTAAAACTTAATGCGTAGTTTTTATTGATACAATTTTACAGTGTGTACAACTTTTTTATCACATTTTTTTTTTTCATTTTCCGAGGTGAATCAATGAAAAGGCGGCGAATCTGCCATTTTCATTATGTTACAGCGTTCACCATACAGGATAAATACATTTATATTTTAATAGTACGGGCATTTTGGGATGTGATTACATATATTTTAAGTCCCCTAAGGGGGCTTTAATAAGCGATTGTTAGATGTGTTATGTACCTGTTTGACCCATTAAACTGCAATGAATTACCAGACCTACATATGAACTACTCCTCTGATAGCCATGGATCTTTTACAGGGACTGAGGCTATCACAAAGAACAAATGGCTCCCCCAGTCACTGTGAGGGGTAGTTATTTGGGCCATAGGAGCACAAAACTTCCAGGGAGACACTTCAAATTCCATGGAGACAATTGACCACGGCTTCTACCAGGTTAAATGTCTGTATCAGCGTCATCAATAAGTACAGTATGTCATGGAAAGCTCCTTTAAATATTGGTGACATCGTTAGAACAAGATAATAATATCAGATTGGTGAGGGTCCGTCTCCCGGCAATCTGACCAATTAGTTCATAGAGGGAGTCATTGTGAACCCAAACTAGCAGAATTCCATACACTTTGTAGTGGCCAGAAAATGTACTTGTGAAAAACATCAGTAAATATATGTCAGGAAACTTAACAAGTACTAAAAAATACAAGAAAATAAAAAGTCATTAGTTAGTAGATGAAAATTGCAAAAGGGTACTTTTATTACACTACATGTGTCACGCTTTGGTGTGGGAGGGAAAACCACACCAAACATAGGAGGGAAAGAGGAGAGGGGAAAAGGCCTGGAAACTAGGGAAAGGAGCAGGTCACCTCCTAGAGAAACCCTAATCAAAGTCCTGACTGACTACAAGTATGAACTGACCCCAGAGGTAGGTGAGTTCATACACAGGAACCTAAAGTCCTAACTCACCCTGTAGGACCCTGGTACTAATGTCAGGACAAGAGACAATCTGTTCCTCCAAATGGTAGGATGAACAGGAGTCTTCCTCAGGCCTAAACACAAATGATAGGGAAAAGAGCAACACAAGAAAACCCAAACAAATAACTTCAAATGGCTATGGAAGCACAGGAACTCCGCCGAGATCCAAACATCAGCAATCCACAACAAGACTGAAGCTATTAACCGCACAGCATGGTGGGAGAAGCCACAATAAATAGGCAAGGTTAAATGAAGACATAAGCAACACCTGAGGCAAGGGGTGTGGCCATTACCAGAAACAACACAGACACGAATTGATCCACATGGAACCTGTCAGATCAAATCATGTGATGCCAGTCTCACTGATCTCCTGGCACCTGTCACAGGAACGTCCGTGACAAAATGGTCAAAAGTATGTGGATGTTCCTGGTGCTTCATCCACAGCAATTAAAAGAAGTATATAAAATCAAACACACGGACATGCAACCGCCATAGACTAATATAGGTAGTAGTATGCCTTGTACTGAATACTTCAGTGACTTGGCACAATGGCATAGGTCAGCTGGATTCTGGAGCAGATTCCCATTGGCATCTGGGAATCTGAAGGATGAATCTGGGTTTGTAGCATGATGTGAAATGCATACCAGAGTGTATAGTGCCTACTGTAAAATTTGGTGGGCGAGAGGTATAGTATGGGGTGGCGTTTCAGGGTTTTGGCTAGGCCCTATTATTTCAAGTTATAGGTAATGTTAAAGCTACAGCATACAACAGACATTTTATATTATTGTTCATTTCCAACTTTATGGCTAAGGCTGCAGTCGCATGTTTCCTGATGCTGGACTGACTCGAGGGCTGGGCAATTTTTTGTTATTTTGTTTTTTTTCCCCAGTGATCATTTTTCTTTTTCTGTCTAACTGTTCTACATATAACTTTTCAATTCGTTTTTATAAAATTTTTTGGCATGTGGTTGTCAGAGTGTAGGGGGTTAGGGGGGGAACCAAAATGACAACAGAAGGAAAATGACCAGGAACTAGGCTTCAAGGCTAGGGAAAAGGGAAATAGTGACCACCTATGGAAACCCTAAACCTAGTCCCGACTCCTGTCAGTATGAATAGACCCAAAAGGTGTGAAAATTCATACACTGGAAACCTAGGCCCTAGTAACCCTGAAAAGCCCTTAGGACTAGAGACAGGGTCTGAGACTACTGGTTCCTTCCCAGATGAACGAACCAGCGTCTCCCTGAGGCCTAGTACACAACGAGCAAATGGGAACAACTAAATACCAAGAGAAGTACACTTTGTTTTTGTTTTTTTATTGAATTATCTTTATTTTATATCGAAAACATAAGAATTTAAATAACATGATGTTACACAAATACAATAAATATCCACAAATTTACTCAACTTATCCATAATGAATACAAAATTAGTATCCAAAAGAAAAACCTATTTAATCCTACTCCCCCATCCCACCACTCACCCTCATTGTCTTGGAGCACATCCATGGCGAACAGGACCTTATGACCAAGTCGACCAAGTTCTATCCCATCTAATTTTCTGACTCTTATTATAAATAGGGGGGTCAGGCAGACAGGATTGCCTTAATTAAAATGGTGCTTCTCCCACAGATGTTATACCAACTGGCTCCCTGCCCGATATGGATTGAAGATGCACATTTTAAAGTTCTGGAGAGATTGCTTAATGAACTAATTTGGGGCAGAAAAAGAGCACGTATTAAACAGAATTATCTATGGCTAGCAGAGGAGAACGGGGTTTATCTCTCCCCTATTTGCGGGGCAATTACCTGGCCTCTCAAATACAATGGTACCTCTTTGCCCCTTTCAATATATACTCCCAACTCATCAGAAATTATAGAGGATCACAGCGGGATATATTTAGTATTCTAGAAACTGGCTATATGGGAGAAGGGGGGAAAAAATGTATCATATTACACTCTATGCAGCTTGTCTGGAACTCACTTAAAGTTATTTTGGGAATCACGCATGTATTTAATTTTACCCCCTTTATGGTATAATGTGCACTTTAGTGAATTTAATAAGATTGATGATATTGAATTCTGGGAAAGGAAGGGAATAATTAGGGTTGAGCAAATGATACATAATTATGACATCAGGAAACTAGTGGATATATTTGGGCACAGAGATATTAAAACATTAGATAAGTATTTTCAGGTTAAACACGCCTTTATGTGCCTTTATGTGCACTAAAGACAAAGAGGTTTTATGATTAAATCACATGACTTTATGGATTGGTGCTTTAATTCATATCAGAATAGTATGTCTATTTCACTAATTTATAGTAAATTGAGAGTGGAAATGGGTAAAATGAATAAATTTAGAAGTGAAGTGAAGTGAAATGGGGTCAAGATATAGGGAATAATAAAACATTAAAATGGGAAGTAATTTATAGAAATATTCGGAAAATCTCTATATCTGGGAATTACAGGCTAATTCAGTTTAGGATTTTACACCGTTTATATTACACGCCCCTCTCTCTTTCTCGGTTCTATAATGTTTCAGATAGATGTCGTAGATGTCACGCTCAACGAGCAGATTTTATACATCTTATCTGGTCATGTCCTGTGATTCAGGGCTTCTGGACCAACGTTTTTTCTGAGCTTCGGAGATGCTCCTCATTTAATTATGACGTAGATATAACCACTGCTGTCTTAGGTGCCTCTTTATTTGACGGGCAGGGACGAGAAAATATGCTTTGGATAAAGTCACTGATGTTGGCCAGGGTAGTAATTGCTAGGAACTGGGGCTCAAATAACCCTTTGGCTGCATCTGTATGGCATCAACTTGTTGATAAAGTGAAGAAATATGAGAAACTTGCTATTTATAAGAGAAGTACACTTAAATAGAAAATGGATGAGCAGGAACTCCGATAAGGACCACACACCAGCTCTTCCAACTCCAGGTAGAGAATATCAACCGCATGGTATGAAGTGCGAGTCCAGACTAAATAGAGGAGCAGTAATGACCACAAGCTACCCCTGAAACAAGAGGTGTGATCATTACCAACAATAACACTGCAACAAGTGAAAACAGACAGGCTGTCAGATGACCTAACGTGCAGTCAGTCTTTCAGATCTTCTAACCTCTGTCACTGGAGGGACCTTGACAGTGGTAATGGAAAAAAGCTATTCCGCTATTGTCTTTTGTACTTTAAATTTAGGACGTTCACCGTGCATGTTACTTTTATTGTATGGGTCAGTATATCAAATATGCATAGTTTTATTCGTTTTTTCATGTTGTTGCATGCCAAAAGTCATGTAGCCGTATATAGGATTCATTCTTGTGGATAGAGATGTGGTTCCATTGGTACCATTTTGGTACCATTGGGGGGGGGGGGGGGGGGGGGGGGGGTTTAGGAATAATTATGTTATCTTTTGCATTTATTTTTACATTGTTCACAGGGTGGTGTAAATAATATGTCACCTTTATTATACAGGTTGTCATGAACACAGTGTGATACTATAGATGTGTGCTGGGTTTTTAAAAGCTTTTACAAAATAGAACACTTTTAAAAATTGTTTTATTTATTTTTCATTACAAAAATAAAGTTCTTCTTTAATTATTTTCTTAAAAAAATGTAATTAGACTTACCGGTAATTCTGTTTCCTTGAATCCACCATGACTGCCACAGATGAGATTGAACCCTTGACCTCTGTAGGGGCAGGAATACACAGAGATAGAGTTTAAAAGCCCCACCCACTCTCTCCCCTCAGTGTTTACTAATTACCTAAGTGTAACCTAGTATTAACATTTACTGTATTTTTTGCCCCATAAGACGCACTCCCCCCCCCCCAAAATGGGGGAAAAAATGCCCCTGTGTCTTATGGGACGAATGCTGAAATTTTTACATCGCGGGCTGCAATGTATGAGCGAGCGGGGAGGGACTGGGAGGAGGAGCTGGGGGCTGGCAATTGCGGCGGGGCGGTGCAGTCACTGTACTCCAGCCCCGCCGCTCCAGTGCTGCACTATACAAATATAAAATGTCTCATTCAATTAAAAGTGATTAAACATGCCCCCCACTTTTAATATTATCATACACCCTAACCGCTTCTGTAGAATGCAGGCAGGCAGGCCGGGCGGCAGCGTAACTCCCTGATGTCACGTGCCTGCACCGCCTACTTTATGAATGAAGCAGGCGGTGCAGGCACATGACGTCAGTGAGTGACACGCCGGCCGCCCGGTCTGCCTGCCTGCGTTGTACAGAAGCTGTTAGGATGTACGGTAATATTAGGAGTGAGGGGACATGTTTAATCACTTTTAATTGAATGAGACATTTTATATTTGTATACTGCAGCACTGGAGTGGTGGGGGGGGGGAATCTGTGGATGACAGTTTTATGGGGAACATATGTGGAAGGCACTGTTAAGGGGTGGGGGGGTCTGTGGATGGCACAGTTATGGGCTGGGGGGTCTGTGGATGGCATAAAGATAACAGTGCCACCCACAGATCCCCCATAACAGTGCCACCCACAAATCCCCAATAACAGTGCCACCCAGAGATCCCCCATAACAGTGCCACCCACAGATCCCCCATAACAGTGCCACCCACAGATCCCCCATAACAGTGCCACCCACAGATCCCCCATAACAGTGTCAGCCACAGATCCCCCCTGTAACAGTGTCCGTCACAGATCCCCCCCTGTAACAGTGTCCGTCACAGATCCCCCCATAACAGTGCGTCATCCACAGATCCCCCGTAACAGTGCGTCATCCACAGATCCCCCATAACAGTGCGTCATCCACAGATCCCACATAACAGTGCATCATCCACAGATCCCCCCATAACAGTGCATCATCCACAGATCCCCCCATAACAGTGCATCATCCACAGATCCCCCCATAACAGTCCGTCATCCACAGATCCCCCATAACAGTCCGTCATCCACAGATCCCCCCATAAGTCCGTCATCCACAGATCCCCCCATAACAGTGCATCATCCACAGATCCCCCCATAACAGTGCGTCATCCACAGATCCCCCCATAACAGTGCGTCATCCACAGATCCCCCCATAACAGTGCGTCATCCACAGATCCCCCCATAACAGTGCATCATCCACAGATACTCCCATAACAGTGCATCATCCACAGATCCCCCCATAACAGTGCATCATCCACAGATCCCCCATAACAGTGCCATCCCCAGATCTCCCCATAACAGTGTCCTTCACAGATCCCCCATAATAGTGCCATCTACAGATCCCCAGTAATAGTGCCATCCACAGACCACCATTAGTTCCAAACCCACCAAAAGCACACCTTTTGGTTAAAAATATATTTTTTATTATTTTTCTCCCCAAAAACCTAGGTGCGTCTTATGGGCCGGTGCGTCTTATAGGGCGAAAAATACGGTATATATACTTTTTTTTTTGAGTATTAAATTCATACTCAGTATAAGTACTTTAAGGGAATATATGGGCCGTCATGGTGGATTCAAGGAAACATGTATGCGTATGCAAGATCCCATGTCCATTTTATGGAAAATGTGTCTACTGCTCATGGTCTCTCTCTCTGAGATCTAAGGAGCAAAACCACTGGACTTTTGCATTTCTTTTTGAGACGAACAGGTCTATTTGCAGTAAGCCCCATTTGGCGGCTATTTCTTGAAAGTTTCTTGGATTTAGAAACCATTCCCCTGGGTCTAGGGTTTTTCTGCTCACGAAATCTGCCTCTAAATTTTCTGATCCTCTGAGATAGGATTTTTTTCCGCTAGAGTTCTGAAACTTGGGGACCTTGTACCACCCTGATGTTTTAAATAGGCGACCGCTGTTGTATTGGCTGAAAATATTTTTAGATGTTTTTTTCCTAGAAGACCTTGAAGCACTTTTAGAGTCTCCCAGACCGCTCACAATTCTCTATAATTCGAGGATCTGTTTTTTTTTCTGACCACCTTCCCTTCCCTGCTACTTTTGCTCCCCAACCCACACCGCTTGCATCAGTCTTCTACCTTTGACTACCTTTCTGTCTAAGGATGACTGTTTTTTGTTCCAACTCCCTAGGATCCAGCTCTGCATAGTTCTGGTGTGAGCCTGACACCAAGCTACAGCTGTTATGTAGGATGTCGTAAGACATAGAATGCGCATAGCCATTGTGGTAGATCACCAGCTTAGAGATTGGAACTTTGCTATCTTTTCTATGATAGCTTCTATCTTTTCCTGTGGGAGAAATGACGTTTGGGATACCGAGTTCAACATGACTCCAAGAAACCTACTGTTGGATGACTGGATTAAGTGAGACTTTTTAGGTTTATTAACCAACCTAAGTCAGATATCATATGCAAGAAATAGTCTGTCTGCTTCTATTCCTGAGTTTCCCACTATAAGGAAATTGTTCAAGTATGGAATGAATAATAGTCTTTCCAATTTTGTGAAAATTCTTGGCGCTGAGGAAATGCCAAATGGAAGAGCGGAGAATTGAAAATGATACAATATGCCTTCGGGATCTCTTAGTGCCAATCTCAGATACTTTTGTGAGTTTAGATGGATGTGATTATGATGGTAGGCGTCTTTCAGATCGATAGATGTCATGTAGGCTCCTTTTTTGATTAAGGGGACGGTGGACAAAATTGATTCCATCTTGAACTTTCTGTAAATTATCGATTTGTTTAAGTTCATGATGGTACGGAAGGATCCATCTGGTTTTTGGACTACAAATAGCCTTGAATAGAATCCTTTTCCCTTTTCTGACTCAGGTAAATTTTTTACCACGCCTGCTTTTTTTTTTTTTACTCTAGAACACCCTGCCAGATTTTTTTTTATAGAACTGTGGGAAGTGGTCTGAAATCTTCTTGGGGGAATTGAGGAAAATTCTATTTTGTAACAGTTTTTCACGATGTCTAAAGCCCAGGGATTTGATGTTACAGATTCCCACTGGGTCAGGAATTTCCTCAACCTCTCTCCTACTCACTGGCGTCATTGCTTTTCGCTCTGCTTATTTTGGGGATTAAGGGGAACCCCTACCTTTTCCTCCCTTCTGTTAGCTCCAGCGCCCCGTTTTTCATTATCCCCTATAGGATCTGGATTGTGAATTGAATGTTCGAAAAGTTTTCCTTTTACTCTCTTGCTCTTCTGGAAAACCTTTCTTTTTATCGGCCGCTTCCTCTAAGATTTTATCTAGTATGGGGCCGAAGACATATTCGCCAGAGAAAGAAGCGGAGCACAACTTAGTTTTGGAGGTCCTGTTGTTCCCCCCAGGACTTCATCCATAGCGCTCGTCTAGCTGAATTTAAAAGGGCCGCATCCTTGGCCGCAAATCGAACTGATTTACAGAGGCGTCTGCTAGAAAAGCGGTGGCGGATCTAAGAAGGGAAATGGAGTGTAAAATTTCTTCCCTGGGGGTTTTATTTTTACCGTGATTTTCTAACTCATTAAGCCAGAAATACATGACTCTAGCCACAGAAGTTGCCGCAATATTTGCTTTTACCCCAAACATGGAAGCTTCCCAACATTTTCTCAAAAATCTGCTTTTCGTTCCATTGGGTCGCGTAACAGCACCGAATCTTCAAATGGCAGGGAAGTTTTCTTTACATCTTTTGCCCCCTAGATATAAATTTTTGGGGTCTCATTGAAGATCTTAGTTTCAGACGGATCAAAGAGTAGTCTATTTTTAAATTCCTTAGAGACCCATAACCTCTTTTCTGGATCTATCAACTCTTTGAGGATCATATCCTCAATATTTTCGTTAATAGGAAATACTATGGATTTTTTCGCACGTAATCCCCCAAACATCTCATCCTGAACCGATCGTGGTTTTTGGATGTCTTCAATACCCATGGTTGCCCTTACTGCCTTTAGTAGTTCATTCATTTACTCTGAGGAAAAGTAGTATTTTTTATCGCCTTCAACTATTTCACCCTCTGACAATTGATCTTCATCAATACCATGTCTAGAGGTGGATGCCTCTTCGTCCATGTCCTCTGCGTCAGAGGAGGATGGAGCTGATAACTTTGGTTTTTTGGAAGGAGGCATAGGAGGGACCGACATAAGTGAGGCCAGGGAGGGTTTATTTTCATCCTGAATCATGGACTTTACTTCCGTTAGGATATATTGTTGCTCCTCTTTTAACAGATCACTAATGTGAGATTTGCATAGTTTCTTTTTGGAACTTTCTGGGAGTTTCTTGGCACAATTGGAACATTTTACATATTTAGATTAGATTTTAGTTTCATTCACTCCCTAGGAAGAGAAGAGCAACCAGGTATCAGAAAAGTACCATAAAAGTAAAAAGGAAGACACTTGCAGATTCCCCACTGGGGATCTCACGGAAGGAGCGGTCGAAGGTGGGTCTGCACTGTCCACGCGGGTCCCTGGAACCTCTGGAGCTGACATGCTGCTGGAGTCAGTGGAGACAGCATTGTTAGAATCGCCTGCTCTTTTTAACATAGAGCGACGTCTGACGTCATCAGCCGGCATCCCAAGCGCAATGAGTCGTCCCCACATGTGTTCCTAAGCTCCGGCCGCTCCGGACCTTGCCAGGAATCCGAGAGCTAGACCCTGGCTCCGTCCCCCCTCGGCATGCGGAGTCATGCTCTCACAGGTCTGCTTCCTCACCAGCAATATGCCCTCAATGTCCCAGATGGGCTAACCCCTTTAAAGGGGTTGTCCGCTTTTTTATATAGATGACCTACAGGTCATCAATATCAGATCAGCAGGGGGGCCGAATGCCAGCACCACTGCCAATCAACTGTTTGATAAGAATGCAGCGCTCATACGAGAGCTGCTTTCTCTTCTCTGTTACCTGCTCACCATCAACATAGCAGTGGCGAGCAGGTGTAATTACAACTAAATAAGATAAACAGTGAAGAGAAGGCAACACTCGTATGAGCTCTGCGTTCTCTTCAAACAGCTGATCGGTAGGGGTGCCGGGAGTTGACTCCCCGACGATCTGATATTGATGACCTATTCTAAGGATAGGTCATCAATATAAGAAAAAACAGACAACCCCTTTAAATATCATCTTATTGCGCAGCTTACCATTTGTTTTCTAACTATGTACATTCAGTATTACATGATGCTGTCCCAGAAAAATATAGAAAAATCTACCTAGACTTTCATGGTATGTAATAAAATACATTAACAATGCCTTTACTTTTATTATCGTATAAAATGTAGCTAACGTAGCTAAACAATGTGACCTAATTTCTAAATTTCTACCAAAATAACAAAAGCACATTTTTTAAAGAACATATTTTAAAAAAGAGGATTTCTTCTGTGCCTGGCGGACCTTTATATAGTGAACTATTGATGTGTTCTCTCTGGCCTCCACAGCTAGCATCTCCCAGAACACATCATGTGCCCTGTATAAAATAATTCTAATTTATGAGTGCACTTATTGCTAATCAATGGCAATTTACAGTACCTAATAAAGCTGAGGAAATAAGTGGTAAATAATTTTTCTCTCCTGTCCGTGCATAGCTCAGGAAACTAAACAAGCAACACTTTCCTACTGATCATATTTGAAATCTCTAGATGTTTCCAATCTTTATGAATTTTACAGCCCTTGTACTAGCAATAGTCTTGCCTACAGTTGTCAAATACAGAACAGAGCACCGCAAGCATGCAGATCCTCAGGAATACAGAAAAATCTACGGTAATTAGGTCTAATTTGTACTGGACTATAAGAAATGCAATGGTAGCGATCTCGTAATACTGTATGAAGCAGGGATTTTGTAAGTAATTTTTTCTAGTATGCATATCTATTTTCAATAATGTCGAAAAAGTTTGGCCTGATACCAATGTTTGGGCATGCTTTACATTTCAGTTTTCATGTGAGTGACGTAGTTCATCCCTTGAAATATGTATTCATGATAGTCAAGGGACACAAATAACTGTTGTGAATTTTTTTTTTTTTTTATGTTTTAAAAAAAAAATCTGATACAGTCAATCAGTGAATGAAAATAAATAATAACTACCACAGTGGGTCATTAAAGGGGTCATCTCACTAAACTTACTTATCACCTATCAACAGGATAAGTATTAATTATCAGATCATAAGGGGTCTGACCACACGATCTTGCGAAAGAGGGGTCCCTGTGTCCCCTCTCTGAATGAAGCAGTATTGTGCATTTCAGTCCACCGCTCCATTCACTTCTGTGGAGCTCCATCAGCCCCATAGAAGTGAATGATTCAGTGGATCGAAATGCGCTCTACAGCTCCATTTAGAGAGGGGACACAGGGACCCCTCGTTCTCAGAGGGGCTAGCAGATCATCATTTTAATGGGACAACCTCTTTAAGTGAGCACTGTAATATTCTTTTTTAGCAAAACTACATAGAATTAGTTTGCATAGCCTAGTGCACATTTACCAATCAGTAGATCAAGGTCCTGCCAAATACATACGACTTAGTTCCTATTGCTAGCAAAAAAAAAAAAAAGGAGAGGGAAGCTACCTAAAGGTGGTGCTTTGAAAGACAGAGTTCTTCCTTCTGGTGAAGAGCTAATTTGCATACTTTTTCCCAAGGAGCATTGCACCTCCAACACCAGCTGGACCTCTGCAAGGAGAACCAGTGGTCCCTGAGAGCTGTGCAGCAAGAAATGCCCTATGTAATACACAGCTTGCATATTCTAGGTACTTTCCTCTTTCCATCTGCCCTACATCCTACAATGAATTGCATGATTGTAGTACATTATGTGCCATGCCATTTTACTTATCAGAGCCCGTTCACACTCCTCTGAACGTTTTTGTTTCCCTGTTCTGTCAATGAAACTGAAAAAATAATGGGTGCCAGGTTTGTTAGATGACAGACACCAACAGACCCCATGTTTATTGAAAAATATTGATGCATGCTGAACTGTTCATCCCACCAAAAACGATGGAATCTCTGATGGAGGTGTCTCTGATATAAGTGTAAACACAGCCCAACAGACTTAACTAACTGATAATGAGATCTGTTGAGTAGGGATGAGCGGACCGTGGATGTTCAGGCTCGCCCGAACTTCGGGTCAAAGTTCGGATTCAGGACATGAACTCGAACCCGAACGCCATTCAAGACAATGGGGACCCGAACTTTGGTGCACTAAAACGGCTGTAAAATAGTTGTAGTAAGGGCTAGAGGGCTGCAAAAGGAAGCAAAATGGGGGTAAGAGCATTACGATTGCCCTGAAAACAAATGTGGATAGGGAAAGGACTTAAAATAACATAGGAAAAAAAAATATTAATAATCTTGAACTAGGAGGCGGAGGTCAAAGTGGAGTAGGAGGTTGAGGAAGCAGTGGACGTGGTGGTGTAGGTGGAAGCGGTGGTGGAGGAGGAGGAGGAGGTAGCCAACACTGTTTTTGTTTTGCTTTGTTTTGTTTTTATAGATTTGGGAAGGCTCCTAAACATTGGGAAATGGAAAAGAGAACGCAAAGAGAATGTGCGCTGGAGTATAACAATGCCTGGATGAGGCCGGTAAACTTGTCTAGTCAGCATAAGGTACAGACAAATCCTCTGGGATCCACTGAGGAAGGGGTTCTCTACCCCAAAACGCGTTTGGTAAATAACAGTGAGGGAATATCAAGGAAGAGCTACCAAGAAAGAGCGCTCTGGTTCGCATGAACATATACCCGGGAAATCTAACAATATTTGAAAAAAAGATCTTTGTATCCAAATACAGAATAAAGCTCCGCCTGAACTCTTGATCACGTGACCTGCTCGAGAACCAAGTGGTACGCCACACAGGTCCTTGCAGGTCACAGCGGAGACCAACATCACATAGGTCCTGGCAGACTACAGCGAAGACTAACTTCACCCTGCACAAGTTGAACGCCAAAAGCGGACGTCAAGAGCGGTAAAGTACTGCACCGTACCAATAAGAGTACTGTCTGACAATTGGCCTTTTCTCATCCAGCATATGTGGTAGAATCCTAAGAGAGATTCCAAAATTGGGTCATATTGTGTGGATACTATTGTGACACACACATTGTATGCATCCAACTCCTCAGATAGGAGACTATTAAGACTGTGGTGAACAACTATCCAATTCACCAATCAATTGAATTTACTGCTATTTTGCCAATTTGCACGGTTTCTCACCATATGTTACTAGACGTCTAATATGACTATGTCTTTTACCATTGATCATGGTTTTACTATTAATTATGTTTTTAATCATTTTTAATTATGTTTAGTGAATATATGTGATAAAGTATCCCTGACAAACCTCTATACACCTGTCCATTATTTGCCTTACATTGAATGACCCCCAAATCCTCTTACAATTCACCCAAATCCTCTGGGATCCATGCCTGGTTCGTTTTAATGAACGTGAGTTTGTCCACATTGGCTGTAGACAGGCGTCTGTGATCAACCCCACCGCCATGCTAAACACACTGTGGGGATGTGCTCGTGGTAGGCTACGGTAGCGGCGGCAGTATTGAGGCAATCACAGACAGTCTTTGTGATACACCGTGACTTTATACACACCAAAGGCATAACAGGCAATGTGCAGACCATACAAGTGCATAGCCACATATTGCATAGAACAAAAGTCCTCGCATAGCAAATAAACAGCAGGTTTGAGTCACCTTGTTTCTGGACAGACCACACCGGTCCTGCAGGCTTCTAGGATACCTGCCTTTGTCTCCCTCAGGCCAGAGCCCCTTTCGCTAGTAGCACCACAGGTTCCAGGGCTATCCTTCAGTTTGTGCTGACCCAGTCTCTCCTTGACCAGCACTGACTCGGTCTGTCAAAATCTCCAGCACAGCAAGACACACTCCACCCCCCCCATCTTCAGCAGGCTGGGTTCTTCAAAGGCCCAGCTCCACCAAAAACCTGGGCTGGCAGTGGGGAACAGGCACCCACCCTGCTCTTTACCTGTTCTTAGTAAGAGCCGGCCCGGACACGCTGCGCCAGCAGCATTCGCCACTGTAACCGCAATGATCCGGTTCTTACTCCACCGAGGCCAGGACCTCTGGTGGCACATATGGTCCGTCCATTATTACACTTGACGCAGGGCAGGCCAGCACCTCCAAGGCGTAAAGGGCAAGCTCAGGCCATGTGCCCAATTTGGAGACCCAGAAGTTGAATGGGGCAGACCCATCAATCAGTATGTGTAGGCGTGTGCACACATACTGTTCCATCATGTTGCTGAAATGCTGCCTCCTGCAAAGACGTTCTGTATCAGCTGGTGGTGCTGGTTGTTGTGGCGTGCTGACAAAGCTTTTCCACATTTCAGCCATGCTAACCCTCCCTTCTCAGGTGCTGGTGGTTCCCCAGCTGTGTTAGTGACTTCTTGTTCCTCCTCCTCTGCATTCGCCTTGTGCTTCCACTGACCCCCTGCTGTCAGGTGGGAATGCCATCAGCAGCGCATCTACCAGCGTGCGCTTGAACTCGCGCATCTTCCGATCATGCTCCAGGGACGGAATTAAGGACGGCATGTTATCCTTGTCGCAGAGATCCAGCAGGGTGGCCACCCAGTAATCAGCATTGGTTAGAATGTGGGCAACTCTGCGGTCGTTGCGCAGGCACTGCAGCATGTAGTCGCTTACTGGTCCATTTCTAAATGGCAATACATTAGTACAAAAAAAAAATTAAAGGCTTTGTCTCACTTCAGCAAATGGCATTTAATATGTCGACAAAGTTAATACAAAGCACTTTCTAATGTACTTTGATTGTCCATATTGCCTTCTTTGTTGGCTTGATTCATTTTTCCATCTCATTATACACTTCTCGTTTCCATGGTTACGACCACCCTGCAATTTAGCAGTGGTTGCCGTGCTTGCACACTATAGGAAAAAGTGCCAGTCTATGCACACTCCCGCTGTCCCAGCCACCAGAGAGGTCGTCACTCTTTCCTATAGTGTGCAAGCACAGCCACCGCTGATGGATGGCAGGGTGGTCTGAACCATGGAAACTAGAAGTGTATAATGAGATGGAAAATGAATCAAGCCAGCAAAGGAAGCAATATGGACAATCACCATACATTAGTGCGATAGCTTACCATCTATTTCAGTGACAACACATACAGCCGCACTTCCTGGTCTTAGGAGCATCACAAGAAAGAAAGAATAATTCCAGAAAATGGCAGTCCTTCTGTAAGGAATAGGTCTGCTAATTTAGTTAATTTTTTTCATTTTAGGTGCAAATCTTTTTTAGGGATCTCCAGATGCACAGTAGAACTGAAAAAAGTAATTTACTAAGACGCTGGTTTTAATAACCACCGGCGGTGGATCGCCGACGATATCTAGAGGCGCCTCTACATAACTTTGGTGTATCCACAGCTTCCTTGTGAGGTTGATAAAAAAAAAACGTTACTATGCATCAGCCATTATTTTCACCTGTGGAGAGGAAGAGGGCATGATTTGTGGTCAAGACAAAGACATCTAGAGGGCAGACCTGGACACGGATTTACAATGAAAGCTTAGGTACAAATATCAACATGTAACTCAAGAATGATGTCAGCAGGATTCTCTTCACTTTAGGCCTCCTGCACACGACCAGTGTGTGCACCCGTGGCCGTTGTGCCGTTTTCCTTTTTTTTTCGTGGACCCATTGACTTTCAATGGGTCCGTGGAAAAATCGGAAAATGCACCGTTTTGCAGCCGCATCCGTGATCCGTGTTTCCTGTCCGTCAAAAAAATATGACCTGTCCTATTTTTTTGACGGACAACGGTTCACGGACCCATTCAAGTCAATGGGTCCGTGAAAGAACACGGATGCACACAAGATTGGCATCCGCGTCCGTGATCCGTGGCCGTAGGTTACTTTCATACAGACGGATCCTAAGATCCGTCTGCATAAAAGCTTTTTCAGAGATGAGTTTTCACTTCGTGAAAACTCATATCCGACAGTATATTCTAACACAGAGGCGTTCCCATAGTGATGGGGACGCTTCTAGTTAGAATATACTACGAACTGTGTACATGACTGCCCCCTGCTGCCTGGCAGCACCCGATCTCTTACAGGGGGCTGTGATCCGCACAATTAACCCCTCAGGTGCTGCACCTGAGGGGTTAATTGTGCATATCATAGCCCCCTATAAGAGATCAGGGGCTGCCAGGCAGCAGAAGGCAGACCCCCCTCCCTCCCCAGTTTTAATTTCATTGGTGGCCAGTGCGGCCCCCCCTCCCTCCCTTTATTGTATTATCATTGGTGGCCAGTGTGCGGCCCCCCCCGAACCCCCCTCCCTCCCTCTATTGTATTATCATTGGTGGCCAGTGTGCGGCCCCCCCCCCGGCCCCCTCTCTATTGTATTAATATCATTGGTGGCCAGTGTGCGGCCCCCCCCCCCCCATCATTTAATCGCTGGGGCTCCAATCGGTAACCATGGCAACCAGGACGCTACTGCAGGCCTGAATGCCATGGTTACTTAGCAATATTACAATATTAGAAGCATCATACTTACCTGCTGCTCTATCTGTGACCGGCCGGGAGCTCCTCCTACTGGTAAGTGACAGGTCTGTGCGGCGCATTGCTTAATGATCTGTCACTTACCAGTAGGAGGAGCTCCCGGCCGGTCACAGACAGCGCAGCAGGTAAGTATGATGCTTCTAATATTGTAATATTGCTAAGTAACCATGGCAACCAGGCCTGCAGTAGCGTCCTGGTTGCCATGGTTACCGATCGGAGCCCCAGAGCGATTAAACTGGGACTCCGATCGGAATCTCCGCTGCCACCAATGATCGGGGGGGGGGGGGGGGGAGAGAGGGGAGGCCGCACACTGGCCACCAATGATATTAATACAATAGAGGGGGGGCCGCACACTGGCCACCAATGATAATACAATAGAGGGAGGGAGGGGGGGCCGCACACTGGCCACCAATGATAATACAATAAAGGGAGGGAGGGGGGACCGGGGGAGGCCGCACACTGGCCACCAATGATATTACAATAGAGGGAGGGGGGGCCGCACACTGGCCACCAATGATAATACAATAGAGGGAGGGAGGGGGGGCCGCACACTGGCCACCAATGATAATACAATAAAGGGAGGGAGGGGGGGGGGGCCGCACTGGCCACCAATGAAATTAAAACTGGGGAGGGAGGGGGGTCTGCCCCCTGCTGCCTGGCAGCCCATGATCTCTTATAGGGGGCTATGATATGCACAATTAACCCCTCAGGTGCAGCACCTGAGCGGTTAATTGTGCGGATCACAGCCCCCTGTAAGAGATCGGGTGCTGCCAGGCAGCAGGGGGCAGTCATGTACACAGTTCGTAGTATATTCTAACTAGAAGCGGCCCCATCACTATGGGAACGCCTCTGTGTTAGAATATACTGTCGGATATGAGTTTCACGATCTAACTCATATCCGACAGTATATTCTAACATAGAGGCATTCCCATGGTGATGGGGACGCTTCAAGTTAAAATATACCATCGGATTGGAGAAAACTCTGATCCGATGGTATAATAGGGACTCCTGACTTTACATTGAAAGTCAATGGGGGACGGATCCGTTTGAATTTGCACCATATTGTGTCAACGTCAAACGGATCCGTCCCCATTGACTTGCATTGTAATTCAGGACGGATCCGTTTGGCTCCGCACGGGCAGGCGGACACCAAAACGACTTTTTTTTCATGTCCGTGGATCCTCCAAAAATCAAGGAAGACCCACGGACGAAAAAAACGGTCACGGATCACGGACCAACGGAACCCCGTTTTGCGGACCGTGAAAAAATACTGTCGTGTGCAGGAGGCCTTAAAAGGAACCACATGGCTGTACATGCTCAAAAGACAATAATCTAATTTAAATTGATGAAATCTCTCTATACAACAAGAGTCACAATGTCTATCTCGATATTTAATGAAATGTGAGATGTTAAATGTAAATGCATTCCCACTTCAACATAAAACGGTTTGAAGCATGTAAGTGTAATATAGCTCCTCCAGAAGGGAACATGGAAACATTTCTCAGTAAGAAAAAAAAATGTCGATTTTCAGAGTGGATCATTCCATAAAAGAATGGAGATGTTGCTTCATGATCTGCGTTTACCTTTATATACATTGACAGGTATAACATCTGCATAGATACAAACATGATTGGAATAATGTACTTAAAGGAAGACAATCTTAGGCTACTTTCACACTAGCGGCCGGACGGATCCGACTGCCTGTCGGATCCGTCCGGCCGCTAGTGTGAAAGTAGCCTGTCGGATCCATCCTGCCGCTATTTCGCCGTGCCGCCGGACTGCCGCTCCGTCCTCATTGACTATAATGGGGATGGGGGGACGGAGCTCCAGCGCAGCACGGCAATGCAAGGTGAGAGGCCGCCGGACTAAAAGTACTGCATGTCCAACTTTTTAGTCCGGCGGCCTCTTACCGCGCAATGCTGTGCTGCGCCGGAGCTCCGCCCCGTCCCCATTATAGTCAATGTGTACGGAGCGGCAGTCCGGCGGCACGGCAAAATAGCGGCAGGACGGATCCGACAGGGTGAACAGCCTGTCGGATCCATCCTGCCGCTAGTGTGAAAGTACTCTTATGTCTGAAAAAGGATTTCTTACTTGTATCTAGATTTAAAAGACATTAACATTTATCACTTTAAAACGAAGATGTTGTTTTTTTTTTTTTACTTTTATGTGGTTATATATTCTATGCAACAAAGAAGTACATTTTATTTCCTCTAGTTTTTAACTTTATGTATTTTGTCTAATACACTCCACATTTATACAGGATAGATATCAAGAAAACTCTCAGCAACCTAATACCATGTACCCCAACAAAGCATAAGGTAGTCATAGAGGTGTCCAGGGGCAGATTGGGAACTTAAAAGGGACCTGTGGCCGCATGCTGTAAAGGAGCCATTGTCTCACATGACCCGCTGCAGCAATCAACTGCGTTCCTGAGGACTGCAATATACACTGACGAACAAAAGGGTAACAATGTTTTGAACTTTTGACTTTCAGGCTCCATATCTCACCATCCACTACAGCTTAGAACACGAGACTACCATCATTTTATAGACAAACATCTTGGCTATCTCATATATAAATTGGACTTGCAACTATTAAGCATATGATTAGTTATGCAGATTCTTGTCATGTAACTGCAAAGATGTTTGTCTATAAAATGATGGTAGACTCACGTTCGAAGCTGTAGTGGATGGTGAGATATGGAGCCTGAAAGCCAAAAGTTCTAAACATTGTTACCCTTTTGCTCATCAGTGTAATTGAATTCCAGAGGGCACTTGTGGCCATACTGCCCTTTTTTTATTTTTTTTATTCTTTGAACACCCCCTTTAATGCTTCTCACGGTTTCAATTAACAGATTTCTTTTAATTACATGATAAAGTCTTGGTTACTTTGTAATACTTTCCACTTTCAATTACATTGGGAACTAGAAGCATCTCCAACATAACCAACATTTACAAGATGTATTCCAGCATCATAAAGATACATCTGATCTATTTACACTGCAAATACCTGAAAAGGGTCTTAATATTTCATCCATTATGGCAATATTACTCATCAGGATGTAGGTAGTAGCAGTCCATTTGAGAAGCTACTAGACGCAAATAGTTATATGTTAGAACAGCCAAGGAAATGCTATAGGGATGGCAATAATCAGCGTTAAGCCCTGGCATGCCTATGTTTTATTAAACGACAAAGTGTAACCAATGCCACTGTGAAAGAGGTAGAAATGTGTTACAATGTAAGTGCAGAATTTACTCCAGACATCTATGAGCCTACATGTCATGCACTGACAGCAAGCTACATGTTCATTACAGTATCCTGGAAGGAGTCCAAAAATTGTAAAGTGTTTTCCAGGAGAATGCACAACGTCTTAAAAGTTTTTTATTTTATTTTGTATTAAGCCTTAACAATGTTCTCCCATTTACTGATCTGCAAGCTATAATCATGTCAAAAAGAACAATGTTTATCAAGATTTTTCCAGCCAAAGGAGGAATGTTTTTCGCCTTGGGCTTTGCCGAGAGCAGAAACAATGTCAAGTGGGCTTTTAGAAACTACGAGAGCAACCAATTTATATGGTGATTATATGTTATTCTCCCTAATTGAGGCAGGGGCCGAGGGGATGCGCGTTTCATGTTTAAGCAAATTCATTTATAAGCAAACCTTTTCTAATGCCACGTGAGCCATTAAAAGAAATGGAGACTGCGGCACTGGACTCGTGCTTTTATACTTTAGAAGGCCACACAGGAGTTATTTGTTACACCACAGCCATCTAGAACATGTCATTTTATATTCTCACTTTAGAAATCGATGGATAGCTTCATGGTTGTGGCTTGTTCACTTCCAATCATAATCAGCGGCATTATTCTGTCTCAGAAGAACATTTAGTTCTTATGTCTTGGTTTGGCGTTAATTAACAACGTGTTAATTTCAAGCTGTAGGGAAAAGTAAATTTATCTTTTTTCTTTCTTATTTTTTCCTGCGCAGCGGTCCATTGCCGGGTTAGTGCTATTTAAATTCTGAAGCTATACTTGCTTGACAAGATACTGCACCGCTGCAGGCTACAGTTCTCACATAATGCCTGAGGGGTTATTACAGTGGAGGATTTCTAGAGAGGACAATAAAAAAGCCTTACCCCTTCCCGAAGGCACCTCATTAGCAGAGTGAATGCAGCCAGGGGAATGGTCCAGAGCTCTCTGGGGTGATCTCTTTTTTCCTCCTGTAATAAAACAGAAGTGGTAATAAATCTGAAAAACACGTCTACCACAAAATGGTATTAAGAATATTTATTAGTTTCCATAGATTTTCTTTGCATGTAAGAAAGTATAAAGTTCAATGGTATCTCTCCAACACATTTAAATCAAAAGGAGTTAATGGGTCATCTGAAAAATGTCTGATGACAAAAGTAAATAGAAATATGTACAGTATATATGTCTATTTTCTATTTTGTTTAAACCTGCGCATGGATCTGAATACTTCATGTACGGTAATTAATCAGTTAAAGAAAATCTGTCATGTTGAACATGGTGTCTGAGCTGAAGGCACCATGTTATAGAGCAGGAAGACAAGAGCATACTGATAAGATGATTTATGGGAAAAGATTCAATATAGCTTGTAATTTATTCATAGATATCTGTGCTCATTCCGGGCTTGAAGTAAAGGAGGCGGTCCTACCGGTTATTGACAGCCTTCCCTCTATGACTGTGCATACAGATATAGCCGTCAGTCACTTACCGGACAACCCCCTTGACTTCAAATCCCCCAAAAAGCAGGAATTTGAGTATTCAAAAAAAGTTTACTTAATCACTGTGCTTCATTGTGGAATCATAACTGTGAAGGAGCAGGTCTTTTTTGAGCTTCCCGAATGTCTTCCTTCGCCATATTATTCCCTGTTTCACTTGCACAGCTAGATGCATTTCTCTCACAAGCAGGGAGTGTCTCCCATCTGTGGAATCTACCAGCACTGTATGCAGTTACCTTTCTTCCTTTACTACACACTATGTTTGTTTTATTCTAGGGAGCTCAGAAAGCTGATAAGGAGATGGGAGATCATACTTACAGACACAGAGGAGCTTTTCTGCTCTTCAGAAGCAGTATAAAGCTTTTCTTTTATCATAGCTCAGCTCATCTGACATCCCCCCAACTTCCTCTCTGTTTGCTTCTGAGTCTCTGTTACTAAAGACGGATCTTGCCTGATAACATGCAGTGGACTTAAAGTTAGGCGGATGTGAGACCCCGAGTGGCCATGACTTCAGCTTTTTTCAGATGGATGCAGGCAGATTTATTTAAATGAAGTGTTTTAGAAATTTGCTAATTGCACCATTCTTTATTAAATTAAATTGTGTGAAAGTACAGTGAGTCTTTAAAGGAATGAAATATAATGTATACTTAATCTTTTCCTACAAAACTATATATTTTACTATAGCCACTGAGTTAATCACTATCTGTATAGCACCACCTGCTATTTGCTATTTTCCTTATTTCTCTGTCCACCTCACTGAGGTGGTCACACACGCTCATTTCCAACCCTTAACCGCTACCAGCCATATATCCACTGTTAGAAGCTGTGACAAGTAAAGGGAGAGAGCTGCAGCAGAAAGGAACCCCCCCCCCCCCTGGGCTGCCAGCCTAAAATTTATCTAGCAGAACAATTGGAGCAATCAATTGGGGATCTCTGGATCCATGTGAGATAAAGGGCTGGTTCTTGTTTGTTAGAAAGAGACTCTCTATTACTATATGATGTCTGATTTTTATTGTTTCCATTAATAACTTTCCCCTTTAATAGTTAATTTATACCAATAAATGGTGTTCTCAAAGATTCTTCTAAAGCACGTAATATCATCAGGGAAGTATCCGATTGGCCCCAAATGTATTCTGCAGCAGGACAATGACACCAAACATACAGTTAAAAGAACAAAGAGTCCTGAAAGTGATTTCAACATCATCGAGTCTGTCTAGTATCAAGTCTGTCTAGGATTACATGAAGAGACAGAAGGATTTTAGTAAGCCTACATCAACAGAATATCTGCAGTTAATTCTCCATGTCTGAAACAACCTCCCTGCTGATTTCCTTTAAAAGCTTTATGCAATTGTGCCTAGAAAACGTTGTTTTGAAGGCAAAGTGTGGCTACACTGAATATTGATATGATTTAGATTTCTTTCTTTTCTTTCACTTTGCATTTTGTGAACCGATAAACTGATGAGACTTCTTGTCAACATGTAGAAACACGGTGATGTACCCTGCTCTGCTAGGTGCAAGACAGACAGACACAGGGACGAACAACACAGAAAACTTGGTGGTACGGGAATGAGTTGGAACCGGGCGGACAGTACAGTACAAAATCATGAGACAGAGGGTAGGCGAAAAAGCAAAGCCAAAGTCAGAACCAAACGGGAATCACAGTACCAAATCACAAAACAGGGAGAGAGGTCCAAAGCAAGCCAAGGTCAATATAACAAACAATGCAAGTCCACAACAAACACAACCGGAAGCACAACAAGGGAGTGAAACCTATAACTGACAAGGATGTATTGCCAGCAGAGCGCAGAGTCCCTGGATCAGAACATGAAAAGTCCAGGGATTCGGCGTACCATTGGACCATAATACAAGTAGTCCTGAGATAAGCACAAACATACACAGATGATACTAATTTCCCCCAGAGAGCATGTGCTGCGGGGAGGTACAGTCCATTGCTATGGACACACGTGCGTCACCAGAGGGCGTGGCTTAGGCAGAGTGTCACCAGAGGCGTGGCTTAGGTGGCGCATCAATATGACTCGTCATGACCACGCCACGGGCCCAGAGTGCGTTGCTGGAGCCCGGCCAGGTAAGTTAGTGACACTTCTATTTGACGCTGCATATTGAGGACATGTAAAATTGCCTATCCATGTATAGTATGCAGGGTATGTGCACAAAAGAGACTAAAGAGAGGATCTGTGTGTACATGGCTAAGATCAAGTAAGAAGACAAAAAACTTAAGTGCAAAATGGCATAAGGACAAACAGTGTAAATATAACTTAGATGAGAGAGGTCTACCTACTAGGAAAGCACTGGTAGATTTAAAGTTATTCAGTTGGCCGCTTTTCCCATGGCCAACAAATAAAAGTTTTAATGCTCCTGGCACCATGATTTTAAGTGCCCAGGAGGTTTTCTCTTGCACTGCTCTCTCTATTGAACGCTCCCCAGCACCTTCCCTCTGCACTTGGGTGATGGCTCTCTCATCCAATCAGGATCACATCAGAGCAGTCACTCAGAGGGCAATGCACTGGAAGAGAATGTCTCCTGGGCACCTGTGATCCTGGCTCTTGAAGCATCAAAACTTTGATTTCTTGACCATGCAAGAAGCTCCCCTATTGTATATAGTGTAGTCCTGTCAGCGGTTTTGCGGGTCGATTCTTTAACTGAATTACAGCAGGGGCAAGAACACTAAGAAACAGTGTTAGTACAGGCAAGAAAAGGAACCTTTGTGTCTCAAAGAAAGATAACTGTGATTTCTTCCAGTAGTTCTCGTACTATGTAATTAGTGGTGCATAATAATAATTGTTAACCAGCAAAACTACAGAATGATGAACACAGGAACAGCTAAAGCGGGTGTAGTGGCTGCAGTTGGACCAAAGCCCCTCTGCCTGAGGGGGCCCAAAGGCCTCTCTGCCACATAATGGGACAGTAGTACTAGGATGGCTAGAGGTGTTCTGGTACATATTTTGCATCTAGGCCCAAGAGCTTTGAGCTATGCCTCTGGGCCCCGAATGTCCTATTTTCAGGAAACTACATGTATATTTTTATATTTCAATTTGGAAACGCTACTATTCCCCTTTCTGTTGACTAAATCAACTTTATTGGAGAAGCTTACTGGGGATGCACACCAACAGTGCAGTCAGAGAAAATGGGACTTATGAACACAATTATGACAATCTCTAAATCTATGCTTCGTCACTTTGATGAATGAACGTCTTATGGTGCAAAATATTGAGAAGCAATGACAATGAGAATCTAAGGGAGAACGCATCTAAAAAGATGTTAGAAGTGATCGCCGAAACACTGAGAAATATCTCATGCTGTAAAGCACCAGAAGACATCCAATGACTTCACAGATACAAATGACAGGATCATTATCTTTTTAAGAAATGCTTGCCAAACACTGACAGAAGTTAATGCTTTTCTGTTAACCTTAAAATGTATGTTGCCAGTCTAGAGTTACCTTATATTGAGTAAAATATTTCACTGAAACAGCAGTCTGTGTTATTCAATGCTTAATCGATCCTGCTACCAATATGCGAACCAAAGTCAAACTCTGTACAAAGCAGCATAAAATTTAGCTCAATATCCCTTAAACCCTATCCAACTAAAGAAAGTCATTTTATAGTAAATTATTACTAAGCAGTATATATTTAAAGGGGCCAACTGATGGAACCCCACAATCATGAGAACAAGGGACAAGGGGCCCCCAGAGTGAATGGTGCAAAGTTTTCGTATCCACGCTGTCACTTCTTATATCTCTATGGGACTACTGAAGATAAATGGGTACCACCGTATATTCATGATCTCTTAAAGAGTTACTCAGCATTGGTAAAACTTTTGATATGTCACAGAGACAAACAAATAGCATTGGTTTACATCATAAAGTAGAACATGATCTAGGTTTTGAGAGGGTGAAAAGTTGGTCTAGATGTCCTGATATATCTAATTTTAAGAACAGGATAAATGGAAAGGAGCAGCATATTTGAAAATCTATAGGATTTACTGAATGTAAGCAAATAACCATAAGCTGTACTCCTGAGAGTGTCAATGATATGAATGCTATCAGCAATGTTTTGGTTTGTCCTTCATGAGGATGGTGCCCAAAAAACATAAAAGGGTTAGGAACAGGCAAAAACAAGATGGATAAATAGAAATGTAAAGTGGGCAATAAATAACAAAAAGAAAGCATTTAAATTACTAAAAGGGAAAGTTAGTGAAAAAGCACTAAAAAACTATAAGGAATAAAATAGAATATGTAAAAAAACTGATAAAGGCAGCCAAGCTGGAGACAGAAATGCTTACTGCCAAAGAGAGTAAAACTAACCGTATAATGTTCTTCAATTATTTAAGTAGTAAAAAGGTTAGCCCTGAAAGTGTAGGCCCTTAAAGAGTGGTGAGGGAGGAAATGTAGAGTGAAGAGGAGAAGGTAAATTTATTAAATATTTTTTTCTCTCCACTGTATTCACTTAGGAAAATGAAATATCAGATGAAATGCAGTGTGTCAAAAGAACATCCCATTAAATGAGGCCTGACTAAAGCCTGGTGCCTAGCAAGAGATTCATTCTCACGCATGCGTTGTGGGCTCTAATCAGGCTAGAATCATGTGCTCAATGTACGGCAAGTCGGACCATTTGATTAAATATCCACAGGCTGGGGGAGAATTAGGGTGTCCACTGGCCCTTTAGGAGCCGTTGGAAAGCATGCGTGTCCTATAGACAGCACAGGGACAGGTGCAGAGGACTCTGGAGGTCACACCCGCTACAGGAGGGCAGAGTAGGGACAGCAGGTCTAGACTTCAAGACTGACAGCTGTGGCAGGGTAAGTGGAGGATGGATGGATCTGGATAAATTGGAGACTTGGGCAGAGAAGTGGAAAATTAGATTTAAACACTGGTATATGTAAGGTTTTGCACATGGAAAGTGAAAATACAAGTCACCATAACCCACTAAATGGGCAAACACTTGGTACAATTGAAATGGAAAAGGACTTTGAAATTTTAGTTGACAGTAAACGTGATTGTAGCAACCAGTGTCAGGCAGCTGCTGTCAAGGTCAATAAAATCATGTGGTACATCAAAAGGGGCATAGATGCACGAGACGAGAACATAGTTCTGTCATTTTACAAATCATTAGTCGGACTGAACACGGAGTACTGTATACAATTTTGGGCACCTGGCCCCAAGAAAAACATAGCAGAGATTGAATGGGTTCAAAGATGGGTAACTATCTGTCACATCTGTGACGGGTACCAGAAGGTCTGAAAGACTATCTATGCATTAGCGATCTGACAGCCTCTTTTGGTTTCACTTTGTCTGTGTGTTGCTGGTATGTCCACAACTCCTGTTTAGGTGTGGATCATGTGACCTCTACCACACCCTATTTAGTCCGACTTTTCCCATCACTCCTTGCTTGGGATAGCTTCATTTGGTCTTGGAAGAGCTGGAGTGTGGTTCGTGTTGAAGTCCTGTTCATCCTTCATCCTCTGAAGTTAAGTGTTCCGTTTGTCGTGTTTTGTATTCCCCCCCCCCCGGTTGTTTAGTAGGCCTCAGTGAGACGCTAGTTCCTTCCCCAGGGAAGGAACATGTGGTCTCTGCCCTGTCATTATCTTTAGTGCATCTGAGGGTCACCAGGGTTTTCTAGGTTCCCGTGTATGGGTATCTCTACCATCGAGAGGTGCCCATACGGATAGGAGTTAGGGCCAGGAGCAGGGTTTTATAGGTGGTGACCCTTTTCCTTCCCTAGCGGTGAGGCCTAGTGTCTTCCCCTTCCTTCTTGATTGTCTTTTGGTGTTCTCCCCTACTACATCCGTGACACTATCGTAATAAAGAGAATGTTTATTAAAATTAGTTTTTAAGGGGAAAAAAAAGGGGATCTAATAACTATGTATAAATAGATCAGCGGTCAATGCAGAGATCTCTCCTATGATCTATTTAGAGCCAGGACTGTGAACGTGGCAAGGGGACATTTGGTATGTGTAGCGGCAAGAAGATTTCTCCATGAACAAGGAAGGGATTCTTTACTGTAAGAGCAGTGAGACTATGGAGCTCTCTAAAAGAGTTCAAGAGTAGCCTGGATGTATTTATTGAGTGTAATAATATTACAGGTTACAGTTGCTACAATTATGATTGTTGATCCAGGGAGTTATTCTGATTGCCCAATTGGAGTTGGGAAATAATTATTTCCCTTAAAATTAGAAAAATTGGCTTCTGCCTCATAAGGGTTGTTTGCCTTTCTCTGGATCAACTTTGCATGATAATAGGCTTAACTGGATGGATGTATTTTTCACAAAAAATGCATCAGCTCAGTCAGGTTTTGACTGTAGCACTGGGCTGTAGATTTTAATAGCTTGCCTACGGATCTTGAGTAAAATGTAAGACTTTAACAGAGCATCCTACACCTAAGGATATAATATTGTATTCCCATTTAAAGGAATGTCTACCTTTTCACATCATGCTGCTTTAGGTCTACAATTCTGTGTTGATTAATATATTTTACGTAGTGGATATAGCCTTTTTTATTCGATATAAATTGTCTGCATAGGCATGAGTTTAAAAGATAACATACAGGTTACTCGCAGCAGCCACTCAAGAGAGTTTAAAAGCTCACTGCATACAGTGTTATTACTGCACTCAATGTATAAATTCCCAATCTTATCAATGCATCAGGAGCATTCAATGCCATTTCTGCCTCAATGAAGTTTAGTTTAGGAGAGATAAATTATTCTGTAGTTCTTGTCCACTGCAATAATTTGGATCAGATATGTATAAAGCAAATTAGATAGAAAAAGTATTCATACCCTTTGAACTTTTCTACATTTTTTTTACATTAAACCCACAAACTAATGTATTTTGGGGGATTTTATGTGATAGACCAACACAAAGTAGCAAGTATGTGTGAAGTGAAAAGAAAATTATACATGGTTTCAAAAATGTTTAATACAATCTGGAAAGTGTGGTGTGTATTTGGATTCAATACTTTGTAGGACCACCTTTCACTGCAATTACAGCAGCAAGTCTTTTGGGATATGTCTCTACCAGCTTTTCACATCTAGATGTTGACATTTTTGCCAATTCTTCTTTGCAAAATATATCAAGCTCAATCATATTGGATGGAGAGCGTCTGTGAACAGCGATTTTCAAGTCTTGCCACAGATTCTCAATGGGATTTAGGTCTGGACTTCGACTGGGCTATTCTAACACATGAATTTGCTTTGATGCAAACCATTCCATTGTAGCTTTGACTGTATGTTTAGAGTCGATGTCCTGTTGGAAGGTGAACCTCTGCCCCAGTCTCAAGTCTTTTGCGGCCTCTACCAGGTTTTCAGCCACGATTGCCCTGTATTTAGCTCCATTCATCTTCCAATCAACTCTGACCAGCTTCCCTGTCCCTGCTGAAGAAAATCATCCCAACAGCATGATGCGTGGGGATGGTGTGTTCAGGGTGATGTGCAGTGTTAGTTTTCCGCCACACAGCGTTTAGGCCAAAAAGTCAAACCTTCGTCTGTTCTGACCAAAGCACCTTCTTCCACATATTTGCTGTGTCCCCTACATGGCTTGGGCAAACTGCAAATGGGACTTCTTATAGCTAGCTTTCAAAAATGGCTTTCTTCTTGGCACTCTTCCATAAAGGTCAGATTTGTGGAGCACATGACTTACGCTCCATTCAGATGTCCGTAACGTGTTTTGCGGATCCGTGGATCCGCAAAACACGGACACAACAATGTGCGTTCCATACATTGCCAGAACTAATAGAATATGCCTATTCTTGTCCGCAATTGCGGACAAGAATAGGACATGTTAAAAAAAAATATTTGGGGAACGATATTGCGGACCCGGAAGTGCGGGTCCGCAATTCCGTATCCGGGCAGCACATCATAGGAGATTCTCCCTCCTGAGCTGTGGGATCAGTGTAGCTGCTCCAGAGTGACCATGGGCTTGCTTTTTGTCTGCTTCTCTTATTGCTGCTCTCCTTGTATGGGCGGTCATTTAAAGGAGATAGCCATGTCTTGGTTTCCAGTTGTGACAAACTCCTTCCATTTGGATGATGGATTAAACAGTGCTCTGTGAGATGTTCAGAGCTTGGGATATTTTTTTTATAACCTAACCCTGCTTAACACTTCTCCACAATTTGATCCCTGACCTGTCTGGTGTATTTGTTGGTTTTCATGATGCTGTTTGATCAGTAATGTTTTCTAACAAACCTTTGAGGCCTTCACAGAACAGCTGTAGTTATACTGACAAATTCTATTTACTAATTGGTTTACTTCTGAGGGCAATTGGTCACACTGGATTTTATTTAGGGGTATCAGAGTACAGGGGGCTGAATACAAATGCATGCCACACTTTTCAGATTTTTATTTATTAGAAACTTTGAAAACAATGTATAATTTCTTCACTTTTCAGTTCATACATACTTGTTATGTTGTGTTGGTCTATCACATAAAATCTCAATAAAATACATTTAAGTTAGTAGGTGTAATATTCAAGGGGTATGAATACTTTTTCAGAGCAGTGTAGATAGATATAGATATAGTCACGACTAGGGATGAGCATATCGACTTCGGATGAAACATCCGAAGTCGATTTGCATAAAACTTCATTCTAGTACTTTACGGAGCAGGAGCTCCATACAGTATTAGAATGTATTGGCTCTGATGAGTTATTGCTTTGCTAGACTTCGCGTAATAACTTCATAAATACATTTTTACTGTAAAAAAACATTTCCTGAACTCGGGTTCGGTTCCAAGTGGTATCTTGTAACCGAACCTGAGTTCGGGAAATGTTTTTTTTACAGTACAAATTAAGTTATGAAGTTATTAGAACAAAGTTCTATGCAAATCGACTTCGGATGTTTCATCCGAAGTCGATTCGCTCATCCCTAGTCATGACAAAAACAAAGTGCACCCTCTTTGAATTCTATAGCTTTACATACCAGGACACGATAATAATAATAATATTAATAATAATAATAATAAAAAAATAATAATCTGGTCCCAGAAGTTCTGCAAATTAAGAAAATACAATCTCAGATGTGCAACGACACATAACAGATATCGGCATTTCATTATTTATTCCACAAAAATAAATCCAAAATGCAGAACCCATGTGTGAAAAACTAAGTACAACCTGACTGTTTCCAAAGAAATTAACAGGGTAAATAGCAGTCAGGTGCTGCTAATCAAATGTCCTTGATTAATTGATCATCAGAAAGTGTGACCACCTCTATAAAAGCAGATGCTTTGGCAGTTTGCTGGTTTAGAGCTGTCACGGCGGGCGTGCACTCAGACTCACAGATAACCCACCAACCAGGCTCTGAGCGAGAGACAGGGGAAGGGTCACCTCCTAGCTAATCCCTGACCTCTTTCCCTGCACTGCTCAGCCCACATGCAGACCTTTATGGTAGGAATGATGTGTCCCCGTGCCTGGGCTGAAACACCCTAAATTCCCTAAGATGGTGAAGAGGGGAAATAGGAGCAGCCTGCTCGCACAGAACCTGGATGGGAGAGATGACACAAAACAGCCAAACTAGAAATCACACTTATCTTTCTGAGCTGGAACAGACAACCTTCCTACCTAGCTTCCAAGACCACAATGATTGCTATAATCCGCTCAGAGCACTGGGATGGTGTGCTATTTAAACTAATGACCCCACCCAAGTGCACCTGATGAGAGGCGGATCCAGCACGGCTCCAAAACAAACACTAAACTCGTGCTGCTATCCTGGCCGACCTCCGCACATCGTCAGAGCGGGGCATGACAAGAGCATTCCGGTGCGTGTTACACAATACCAGGGAGGAAAGATGGCTTTTCATATTTGGCTTCAATTTTGTTGAATAAATAATGACACGGTGGAATCTGTTGTATGTTGTGTGAGGTTATATTTACCTCATTTTTAAGACCTTCTAAGAACAAGATGTTTTGTTTTTATGTCCTAATATATGACATAAAACCATAGTATTCCAAGTGGGCGTACTTTGTTTTTCTTATGATTGTATATATTTACTTCTGCTTTAAGAGAGATACATTTTCTGCCTTCCAAACCATCTTCGAGCAGGCTGAAATCAGTTTACCTTCCCTATTGTAAGAGTCTTGCGGTTGCTGTGTTCTGGAATCCACTGATCAGGACACTAGAAACTCCAGAGTTCTGGGAACCATGGTTTGGAAACACTACAGTAGTTTGTATAACGATCCTATGTACCTTGTAGAGGTGGCTGCAGGCAGGCAGTTTATTTTTTTTTAAAGCCATGTACTTTAGGAGATTTAGAACTTTATGTAAGAAAAACAGCGCTTCATCCAATATAAAGATACATTAAGAAATTAATCAGCACAGGACTTAAGCCTTTTCAACTTGAAAAAAGGTAGGAAACAATCAAAACATTTTGAAATTTCACTATGACATACTTTAAAAAGTACTTTAAAAGCACAGGTACACTTTAATTTTGAATGGATACAAGTTGCCCATTCTTGGTCTTGTCCAATAATACTTTCCTGTTGCACATGCCAAATGTAAAAAGTTGACCAACAAATAAAATTAGTCTTGATGTCCCCAGAGCATCATGATTCATATACTAGCACTATTTTAGTAAGGTTTGTGTGAATGTTTTGCAATGTGCATCTCTTATGTTTTTATCTATAACTGGGTGCATATGTTTGACATAAATATGATATAAAACACTTCATATAGTAAATATATAATATTATTGGTTCTAGCATATATAGAACTTACTTGAACAGCAATGGTATAAATAAGTTCTCCAAGAGTCGGTAAGAGGCATTGTTTTAACTTGCTGTTTCTGAAATTGTCTCTAATCAGCTCAGTCAGCAAGGTGAGTGCCTGCAGAAATATTAAAAGTTTGCATAAGGTAAGAGAAAAAAAGCATCATTAAAAGACTACAGTGTTCATAAAGTCACAAATAAAACTTATAACTGTAATGTATACAAATTAAATAAAACAATTGTCATCAAAAGTTCTACAACGATAGTCATAGGCATTAGTCAAAGGTCTGCATGCTGGAGGTTTTTGACAGTTTGCTGGTCTGGAGCATTCTTTAGTGTGTTAACACAAAGCCAAGGAGGTAAGACATCAGCAATGATCTGAGAGACACAATTGTTGCTGCCCATCAATCTGGGAAGGGTTATAAAGCCATTTCCAAACAATTTGAAGTCCATCATTCTACAGTGAGAAAGATTATTCACAAGGGGAAAACATTCAAGACAGTTGACAATCTTCCTAGGAGTGGACGTCCCAGCAAATGAAACCCAAGACAAGATCATGCAAATCTTAGGGAAATTGCAAAAAACTAAGCACTTGCAAGTCTGCAAGGATTTAAGAAAGATATTTATACCATATACCTATGGTAGAGCCTGTATGTATACCAGCATTTTCTGACACACAGTCCATCTGTTTGGAGGATGATTTTTTTTGTTGCTTAGAATGTTCCTTAAGAGCACAAGGGATTGGCCCAGAAACAACATTCAAATCCTATCCGCAGGATAGAAGATAAATGCGTGACTGCTGGGAATCTGACCACATATGTGACCATTGTTCCATTCACTTCTATGGGATTAATAGAGATAGCTGATACTCAGTAGTTCCATAATTGGCTAATAAGGCAGATCACACACAGACAGCTAACTCAGTTAACACACTGAGCAGTGTGGTGGGAACCAGCAGCCAGACACCAGTGATCATTGTGGATAGGTTATAACTGTTGTTTGTTGGGCCAACCCTGTTAACATCCAGTCTGGATCACATAACTTAAATGGGTTGTCCTCTTCCCATAAGCTAGTGTTCCCCTCTGGTTGTTGTAGAACTACAACTTCCCCTGTGGAAGTCAAGGCATAATGGGACCTATAGTTTTGCAACAGCCTGAGAGCCACAGGCTGGAGAACGCTGGTATAATGTCCACATTATAATTGCTAGGGGTTTTACATGTCAGACCAGCATTTCTGTATTTAGAAGAGTTGATGATGATGATGATGTGTACACGCAGTCTTACCCTTCGGGCCTCGATGCGCTGTAAGTATGTCTTTGGAGTGTGGGAGGAAACCGGAGAACCCCGTAAACGGGGAGAACATACAAACTCCATGCAGATGTTGCCCTTGGTCGGATTTGAACCTAGGACCCCAGCACTGCAAGGCAACAGTGCTAACCACTGAGCCACCGTGCTGCCTGATAAAACTACTATATTATAGCCTGAAATGTACTCTGCTGACACAGAAAAGAGGTATAGCAACCTGGCAACTTCCTAAATATAAATTTAGTAAGAGAACCACTTTAACATGTAGACATTCACTTATTGTAGGTATGAACGCTAATTTACTTTAAAGGTGAACAGGGTTGTCTGCTTTACACAATATACTTGTTCTTCTTTTAACTCCCTGCAAATTGCAATTTCTAATGACATCATTCAATATTCCATACAATGTTTTGGGGAGCTGATAAAATTATTAATTTGGTGGAAGTCGGAAAAAATGCATTTCCACTACTATTTTATGGGTTTTTAATTTACGAATAACTCTGTAGTAAAAATGATAAATTATGGGTCGGTAAGATTACAGCGATACCAAATTTCTATAGTTTTTGTTAGGAATGCTTAAAAAAAAGTTATGGGTGTCAGAATGTTTTCATATTTTTTTTTATTTCTGTCCACAAAGTTGCATGAGGGCTTTATTTTTGCAGGGCAATTTGTAATTTTTATTGATACAATTTTGGGGTATGTAAGACTTTTTAAACATTTTTTATTAAATTTTATTTTGGGAGGCAAAGCAAGCAAAAAAAAAACAATTATTCTTTTTTTTCCCCGTTACAATGTTTACTATATTGCTTTTATAATAATTCTGCAATGCTTTTATGTTTTGATAGTTTGGGCACTTTAGGGTGATTGGGAATGGAGTGATTTGAGTTTATAATTATATTTTTTTTTTTTAGATTTAAAAAAAATTATAATATTTTTTTTTTTTACTTTTTTCCTAATTTTATTTTCAGTCCCCATCAGTCCAGTTCTGCATAATTTTCATAAACTTGAAAATTGCTCCATTCTTGGATGAACAAACTAAGGGATAAAAGCTCGACTAAATATGAGCGCAAAATATTATGTGAGATATGATACAAATTTACATAAGAGTTTAAGAAAAAGATTGAAATACGGTATCTTCCTCAAATATGCCACAAATATTAACATTTAAACCAAATTTTGTTGAACTGTAAAATTGTCAACGACCATCCCTAAGCAATGATCCATAACTTGCTCCATAAGGTTAAAATATTATTACTGTAAAACATTATATTAAACAACACTTCATCTGATATGATTCTTACAGAGTGAATGGGGCAGTGCTTTCAATAAAAAGAGTTCAAACTACTCAAAATTCTTGCACATTAGACAATGGGATTAAAATGTTCAATGACTGAATATATTCCCAAGATGTACAAGATTTGTCCAAGAAAGAAATTAAAATCCAAATGTCAAAACACAAGGTTATAACAATCCTGAGATGGAAAAAGCAGCAGCTAATCCTGCATCAGGATTGTTTTTGACTTCATGACCCCAATGGATTTATATAGGCTTTCTTTTTGCTGTCTGTAGTTACACTACAAGAGTTATGAGTGTGGGCATGTGTGTCTAGTCAATACAGAACTGCCCTACACTTTGTGAATGGTACAGTGACAAGCCCATACTACTTGAATAACATCATTAATTCAGTCATTGTGCCTCTGCATGAACAACAAAGGGCTAATTTCATCTTCATGAATGACAATGCGCCAACTCATCGAGATCGGCTGCTGGAGACTGGGGTACCTCAAATGGAACGGCCTGCACTTTCTCCAGACCTGAATCCCATTGAAAACCTATGAGATCACATGAATCCCCATGTAGAGGTTCATAACTCTGTACCCCATAACATCAATGACCTGAGGGCTGTCCTTCAAGAAGAGTGGGATACCATGCCTCAGCAGTAAATAAGTTGACTTGTGAACAGCATGAGACATTGTTGTCAAGCTGTAATTGATGATCAAGGCCACATGACAAGTTATTTGAGACATGGTCATTTTTTGTGGGGATATACCCACCACTGTTGGCTTTTGTTTCAACAAATTGTTTGAGATGAGTAAATCACCATTGCATGCTTCTACTTAAATGCTATACTTTCAAGATATAATATCAGTGTAGCGTGAACTTTTTAAATTTTCCATAAATTTCACCTGAAATCCAAATATCCCTTACTTTTTGCGAGTAGTGTATATACACATAGCTCAACAGTAGCCAGAAAGCGTCTAACTCCATTAAGCAGTTAAACCCATCATGTGTGGGCTGCTGCTGTATGGGGAGTACAGTATAGACCAGGCATGCTTAACGTGGGGCCCTCCAGATGTTGTAAAACTACAACTCCCAGCTGATAGCTGTGGGCTGTTCGGGCATGCTGGGAGTTTTAGTTTTGCAACAGCTGAAGGGACGCAGGTTAAGCATGCCTGGTATAGACAATGGGCATTATATCCAGTGGGACAAGCCTCCTTGCGACCATTTAGCAGAAATAAAGTTGACTTCCATACAGAAGATTAAGACTACTTCAGTGACCAGAAAAAGTCATGCGAACATGAAACATACACTTAGTACACAGCTCACAGTAGATAAGAGTTTTCATAAAATCTTGAATCTGTGTTGCTATACTGAAAAGATGTAAAGATAGAACAGTTTTAACCCTTAGGATACCAGAGATTTTTTGTTTTTGCATTTTCATTTTTCTTTCCAGTCTTCCTGGAGCCATAACTTTTTTAAATTCCATTCCTTTGCTAAGCCCAAGCCAGCCATCATCAGGAGATTAACCCATGTATTGCAGAATTCTAAATGACTTTTGTTTCAAGATCATGGAATGTTCTGTCCCCACATGAAGGCGAATGAAGGTGTAACTGATAATGGCTTTGTGACTGTCCTACCTTCGTATCCAAGCAGTGGAGCAGACCGGACCGGCAGATGCTCAGGTTAGATGGATCCAGACGTAGACATGAGGATGCAATCAAACGTGGGTTTATTTGATCCAGAGCAGTGACATATGGTGATGGAATACAGTAGATGCTGTCATGTGGATGTCTTTTCTGAGGCTAACTGCTGAGGCTACTGCTGGTCAAAAACTGATGCCTTCACAAGCCAAGGTGTGTGTCTCCAGTCACAAAGAATGCAGCACTGAAAAAGGCTACAGGAAGTGACCAGGCCCAAGGCTGCAAAACCACGCCCAGAGAAAAAACTTTATAGACAACGAACGAGGCGTGCAGCATACAAATTCCGGCCAGCAGATGGCAGCAGAGAACAATAGATTTAAACAACATAGGTAAAACAAGAAATAATAATGTGCAGAAATTCAATATGAAAGGAACAGCACACTCCCCGTCTGAAATTCACTTTGGGGATTTCACTATGACTAATGTCCATAAAATATAAACAACCTGTAAAAGAAAACATGTTAGAATGCAAACATAGATTAGTCCTGTTTTCCAACTTGGAAAGGAGAAGATCTGCGAAACTTGATACAGTCCTGTTCACCCATCAGGGACGTTCTCGATGGGTCTCATCCAACTGGAGAAACGTTCAAAGCGCTGACAACCGAAGCTGGCGTTTTGCTTTGTTCCAGTGACTAATGCACTAACTTCAGTGCGGATTTCTGGATCATTATCCGGATCCTGGATGCTGAAAACTTCCTGTACACGTTCGTCTGCCTCTCCAAGCAGAAACTCTGGACCTGTAAGCCAAGTAGAGTTAGTAAAGGAACCTATAGACATAGGCCTAGTGGCGTGATCTGCTGGATTAAGTTCGGATGGTACGTAGTGCCATTGTTCAGGTTTGGAGGACCTCCTGATTCTCTCTATGCGGTTACTAACGTACACATAAAATCGCTTGGTCCGATTGTGGATGTAACCTAAAACGACCTTACTGTCGGTGTAATACTGGACTTCAGCTATGTCGACACCCAGTTCTTGTTGTATGAAATCCGCAATCTCCACTGCCAACACAGTCCCACAAAGTTCCAGTCTGGGAATAGTATGGTCGGGCTTGGGGGCTAACTTAGCCTTACCAAAGACGAATCCAACGTGATTTTGGTTGTTGGGTTCTGTCACCTTCAGATAGGCAACCGCTGCGATGGCCTCCGTGGAGGCGTCCGAGAACACATGGAGTTCTTTCTTTATGCTAGAGGAAAATGAAGTTTTAATATAGCATCTCGGGATGTGGATCTCATCCAAGGCACACAAGGATCGCTTCCAGGCTTCCCATTTTTGCTCTTTCTCGGAGGGAAGTGGGGTATCCCAATCCTTGACTGTTTCAGAAAACTGTCTCAGTAGAGATTTACCTTGTATGGTGATGGGCGCTACAAATCCCAGCGGATCAAATAGGCTGTTTACCACTGATAGGACGCCTCGTTTTGTGAATGGCTTGTCTGCACAACTTATCTGAAAACCGAAGGAGTCAGCCGAGAGATCCCATCTGAGGCCCAAGCTCCTCTGCACAGGTGGACTGTCCAGTCCCAAGTTAATGTCCTTGAATCCTGGTGCATGATCGCCTGATTCGAAGGCCCTCATAACGGCCAGGCTGTTTGAAGCAATTTTGTGTAGTCTAAGTTTAGCTTGGTACAACATACTTTGAGTCCTTTTGAGCAGATCGATAGCCGCTTCTTCAGTCGGTAGTGATTTGAGTCCATCGTCTACGTAGAAGTCCTTTTCTACAAAGTCTCTGGCGTCTTTACCGTACTCGGATTCTCCCTCTAATGCAGTTCGCCAAAGGCCGTAAGTTGCCACGGCGGGTGAAGGGCTGTTTCCAAATACGTGTACCCTCATACGATATTCTGCCATCTCTGCGTTGGTGTCGTTATTCTTGTACCACAGAAACCTGAGGAAATTCCGGTGGTCCTCTCTGACTACGAAACAGTGGAACATCTGTTCAATGTCGGCGGTGATGGCAACAAGCTCTTTTCTGAACCTCATCAGCACTCCAACTAGGTTATTCGTCAGATTAGGACCTGTGAGAAGGACATCATTAAGCGATACACCTTGATGTTTGGCACTTGAGTCGAAAACAACCCTAATTTGATTAGGTTTCCGTGGGTGATACACTCCAAATGAAGGCAAGTACCAGCACTCGTCATTCTTCCCTAAGGATGGAGCTGGTTCTGCATGGTTGTTGCGGAATATTTTGTCGATAAAGGCAACGATGTGTTCTCTCATCTCAGGCTTACTGTTCATGGTACGCTGAAGAGAGTTAAATCTAGACAGAGCTTGTTCCCTATTGTTCGGGAGTCTCACCCTGGTAGCTCGGAAGGGTAGTGGAGAAACCCAGTGATTGGTTTCGTCTTTAAGGAACTCTTTGTCCATTATCTTGATAAATTCTCTGTCCTCTACTGACAAAGCTACTTTATCATCGTCCTTGCTTGTGTGAAAGACTAATCTTCCCAAGTAGTCAGCAAAGTAGGGAGGAATGTCGTCAGGTGGTTGTATGAGGTCTGGAGGCTTCTCTTTCACCTCATAGTGATGAGGGCAAGGCTTAATGCAAGTTGTGCGTCCATCTCCACGCACGTACGTTTTGAAAGAGCGGATTCTTGGTTGATCCAAGCATACATTTCCTATGACTACCCAGCCCAAGTCCAGTCTCTGGGCGTATGGTACATAGTCGGGACCATTACACTGTTGACGCACCTTGTGTACCCTTAGATTGTCTCTGCCAAGCAGGAGTAGAATCTCGGCGTTGTTGTCCATAGGTGGGATAACGTTGGCTAGGTGCCTTAGGTGTGGATGGTGAAATGCAGCTTCCGGGGTAGGAATTTCATCCCTATGGTTGGGTATTTGATCGCATTCGATCAGCGTCGGTAGAGGTATTTCCGTATTTCCACTGACGGAACAAGCAATGAATCCTTGTGCCCTCCTGCCGCTAGTCTCTATGCGACCCGAGCAGGTGTTTAAGATGTAGGGTTCTGACGGTCCCTTTATTCCAAAGGCTTCAAAGAATTTAGGTCCTGCTAGGGAGCGGTTGCTTTGGTCGTCAATGATGGCATACATTTTTACTGCCTTTTCTGGTAGCCCCTCCGGGTAGACCTTGATTAGGCATATGCGGGCACAACATTTCTCACTCTGGCCCTCCCCACATACGTCCGAGCATGAGCAGGAAACGGCAGTGGCTGTGTTAGCGTGGTTCTGGGGCTCCCCGCCATGACTTTGAGCAGGACTGGTGGTGACAGCAGCAGGTGAATCCCTCGTGAGTGGAGTTGGGTGCATAGCTGAGGCATGTCTATCACTATGACACTCCTCACATTTGATAATGGATTTACAGTCCTTAGCCATGTGCTCCAATGAAGCGCAGCACCTGAAACATACCCCAAGCTCGGTGAGGACTTTCTTGCGCTCCTGTATGGTTTTGGATCTAAATCCTCTGCATTTGTTCAGCGAGTGTGGTTTTTTATGAATGGGACATTCACGATTGAAGGCCTTGTCTCCTGATGAGGTAGTGTACTGTCTACCAGTGGGTACTGCAGATGATGGTAGGCTAGTCTTTCCAACACTCACGCTGCTCTTAAAGTCTCTGTGTTTATGTACAATACTTTCATACCTTGATGATGGTGTCACTGAGGCTGTAGTATTGAACTCCAGGAAGTCGAGGCTGGGGTCATTCCTCATCTGGGACTGTTCATCGATGAATCTACAGAAATGAATAAATGGGGGAAAAGTGACGTCATGCACTCTTTTGTACCTTGAGACTGATGCCGCCCACTTCTCTTGCAGGCTGTATGGTAGCTTCACGACAATTGGGTTCACCCCATGGGCTGTATCCAGGTAGCACAGCCCGGACAGACGAGGGTCTCTTTTGGCGAGCTCGAGTTCCATGAGCAAATCACTTAAATCCTGAAGCTTATGGACATCTTTGAGACTGATCTTGGGGACGTTCTGCAGTCTCCTAAATAGTGCCTTCTCTATTGCTTCTGCACTGCCGAAGGTGCGTTCGAGTCTCTGCCAGGCTGCAGCGAGACCTGCTTCTGCTTCTCCCACATAGACAGTTCTAAGGCTCTTGATGCGATTTGTGGAGCCTGGGCCCAGCCAGTTGATCAAGAGGTCGAGCTCCTGCTCTGCGGTTAGGTTGAGGTTGGCGATGGCGGCTTTGAAGGTTGCCTTCCAGGCTCTGTAGCTCTCCGCACGGTCATCAAATTTTGAGAGACTGGTGTTAATTAGCTCTCTGCTCACCATAAACCTGGCAAACTCAGACATATCTGATTTCTCACTGCTTGTTGCCATGACAACTTGTGATGCCCCTGGGGCATATAGGCTGCGTGGCGTGAAAGGGTGAGATGCTTCCGGGTAGAATGATGTTGCTGCAGGGTTGAGCTGTGGTCTAGCCTCTGTAGATTCTGATGACTGCTGCTTGAGCTGTGGAGGTAGGCCAGGAAACACCTGGTAGCCATCTTGCTGTAATAACTGCCCTTGAGAGAGCGCGTCTGGGCGACTGTTATTGGATTGCTCGGGTGCTGTGGGTGTCACTGGCCCTGCAGGTAGAGCTGACTTGGAGGTTTCAGTGTTGTTGGCTTGGACAGTGCTGCACACTGGGGGTGGTGCAGATAACGGTTTCAGTACGTAGTCACTGGTGCGATCAGCTGGATCGTCTATCTCCTCTGGTGGTAAGCAGACTGAATCAAGGCCTTGGCTCAATGCTTGCTCAAGTAGTCTTACTTTTGCTAATGCGATTTCCTCTTCCCTCTCTGATTCAAGGATCTTTATTCGAGCCTCTGCTTCTGCCCTCTTGGCTTCTGCCTCCGCTTCTGCCCTCTTGGCTTCTGCCTCCGCTTCTGCCCTCTTGGCTTCTGCTTCTGCCCTCGCAAGGACTTCTTTTTCGGTGAAGGAACGCCTCACTTTGGATTGCTCTGCATTTATGCGGGCCTCTAGTAATCTGTCGCTCAGGGCGGAGCTTCTAGAGCATGATGATCTGTAGGACCGCGAGGAATGTTTGGATGAATGGGATCTGTGTGATCTAGTTTCTTGCAAATGAGAGATGCGGAGTTCCACTTTATCTTTAGCGTCCAGCACCATGGCGTCTCTTTGTCTGTCTATTGATTCTGCCTTGCACAATTCTGACGGGGCTTCTTCAATATTAGAGTCTTTTAGAAAGGTTATATACCTTGTGGACAGTTTCTTGTACCTTTCATGGGCTGCGTCCAGCCGCCCGACGGCAACTTGTAAACTGGTGGCATCGCCTGAGGAGGACTTAAGTCCTGATATGAGGGAGGAAACTCGTTCCCATAGCTCTTCCAGGTTGCCACATAGCTCATCTTTCCTGGTGTGATAATTTTCTGTGATCTTTATAGTTGGTTTGAGAGAGCGCCTTGGTCGCGTGACTTGGTCTGCTGGAAGTGGGGGTTCTACCTCCAGCTCTTCATAATGATCAGTATCAGGTTGCATTTGCTTTGTTTCATCACTGGGGAACTGTACGAGGTCCTTTTCGGCCATTTTGATTTAAGGTGCGCTGTCTCTTTAAGAAATCGAACTTTTGAATTGGGGGCTGAAAATTGCAGTGCGGCTCAGATGAGGCACCCCGATGAGTTTCCCAAAGTCTTTTTAGTGAATTGCGGGGTTTTGGTTTAAGGGAGGCCCCGCGTGCGTGAAAGCCGGAATTAGACTTACCGGTAATTCATTTTCCACGAATCCCCCATGACGGCCCAGAGAGATTGACCCCTGACCTCTGTAGGGGCAGGAACAGAGATAGGTTTAAAAGGACCCCTCCCACCACCATTCACCAGTGAGTTCCAGATTATAGTGCTACAACCACCGGTTACGAGTGAAACAACTCCAAGTGGTTTTTTTTTTTTTTTTTTTTTTTTTCCTGGTATTAACTCATACCAAGTCATTGGAAAAAAAAAATTTCCTTTTTTTTTTTTTAGATATATATATATATAGGGCGGGATATCATGCCGTCATGGTGGATTCGTGGAAAATGAATTACCGGTAAGTCTAATTCCGGCTTTCCACTTCACCACCATGACGGCCCAGAGAGACATAACAGATTATATATACGTCTTAGGGTGGGGCAACGGCCTGTAGGACCTTGCGACCAAATGCGAGGTCGGAAGACCTGGATAAGTCAAGCCTATAATGTTTAATGAAGGTGTTTACATTAGACCAAGTTGCAGCCCGGCATATTTGAGCTAGGGAAGCGCCTGCCCTTTCAGCGAAAGAGGCAGATATAGCTCTTGTGGAGTGAGCCCGGATGACTTCTGGACAATTGATGCCCTCGATCTTGTAACAGTCTGTAATAGTCTGTTTTACCCATCGGGCAATGGTAGATCTGGAAGCTGCCTTCCCCTTATTTTTACCACAGAAGAGCACTAGTAAGTTGTCCACCTTCCTCAGGTCTGTCAGAAGGGAACAGAAGGTTTCTCGATCTGCTATAGATTGATCCACCGTGTTTGAAATTAGTAGAAAGTCGTCTAGATAAGGGACGACCGTCACCCCCTGAGGTCTCAGGGAGGCGACCATCTCTACCACCAGCTTCGTGAAAATCCTTGGGGCTGAGGCCAGCCCGAAGGGGAGAGCCACGAACTGGAAGTGGTGAACAGACCCTCTGTGATCCCTTACTGCAAAACGCAGGAACTTCTGAGACTGGGAGTGAATGGGAACATGATAGTATGCGTCCTTCAGGTCGATTGTACAGAGGGACGCGTCCCTTTGAATTAAGGGGATGGTAGAATTTAAAGATTCCATCTTGAACCTTTTGTAAATCACAAATTTGTTTAGCCTCTTGAGGTTTATGATCATGCGGAAGGAGCCCCCCGGTTTTTTTTACCAAGAAAAGGCTGGAGTAGAACCCCCGCCCCCGTTGTGGCACGGGAACCGGAATTACTACTCCCAGGTCCAGGAGATTCTGGACCTCCTTCCAGATCTGGCTGTGCTGAAAAGGAGAAGGGTGGTGAGAAATCAGAAATACATCTGGAGGGGGGGAAGATAACTCTATCCTGTATCCCGACTTGACAAGATCTTGCGCCCAGAGGCTCGGAGAAGTCTGCTGCCACTGAGCAAAATGTTGGGATAGTCTTCCCCCTATCCTGGCGTCACTGTTTCTCGCCACCCTTGTTTTGGGGATTAAGGAGGTACCCTCTACCTCTCCCCCCTTTTGGGTAACTCCAACGTCCGGTTTTTCCTTTACCACGAAAGGCACTATTCTGGGTATATTGACCACGAAAGGAGGGTTTCTTTTTAGGGGTCCTATCCTCAGGGAACCCCTTCTTTTTATCAGTAGCCTTCTCGAGGATAGTGTCTAATACGGGACCAAACACGTATTCGCCCGAGCAGGCTATAGAACACAACTTCATCTTGGAAGAGATGTCTCCCGACCAAGATTTCATCCAAAGTGCCCTCCGGGCCGCATTGGACAAGGCTGCATCCTTGGCTGAAAATCTAATTGTCTCTGCGGAGGCGTCCGCTAAGAAAACCGTGGCAGATTTTAGCAAGGGAATAGAATCTAGTATCTGTTCCCTGGGAGTTTTACTGCTTAGATGACCTTCTAACTCATTCAGCCACAGGTACATAGACCTGGCGACTGAAGTAGCGGCTATGTTTGTCTTGACACTAAACATAGCTGCCTCCCAGGACCTTTTTAATAAGCTGTCCGCCTTCCTTTCCATAGTGTCCCTTAACTGACAGGAGTCTTCAAATGGAAGTGAGGTTTTCTTATTGACTTTCGCCACCTGGACGTCAATTCTAGGGACCTCGTCAAAATTTTTTGAGTCTGACGGGTCAAATGCAAGGCGGTTTCTGAATTCCTTGGAAATTCCTAGCTTCTTTTCAGGATGGGCCCATTCATCCATCACCATCTCCTTAATGTTTCCGTTTATGGGGAATACCCTGGAGCGTTTGACCCTCAATCCCCCAAACATCTCTTCCTGAACTGTGTGGGGTTGCTGAATGTCCTCCACCCCCATGGTATCCCTGACAGCCTTTAAAAGGTCACTCATTTCACTGGGAGTGAAGAAAAATTTCCTAGAGTCCTCTACGATCTCGCCTTCAGATAGGGGGTCGTCGTCCTCTTTTCTAGAGGATGAGGCATCGTCTTCTAAATCCTCGGAGTCAGAGGGAATGTCCGCCCCCCTGGGTCTTTTAGGTGGGCGAATCCCCCTGGTATCCTCACGGAGGGAGGCCAGTGAGGACCTAACCTCCTCCTGAATCATGGATCTAAACTCCTGCATAATTGAGGGCTGTTCGTCTCTCACTATTTTAGAAATGCAATGCTTGCAAAGCTTTTTAGTATAGTCCTCAGGAAGCCTGACGGAGCACTGGATGCATTTGGCGGTCCTTTTTCCTTTTTTTAAAGTAAGTTTGGCCTAAAGTGAGAGAGGCAGCCCATTAAATTTATGTCAGTCTAGTATAGGAGCATAATTAGATGCAGTATACCAGCAGACACACCAGGGGGAGGGGAAAAGCGGTTAACTCTAAGCACACATCCCCCCCCCCTGCCACCTGTGAAGCTGCCGATTTGCCCAGGTGGGCTACTCACGCAGGGGCGCTCGGGAGCGGTCTGCTCCTGCTGCTGCTGTGGCTCCTTCTCCTGGTCCGACATGTTCCGGTCAGAGCACGATTGCAGAGAGCGCAACGGGAAGGTGCTTGTTAGCATTTTTTATAGGAGCTCCGTCTACTTCCGGGTTCCGTCCGGCGGCCCGGAAGTGACGTCAGACGCGCGCGAAAGCGCAGAGCGTCTTTCCGGTCGGCTACCTCCCAGGAGGCAGGCGACTCAGCGGCAGCTCAGGGCAGGCTTCCCACAACAGGGAGCGTGACCCTGGCGTCTCCCTGTCAGCTTAAGAACAAAGTCCGCCGGAGAGCAGGGGACGCATCTCTGGGTGAAAGGACCCGCAAGGGAGGCAAGAAACACCACCGATGCGGTCACCCAGGTACTTAAAAATAATAAAACGAGGTCCACTTCACCTCCCTGAAAGCCAGAGAGGACTTTTCTCTGTCCTGGCCGCTATAGGGGCAGGAACACACTGGTGAATGGTGGTGGGAGGGGTCCTTTTAAACCTATCTCTGTTCCTGCCCCTACAGAGGTCAGGGGTCAATCTCTCTGGGCCGTCATGGTGGTGAAGTGGAAAAGTTCTTATATCATGCGAGCAAGGGTTAACATAGGATGTAGAAAGTGGCTTGGCGAGTAGTGGAGGACTTCCAGGCGAGAGTATATCTACTGCGGACACGCAGTGCTTCCCTTTGGGCTTGTGGGACGTGCACTGTTGCCGGGCAGATTTGCTGCGAGTGGGCCTGTTGCAGGGGAGGTTCCTGAGTGTGGCACTGGGCTCTGAGGGAACCTGTAGCCGGGCATTGGACATTCAGACGGATATTGACTGGGGTATAAGGCTTTAAGGCAGTTTTTGACTGTTCTGTCCCCACATGAAGGCGAATGAAGGTGTAACTGATAATGACTTTGTGACTGGCCTACCTTCGTATCCAAGCAGTGGAGCAGACCGGACCGGCAGATGCTCAGGTTAGATGGATCCAGACGTAGACATGAGGATGCAATCAAACGTGGGTTTATTTGATCCAGAGCAGTGACATATGGTGATGGAATACAGTAGATGCTGTCATGTGGATGTCTTTTCTGAGGCTAACTGCTGAGGCTACTGCTGGTCAAAAACTGATGCCTTCACAAGCCAAGGTGTGTGTCTCCAGTCACAAAGAATGCAGCACTGAAAAAGGCTACAGGAAGTGACCAGGCCCAAGGCTGCAAAACCACGCCCAGAGAAAAAACTTTATAGACAACGAACGAGGCGTGCAGCACACAAATTCCGGCCAGCAGATGGCAGCAGAGAACAATAGATTTAAACAACATAGGCAAAAAAAAGAAATAATACTGTGCAGAAATTCAATATGAAAGTAACAGCACATGGAAAAAAAACTGCTGCAGACTGACAAATAGTGGTGGTAGGAGTGTCTGCGGTTTGTTTTTATAATTTACTTCAAGGTTTATTGTTCCTTTAACGGGATTATGGAAATCACAGGATCAATAGACATGTTGATAAGATGCAAATAATAAAAAATGGAAACAAAATATTCAAAACATCTCAATTTATTCAGTATTGAGTATGAACGCATGTGCAGTAATAGAAGAAATGCTCTGTCACGCTGAATGCACTTGGGAAGCAAATCATCAAGATTCACTGATGGCAGCTCCCTTTGCAATTGCCGATCAATAACGTCCCAGATGTGCTCGATGGGAAAGTCCAGAGACACTGCAGGCTATGGTAGCACATATAAGCAACATGTGGTCTGGCATTGTCCTGTTGAAAAATGGTTCCTGGGACACTTAGGACAAATGGCCATACCACTGGTTCCACGACCAAATCAATATAAGGGTCCATTCACACGTTCGCAAAATGGGTCCCCTTCCGTTCCGCAATTTTTGAATGGATCCTAACTCCAAGCTGTTAGTGTACCTGAAATGTTAACTAGAGGGGTCAGGGTTTTGTAAATTATGCCACCCCACACTATAATCCAGGCAGTAGGCCCTGTGTAATGTAAAGGCCTCTTCATGACATTGTCCACATGATTTCCAGACCACTAGCCAGCTATTAAATGTGTCTGAGACAAAAGCAGGACTCATCGCTGAAGAGGATAGACCTCAGTTTCAGCTTACATTGCCTTCTTGCTGTGCACCACCATAGCCTTTGAAAGCAGTGGTATGAGGTCAGTGAAAAAGCTGTAGCTGGAAACCTGGGTCACAGCCAAATCTCATGCAAATGCCTTCTAGTGGGCTGCATCGAACATATACATACATATATATACAGATGTATCCATTTAGTTTTATGTCTTTTAACTTGAAGTCGCAACAAAAACGCATAGAAACCGCTTCATGATCTTTGACGCATTTTCTCTTTTTTACACTATATTTATAGGATGGTAGATTATACGGTATAACCTTTTTTCATATATTTGGATAACTATTATGTTTTTATTATGATTTTTTTAAATCGTATTGCCATATTTTTATGTTAATTACACAAGATGGCGCAATATATTGAAACATCATAGGAAAAACCAATGTAATTTTAAATTGCAACACAATCGCAATGAAAACGCATGGAAACCGCATGTGGTCTCTGATGCGTTTTTTTAATGTCACATCTATAGAGCAATGGGATGTATGTTTTTATTTTGAATTATTTGATTGCTTGTATGTAAATTTTCTAGTATCTATTATATGATCATTGGCAAATCCATGGCAGGTTTTGAAACTGAAACCAGATTTTGGAGATGACCAAAACCCATATAAATTTGGGGCAAAAATGGGGGATGATTAACCACTGAGGAAGGGACGAAATACAGTCCCGAAACGCGTTTGGTGCTACTGCCCCCCAAGTCAAGAACAAAGAGGCCCTCTTTCGAATCTATAATTTGGATTATATACCACTGCAAGCACTTTATCTTTGCCACGCGATTTTATGGATCAACACAGAGCCATTATTACTACAAGCCGTCAGCTGTGGAGGAGTAAAACTACCCGCCTTCCTCTGTTAGGACGTCATCGGCCCGAAGGTGAATCAGATATCGATACATGCCTGCTGGTCAGCATGTGATGTGAACAAGAGAGCTACAACCGAAGGGCTTAATCGAAAGGTAGTATCGTGGACACGTAAGTGTATTTGTTTTATCCTACAACACCAGTGTCTCAAGACTTTTCGGCTTTATACGGCTTATTCCTATACATCTGAATCGCTGTGGCCTATCTTTGCAAAGTAGTGCTGTGGTCCTCCTTTCAAACACACTTTTCAGGCCTGTGTAGCGGCCAAGAAAAGAGATTATTCATTGCACATTGTTTCACTAAAGGATGACTCCTCGTGGAATTTTTATTATTGTGTGGTACCTTTAAAGAATTGCATGGATCAGAATTTTTTTAAATATCGCATGTTTTCGATTTTATATGTTATCGATTTTAGTTTATGCCATTGATTGTATGTTTATATGGCATCCTGTATTAGCCATTGTTGCATTTTATCAATTTTAGTATATGTCATCGATTGTATGTTTTTTTTAGCCATTGTTTGCATGTTTTATCAATAAATCTGTGTGGTTCCAAATACCAGCGAGTGCACAACCAATTTTTACTATATATTTTTGAACCAGTGTAGTGGGTGAGCCTGTATTAGCTGTGAGCACCACTCCTCCATGATCCAACACTCTTGTGCAGCCTTAAAACCATTATATCACCTATCAGACAGTGTTCACACACTATAGGTAGGTTAGAGGTAGGTCCCATGCTACACTGAGATACCTTGGCGAGGTGCGCGGGCTCCAATATGTTCCTGACAGGAATATAATGGCTAAAATCTCATTTTTTAACATCAGTGTGAGGGTTTAGCCTTGTATTGTCAGTTGCACCATTTGCAGTGATCTATTTAACTTATAATGAACCATACAAAAATCGTGCTATCGCAAAGCATACAAAAACTTTAAATGTCCGCTACATGCAAATGCTGAGTGAAAAAGCAAACCTGTCAATTTATGACGTGCTTCTACATTATTTGGTCAGCATAGACTGGTGTTCTGTTCTGGAGGTATTTAAACAAACATATATAATTGCTTTTACAAATTCATCTGAATATTTATTGTGGGAAGATCATGCAGGCAGAAACACTCATGCAATATTTAGAGCATTGGCATCTGAGTAAATATCACTAAATATTTAAAAACCCTCCTGAGAAATGTTTTATAAGATTGTATCCATGTGCTGCAGAACCGTTGGTAAAATATTCAGTCAGCTGAGGTAGATTTTATGGATTTTATTGAATCCACAAAACTGCATACCTCTTTGGGTCCAGCAGGATTTGGGAGAATCCCAAAATGCCTGTGGCATACTTTATTCATACTGATTTGGAACACGACTAAAGGTATGAAGACAACACTGTAGCAAGGACAGTTGTATGTAATGAATATGCACCACATCTTCCATTCATTTTGTCCTAGCATTTCATGAAGAAATATTTAACGCTTGCCGTCTGTTAAAGGATTGATGTACAGTTTGTCTCACTAGATGCTCCACAAACTGTGCCTTACATTACTACAAATTCAATATTCAATTATTAAAAGAAAAAAGAAAATCTCTCTCCCCATACTAGACCCTACAGATTCATTATACACATACGGTATAGTTATCTAATTACTACTCATCTCTACTAAATTTTAAATATCTAACTGGAACCGGTGACCCACAAGTACAAGGAGTCAATTTGGACCAGAATTGAATCGGTCGAATGAATCAAACCTGAATCAAATTTTGAGCAATTCGTTCATCTCTACTCAAATAAATAAATACATAAATAAATAAATTAATTAATTATTAATTAATTAAAAAGCTGGATTCCAGGAGGCTTATACCTCCAGACAAGGTGTAACTATTCTGACCTATTTTCGTTTTGGTGTGGGTATGAAAATCTAAACGATGATTTATAGCTTGCGATTACCCAAAAAAGATGCTAAAGACCTATAAGGGCAGTTAGAGGTGACAGAAGTACCTTATACAGATCTAGGACTATATTGCCTCAAAGGTTATTAGATAGTACCTTAAAGGTTACTCTACAAAGGTTGCCAATATTTTACGCAGGCACAGGCCTATTTAATGAACTGATCCAGAATTGAGAAAAATAATGTATTGCTTACTATAGGAAAAAAGATCCTATAGCCATCAAGCAGCACTAAAGAGGAATAAAAGGCAGATGGTTAACAGGAAGCATTAAGGACTCCAACTCCTGTGACAGATGCAAATTCTATCCATTTTACCAATATAAAAGAGAATTTCAAATCCTGATTAACAGAAGAAAATACAAGATAGACGGCTTTGTCAAAGGAGTAGTCCCATCTTGAACATTGGGCTCATATCGCTAGGCTATGCCCACAATGTCTGGGAGGTGCGGGTTCTACCTCTGGTACCTGCACCTATACTTAGAACAGAGCCCGTAAAGTTCCTGAGGGTGCACAGCGCAAGCGCGGCCGCCCTCTATTCATTCCTATGGGCGAGCCGAAAATAGACAAGTGGCGCGCCCGGCTATTTTCAGAAGTCTCATTGAAATGAATGGGAAGAGCACAGTACAAGCACGGCGGAAATAGATGCCTATTTTCAGCGCTCCCATAGGAATGAATGGAGGGCGGCCGTACAGGTGCGGTATGCCCGTCTGCATTTTGTGAGCTACGTTCTAAGTACAGGTGTGGGTCCTGAGGGGTGGGACCTATCAGACATTGTGGGCATATCCTAGTGATATGCCCCCAATGTCCAAGATGGGAATACCCCTTTAAATGTAAAGAGGTGATACATACAGTGATGTGTCTTAAAGGGGTTGTCCAGCTTTAAAACCCCTTTTAAACTTTGCAAGTAATATGTTGTAACAAAATGAAAAAGTACACAGACTTGTACTTCCGTTCTATTCCACTGCCAAGAGCCCTATCCATGCTCCCTATGGTCCCCAGCCTGGAAACTTTCCAAAGGGTCACGTGCACTGCTGAAGCCATGTAGTGACATTCCCATGCTGTGTCATGGGCCACTTGGGTGCACGTCCTTGTTGAGGGCAGGGACTGGCTGTAGCAACATACCGCAAGTGACTCCATTGGACATTTATATTTGGAGACCAAAAGGGGTACAGGTTAGGCTTCCACTTCTGGAAACAAGTGGTGGGGAGCAGGTGAATGCATTTTTATATTTTGTTACAGTGCAGTACTGGCCAAATATAAAAGGTGTGATAAAGATGGACAACCCCTTTAAGCTCACCATAGACATTAGATCTATATTGGTTGAACCTACATATTCTGGCATGTTCAACTGACTATCTTATATGTATAGGGCCCTCCAACTCTCCCCTTACCACTCATGTTGGGGAGATAAAGATCAGGCATGTTGGATTTCAATTGGAGCTAGACCACTACCTGGGATGTTTTTTTCCCTCTCCCCAGTTACTACATATGTATGCGTGGCTAAGCCAGGTGTGCATATGTGTGGGAAGATCTGGAGAGATAGCTGTTTAGCAGACAGTTATCTTAGGTATATGGCCTGCTTTACACTGATAGGCAGGAACAGGAGAGGAGAATGAAGGATAGTCCAAGGACATGTTTATATACTCTTGCAGGCTTATCATTTGAGAAGAATACCAGGAGACTAAAGCCCCCTTTTAGGCTGCCCAATGTACAGTTTAGCAATAATGAGCATTTTGACAAACGCTAGTTAGCAATAATCTGCTGGTGTAAAAGGTGTCACTGGTTACCTGATGAACGAGTGAAACGCTCGTTCATCAGGTAATACGAATGTTGGTGTGGACATCTAAACCATTGCTTGCTGGCAGCAGATCTAGACCATTGCTGCTGGCAAACAATGATTCTGTATGGGGACGAGCAATGGCATTAAGGATCACTCCTCCACGTAATGTGGAGGAGATCACTGCATGTAAATACAGCGGTCTCCTTCACTGACGAGCAGGTGATTATCAGGAAGAGATGAGCAGTGTAAAGGGGCCTTAAAGTTGTCAGAGTTGACATAAACATCCTAGCCACCAACAGGCTTCTTGGAAAAATACAGATAATCTTAGAAGAGAAAGACAGGATACTAGGACATAGTTATAACCAGAAATTCAGCTGATGACACTGAAGGCAAAACGTATCAATTAAAAAGAAGAAAAACTCATCAGCAGACGATTCCCATCTTGCATTGCTGACATCCATTCCAGGCCGTTCTCCTCCCTCTGGATCCCCTGGCTGCTGAAGGACAGATCCCTACCCTCTTGTTTAGAACATATTGTGCCCCCTCACTGCTAAGCCTCTGACATTAGTTCCCTGTTACAGGCTCCTATAACGCCTAGTGCTAGAAGTGAGCATGCACAGCTTCATACAACTTACACTGCTGGAAATTAGCACGCTCAACCTTCTATAAGTTCTAATGTTGGAACTGAGCATGCTCGACCAGCAGGCTGAAGTCGAACTACAGGTCGTAACCCAGTAAATTGGCCCAGTAAGTGGTGAGTGATTATGAAGGAAACTGGATTTCTATCTTTACTTTCCATTACTATACTGTATATTGAAGATTTTATGTTAGGAGTCAAGTTTTGTGTAAGGAATATCCATTTAACATCAGAAATCAATGTGCGAGATATAAAATAAGGGACATCTAGAAATTGTATCTAATTTCCCCCCCACAAAACTGTACAAAACTGCTTCCAAGAGATAACTGTACTCTTTACTTTTGACTATCTTTTTGGCATTGCCCTGAGAATTAAATGAATTAATTCAGGTTTAAGTTTAGTGAATGATATAAAGTAAAAGAGTTAAAATACAGAAGGATCTCCTAATCCTGCACACAGAAACCTTACAGCAACACATCACTGAATTGTATTTGTATAGCTTGACTCTACTCAAGCATCTCATTATTAAGCACTGTGCAGAAACAAATCCATGCACGGGATTTGTGTCTATAAAACATGACCTTCTGAAATCGATGTTTCCCTCCCCTTCAATGTATTGAGCAGATAATCTACTGAAAGGTCACAACTTCTAACAAAAATTAAGCCGTCCTTGAGCAATGCACAGGCAGTAGGTTAAGTGGACTGCATTTCACAAGACTGACATTCCAAATTACTCACATATAACGTGCATAAGAAAATGTTTTATTGATTACTTTCACAAATCCAGAGTCCATAACTAAAATAAACTGAACTTCATAAACCAACTCTGCTATCTTGTTGGTAGATTTCACATGTATAAGAGTCCAAAAAGAAAACCAAGATGGTAGCAAGTATTGATGAGCGAATTGATTTGTTCATCAGAATTGTGTAGCTGCAAAGGGCTGGCCTCGCTGCCAAAGAAGTTCCATTCTGATTGACAGAGCTGGACATCTTACCCGACCCTGACAATCCCCCGCCTGCACTGTTGCTCTGAGTAGTTCTCAGAGACGCTCTGCTGCCGATACTGGAGGATCAACAAAGCATGCACTGCTACACTTCCAAGTAGCAGTGCATAAACAAGTCCTGCTCCAGGATTGGAAGCAAAGCCTTAGCATGTGTGCCACTACTTGAAACAGTGGTGCTAAAGGGAGACTGTCAGGGCCAGGTGATATGTCAATCAAGCTACAGGGGAGAGCTTGGCAATGGAAGACAGCCCCTTGCAGCTGAAGAACTCAACTTGATGGATGATGAATTGATTAGTACGAATCAATCTGCTCATACCCAGTAGTAAAGATAACCCATGCAGGGTCTGAGTGGCCCACCAGAGTACCAAGTATCCTGTGGGCTGAGGCTCTGAAGCAATAAGAGGCCCTAAAGGTCCACCAGAAGACAACCTCTTTGAAAGCTGACAGACCAATCACCTGCCACTAGCATTATTATTCATTTATACTGCACATTCCACAGCATTGTGCCGAGATTATAATCATTTATATCAATTCCTGTCAGGAGTGGGCCTTTCAACTGAATTAACCTCTGGATGATTTTGGAGTGTGGAAGGAAACCAGAGAACACAAGACACCAGTGCTGTAATAGTTAAAATTTCATTGCATACAATGTATTTTGAGCATTACCGCTCTTAGTTTTAGATGAGTAAGAGCTGTAAAGCTCAAGATGTGTAATGGTTATATTCAATAGACTTTTAGCAAATGCAATAAAATACTTTTTTAGAGATAGGTTCTGGACTTTCGTTTATATGTACTGGAAAGTTGAGGTGTCACAGGGAGCCAGCGGCGCGCTCTTCATTCGCAGTGCCACCAGCATCCCGCGCTTACAGCGGAGCGAGGACACGCTCGGCATCCTCGTCTCCATGGGGACCAGGGGGCGGGGAGGACCCAGCCGTGCACGCCTACTCAGCGTGGCCGGTGTCCTCCGTCCCCTAGACAACGAGTAGCAGGAGATCTGAGCGCCGATGTTAATGAATCGGCGCTCAGCTGTGTTATGAGAAATCAGAGTCACATGAAGCTGGCCACGTCACGTGACTCACCTGTAGGGGTTATTTAAACAGGCAGCCTGCTGGCCACAGGTTGCCTGTGATTGGTCTTGCTACCCTCACCAGCATTTTGTATTGCGCCTTATTGTGTGTGTTTGGACCTCGGCTCTGTTTTTGACCTCGATCTTGTGACCTCCCTGGAACTGACGTGACCTCTTGGCTTCTGACTCCGGATTGTGTTTTGACCTCGTTATTGTATTGCTCCCTGTGTACCTACATGACCTCCTGGCTTGACCTTGGCTTTCCTGATTCTGTTACTGTACTTCTTTAACTTCTTAGGCCCCTGCACGTGTCTAAGCGAGGAACTGCTGCCAAGTTGTAGGATGGGCCGTGCAAGTAGGCAGGGACAGAGGTGGGGTGGAGTTTAGGGCTGCACTTATCCCTACTGTAACGGGGTGCCGAAGGCGCACTTGGTCTCCCATCAGCCGCAGACATGCTGCTTAGCTTCGGGAGCGAGGATCTGTGTTTGACCTTGTTCCCAGGGCAGCTTTGCTAGCTGGGAGGCTCCCTGCTCCTAGGTCTGCCTTGAGCGCTGAGCTGATCACTCGGTGCTCGACTGGTCGGTCTGTTGGTCATGTGATGCTGGCCACGTCACATGACCCTCACTCCCCACTATAAATACAGGCAGCCTGCTGGCCACAGGTTGCCTGTTAATTTTAGGTATCTGGTGATTGTTTTGTTCCTGCATAATTACCTGATCCTGTGTTCCCTGACGATTCTCTGCCTGCTCCTCCTGTACTGCGCATCTCTCCTGGTATCCTGACCCCGGCTTCCACCTGACGATTCTTTGCGGACTCCTGTTGTACTTCGTTTCTCTCCTGGTATTTGACCTCGGCTTTTCCTGACTATTCTCTGCTCATTCCTTAGTACTGCGTAGCTCTCTAGGTATTGATCCGGTCCGTTCACGTTCCGTTATTTGTCTTGTCTGTCTTCCCAGCACGTATCCTAAGTTAGGGACTGCCGTCTAGTTGTCCCCTGTCATTAGGACTTGCGAGGCAAGTAGGCAGGGCCAGGCGTGAGGGTGGAGCGCAGTGGTCACTATCCTCCCCTCTGTGTGTAGTGTACGTTACCGTCACACCTACCCTCTGTCTAAACATGAGGTTTTAGGGACAGCAAACTGCTTTTTGCACTTCCTCGAATGATACATACACATGTTGGTCTGCCTATGGTGAGCAATTTATTTCGATTTGTTGTATATGAATACTTTAGGGAGTAGAAAAATCATGTATAAAGGCAGGTGTAATTTTGTAATTTATTCTTATTTCCTGTGATAGTATGTCCATGGGCGTGTCAAAGCAACAACAGAGGCAATCATAGGGGACTGTCTATGTAACTAACTGGGTGGAAAGGAAATATAAAACAGCTAGGCATTGTAAGGAGCAGTGCTGGAGATCAGACAAAGAAAGGAGAAGTGCATTATGGGTTTGGTTGGATACAGAAACAGAAAGTCAGGAGTTCACGTCGCATCACATGCATTGCTTTACTGGGAGGGTTACTTTGCCTACAAGACAAGCCCCGGTTGCTGGCTTTGTTAGAGTTACTGGAAAGCGAGCCACTCAGGTATCTGACTGTCTCCAATCCCAGGGCTAGGCAGAGGATTTAAGACTGCTGATTCCTATCAACATTGCCTTTGACTGCATTAAATATTCTAGGCTTCATTCTGACATTTCCAATGATCAGATTTTTGGCTTATTTTTAGATTTACTGTTTTGCCTGGTATTTCTGTTTATATTGAGTCTCCTAGTAAATGACTTTGGGTCTCCTCTGGCTTAACCATTCATGTACTGCATTGGTCATGTATATCTTTTCGTGTTTTTTACTTCTATTTGTACCTCCCTGGTCACTCTGGAAAGTTTGCTACTTGTATAACTACACCAGTGTTCTGTTATCAGCTTCGCAGGCGTACCCTGGGTTTCTAGCAGCCGAATTCATCCTACCTTGCAGCGGGCTCTGGTGAATACCTAGAGGTACTTCCAAAATGAAAGAAAATATACTCCACGGCACTCACCCCGGTCAGTAGAAAGTTCCCTTTTTCGGATTACATGCCCAATGCAGGGAAAACAGTACTCGACAGGTAGAGCCGGCCTGTGGCCGTTTCGCGTCACCTGACGCCTTCTCTAGGCCTGCCGGGACCTAATTACTTGTAGGATGGGTTTTGTAGTATATGTTATTTTCTGCACATGTGAATTCTACTACATAGGAAAAACAATTCGTCCACTACACAAACATATTTATGAACATTTGTGCTCATTGAAGACAGGCAAGGGTAGCACCTGTCTCATAAACCATATAAGGGACATACACAACGGGGATGATCGTTGTTTACAATTTGCTGGTTTACAAAGAATTTTTCCACCTGTTAATGGATCGGACTGGTATATCCTATATGTGAATGTTTTGATAATGATTGATGTGATTTTTTGATATTTTTTATGTCTTATATGTCATTGTTTGTATAAAGAGTTAAACTCAACATATTAGAAGCCAGGGGTTAAAAGACTTAATCACTCATGATCCCAGCTCTACCTGTCAAATACTGTTTTCCCTGCATCGTGCATGTAATCCAATAAAGCGCACTTTCTACTGACCGGGGTTAGGTGCCGTGGAATATATCTTCTTTCATTTTGGAAGCTCCTCATGTCTGTTTTTCTCTGCTAAGCACCCCCAGTTGAGCTTGCCCTTGTGTTCTGTGTGCTGTCGACCATTGCCTTGTTTTTGGAGTGTGTGGAACACCTAGAGGTAACCTTATTTTTATACTACCTGAAGAGGTTTTAGAAGGCTGGAAGCAATTTTCTGATTCACTGGCTGTGGTCTGGATGGAGGCCCTAGTACTTCTTAACAGAACCAGATTTTTGTGAAAACGGGGCCAGGATAGTCCAAATGAAAAATAAAAATAAAATAAATATGGGAAAGATGTACATGAGGTAAGCAACCACATGAACATATGTGTTAAAAACAAAGTAATCCCAGAAAACCCCTTTAAAGAGTAACTAAACTTTTTTTTCCACTCAGATAGACTGTGTTAGTGCATAGTTATAACTTACTAATATACTTTATTCACCGGTTAAGTTGTTTTCCCTGCGTAAATTCTGCACAAAGATCATGTGGTACAGTCCCTAAACTTGTCATCCACTGCCCGTTGCCAAATGAATTGGGTGGCTCTAGTGTGGAGTGCTCGACCCCGCTGTGGTCACATGTTCCCAGTTCCATACGGTGAAATGGTATAGATGCAGTTGCAACAGTGCAGGTATACCATGTGACCGCATGATAAACCAGCACAAAAAGAAAGGAAAACGGAGTCTAAAATGGCTCCAAATGTATAATACATTTTAATCAAAACCATATACAAAAAATTATTAAAATAGAGACAAAAAGACATCAAGAATAAAGTGCGGTATACACCTGAGGTGATTAGATAAGGATATAAACAACATATAAGGGGGTTGGTGAACAGTTACGTATATCTAATAAATGCTGATGCAATACAATATATAAAGAAACTTACGTACCTCCTGACCAGATACAGACCGATGGTCACAAAAAGTTGGGGCCAATGTATAACAATACAAAAGATGCTAGTGCATAAAAAATAATAATAATAATATCCCCTTGCCAAAGGTCTGCATGTGGTCACAGTGTGCCAAATAGACATGAGCATATCATAATGTCCATGCCAAATGATGCAAAACACCCCTCATACAGATAGTAACATGTATAGCATAGCCATAAGAATGGGGAACTCACCTCAGGAGAACTGCACACCCCGATGCGCGTTTCGGCGACACCTTCCTCATGTGACCGCATGGTATTGTGAACATTTGACCGTAGCGGAGACGAGCACTCCACGCTAGAGCTGCCTACACTAGTTTAAAAACAGTCTACAGAGTCCTTTGAGACGAAAATTCATAGGTACAAATCTGCTGACAAATGAGCCACTATTTATTTGGACTGACAAGGCCATGTGAATTGCTCTTGTACTGATGAATTCTCATGCCAGTTATACATTTTGTGGGTCTAACCATACAGACATTTCAGTATAATACGCTACAACCAGTCTAAAAATCAGTGCAAACAAGAAGTGGAGGTATTGCTCACAGCACCCAATCCTGTTACTGGTTTTATTTTTCTGTGCAAACGAAAAATAAAGCTTGATTTTGATTGGCTGCAACACCTATAGGTGTCATCAACATTAGCTTTCATATGTGAGGCCCACAGAGAGAAATGGATAACAGGAAGGGCCACAGTCCAGTTCTACCATTCAGTTTCGTTAAGTGCATTCCCAACACTCTCTTTAAGTAGTAGTCTTTGAGTAGAGCGACAATGTCTATCTGCCTGTACAGATAACTAGAAGAAATCCTGTAATTTAGAAATTATGTCTTATGATATGGAAAGGTGGAAAACTGCCGGACAACTCAAATACAAAATAAACCATGTGCGATCCTTGTTTTACCCATATTCTAGAGAGCAGTGGGTAAATTGTTGATGGATCCCAACATTGGCAAAGTCTGTCAACAAATATCTTGTATGTATGCCTAAATCAAGTTAAGCTGGACATACATTTGATACATTGCAGCCAATCAGTCGTCCATGGGATCGTTCGTGCGAACGATCTAACCAACTAAACTGCCCGAGCAGGGAGTCAGTTTTTTATAAAAAACAGACTCCCTGGTGCTTAAGCACAATGGCAAGCAATCGGCTGAATTCAGCTGATAATGCCATCAACATGCAGTTTTGGCCGATGAATGGCCAAAGTTTTCCAGCACGGTGTATTGCATTTTCAGCAGACAAGAGTTTGCCATCGGCGATCGCAAACACTTGACGACTTTCTTATTTGTATGGCTACCATTGTATGGCGACCATTAGGTGACTGAGCATTTCTGTCAATGGTATACACTGTACATCAAGAAGTTTTCTAGAAATATACCTCAGACAAAGGCTCCAAGACATGCCACTGTATTGGCATTAAGTGAAAAACGTCATAAGTTTGTAAAAAAAAAAAAAATGTACACAGCAACTTAATTTTTGTGGCCCAACAGAGGCTAAAACCTAACTTTTTTGGGGTCTGTTGGGTAAATAGAACCATTTCTTTTGTAGATACAGGTTGCAAGTATTTTCTGATGTATAAATCCAACGGAAGGCAGCCATGTGGGCTACTTGATAGGCAAATGATGCAAATGTTTAAAAAAAAAATATATATATATATATATATATAACTGAAGTATTTTTACTGTATGCCTCTGTATAGGAAATAGCAGAAGACCACACTTTTTAGGTAATCCTGTACAGTTGGGTTGCCAAAGTGCCAATAAGTTGGATGCTTTTTGTGGGATTTTCTACCGAATGGCAACGACAAAAAAATCATACTGGCTCATGGAGTAATCTTATTGGCTGCCAAAGTCCACAGTAAATTTTTCTATTTCCACTAGATGGCACATTAATTTGTTAACAATATGTAGTGGATTTGGGATATTTAAAGTATAATTAAGGCTACTTTCACATTAGCGTTTTTTGCAGATCCGTCATGGATCTGCAAAAATGCTTCCGTTACAATAATACAGCCGCATGCATCCGTCATGAACGTATCCGGTTGTATTATGTCTTCTATAGCTATGACAGATCAGTCTTGAACACTATTGAAAGTCGATGGGGGACGGATCCGTTTTCTATTGTGCCAGATTGTGTCAGTGAAAACGGATCCGTCCCCATTGACTTACATTGTGTGCCAGGACGGATCCGTTTGGCTCTGCTTCGTCAGGCGGTCAGCAAAACGCTGCAGGCAGCGTTTTGGTGTCCACCTCAAGAGCGGGATGGTGACTCAACGGAGGCAAATTGATGCATTCTGAGCGGATCCTTTTCAATTCAGAATGCATTAGGGAAAAACTGATCCGTTTTGGACCGCTTGTGAGAGCCCATGATGGATCTCAGAAACGGAAAGCCAAAACGCCAGTGTGAAAGTAGCCTTACAAATTCTGGATTGCAATATGCAACAAAACTGGCTGGATCGAGAACCATTTAGGTTCTACCTACCATATAAACACTGACAGAGATATCTGCCTATGCCTGTAGCATACAAAACTGCTGATGTGCTCATTATCATCCTTGACCATCATTGACCAACTCATGTCTGATTACTAAATTAAGCAGAGTGTGACTTTACTCCGCGTTTCAGATACAATTTAAACTTCACATAAGAGGTACTGAAATAATTTAGAGCAGATTTGTTTCTGGGAAAACTGTTTTTTTTCTGCCAAGGAGCACAGGCTTTAACGGCAGATAAAAGTTGAGTACTCACTTAGCTATTAACTGTACCAAACATTTGATTCAGGTAAAAGTATGTTATAACGTGAAGAGGAAAGACTGAAGAATAAATGTCATGGGTCAAGAAGTCTGGACAAAAGAAAACGGAAAATTGAGTAACTGATACATATTAAGAAGCAGAACGCAGTCGGGTAGGCACAAAGAGCAGCTGACTATCTGAGGGAAATCACAAGATTCAGTGTAATTCAAAAAGTGAGATGGCAGCAGATAGGTAGATACTAGTAAGTGAAGGCAAATTAAAACCATTTTTTGCAGCACTGATCTTTTTAAATGCATTCACTATACATAGCAAAAAATTAGGATATTATTATTATAGTGTAAAAAATGCCCACACAAGAGCGAAGGATGAAGAAGGGTTAAATGCATATTGGATAAAAATGGCTCCTATGATCAAACATAATTCAGCCTAAGAAAAAGCCCAAAATAACACAATAACAGACAAAGGGAGTGAAGCCATAGAAGAGAAGAGTGAGGAGACAGGAAAGAGAAGAGAAACAATGGGGAAGAAAGGGTGGAATCACTACAAGAACTAGAGTATGCACCAGATGAGGCAGAAGCTGCCGGTCAATAAAGCTGTATATTCTTAAGAGTTCTCAAAGTTCAACTAAGTACTGTGAATCGGAACTGTCAATTTGTCTTAACTACCACCCAGAGAGACTGTAAAATCCAATGTCCTAGGAAGCATGTACTGCCAATATCCCAGAATGCATTCAGGATGGGGCATTCCTAGAAAATATGTATGACAGTACCATGTGTGTCCCAGAAAGAGGAAGGACTGATGAGAAAAAGATTTTAATATCGATAGCCTATCCTCATGATAGACCATCAATATCAGATCCGCAAGGGTCTAACACCACCACTCATCAGCTGATTAGTGATGGATCCACACAGCTCCACCCATTGTGTGCTGAACTGCGCTGGTATGAGCAAAGTTACAGTTACCAGTTCAATCCACTTGAAAACAGACAGATCTGTGTAGTTCTGGACTTCCGGTGCCACAACAGCTGATGGGGGTGAGGGGGTGAGGTGTTGGGCCCTCACACACCTGATATTGATGGCCTATCTTAAGGATAAGCCATCAATATCAAATCATAGACAACCCCCTGGGAGGTTTATATTGATGTACTATTCTCAGGACAGGTCATCAATATCAGATAGCTGGGGGTCTATCTCCCTTCACCCGCATCGATCAACTGTTGGAAGGGGGTGCAGTGCTCGGTCAATCGCTATCTCTTGGCCAATGATGTCACATCCACTGGCCACAGCCTTTCTGCAGCTCCGTCCTATTCAAGTGAATAGGACTGAGCTGCAATACCAATCATAGCCACTGTACAATGTACAACACTGTGCTTGGTATAATAAGAAGAAGCCACAGCGATCATTCCAAGCACTGAAGCCTCTTCAACAGTTCACCATCAAGGATGCTGGGGGTAAGATTTCCACCAATATGATATTAATGACCTAACTCCTGGAAAACTCCTCCAAACCCTCGTCCCTTTGCCAGGTAGGGAGAAGAGTGCTAATCCTCAGATGGGGAGTTAAGCAGGTTATTGATGAAGGAAGGGGTATGGTGAAGAAATCCTGTTTTGGGGAACATACAGTACTGCATCAAAGGTAGTGAAGGGACAGGCCGATGTGAAATTAGTGACAGTAAAAATTTTTAACTATTGTTTTCCTAGTATGTACTAGAATGTGAAGAGTCTGTAAAAATGTTGCTTGTTGCCAGTGTTGGAAGAGACAAGTGTCCTCAACAAGGGGGAAGGATAGGTTCCCAAGACATTATAAGGTAGGAAGGGAAAGGGAGAAATACTGCAGTGTGGGAAAAGAAGAGATGCTACACATAGAGTGGGCCTTATAGTGGCATGAGAATGCAATTCAGGTGTGGAACAATTTAACAACCAAAAGGCCACAGAAAGTGGAAATGGTAAGCAGCAGTCAATGATGTAGACTAGGTGTATTGCCCGGTAGACCTAATCTGTTAGCTTTATTTGGGAGAGAATTGATCTAGAAATATAGGCTGGCTTTTGAGACCAAATACATTTGGCAGTTAAATGATCTTTTTTATGGTATCATGGAGAGGGGAAGATTTTAAAGGTAAAGTTGAGAAAGGCCACTATTAAAGATAGGGAGTAGCAAAGATAGGAAATCCAGCTAAGCATAGAGCAAGTGGACAGATATAAGAGAGCATGGAGTCAAAAAGAATATACGAGTGGAAGAGCTGTTAATATAATTTATTAAGCACCCTACCTCTCTGGTGGGCATAACAATCACTATGCATTTGGTGTTTTAAAGGGGTTCTCCGGGCTTTTAATATTGATGACCTATCCTCAGGATAGGTAATCAATATAAGATCGGCGAGGGTCCGACACCCGGCACTGATCAGCTGTATGAAAGGAAGGCGCACGTGTTCCTTCTTCCTTCCTGCTCGCCATAGACCTAGCAGGAGTGAGCAGGAAAAAAGAAAGGGGACGGCACCTGTGCACTGCGCGCGCCTTCCCTTCATACAGCTAGATGGCAGGGGTGTCGGACCCCTGCCGATCTGATATTAATTACCTATCCTAAGGATAGGTCATTAATATTGAAAGCCCGGATTACCCCTTTAAGAAGACAGTCTAATGCATTACCAGTATCTTTGAGAACAGTTTAAAGTTTTATTTTTGGGATAAGCCTATTGATGGGGTGTCCTCAGGATAGCCCATCATATTGGATTGGTGAGGGTCTGACTCTGCACTCCTGCTGATCACTTGTTAGAAAGGGAGCGGAGTGCTTCTACGTTAACTGTGGCCTGTTTGTTTACCTTAGCCCGTCAGCCTACACACTATACACCCAGCATTGGCAGTGCAGGGTATTGCAGTTTCATCCAATTCAAGTGAATGGAACAAAACTGTAATATGCTGCATCACTGCTACTAAGTAGACAGTATGCAGGTAGATTAAGTAAACTTAGAAGAGGCTGCAACGCCTACTTAGGCACTTCAAACAGCTGGGATGCGGTTTCGAAGAGCCTGATGGTCTATCCTAAGGACAGGTCATCATCATGCGGAGCCAAATACCCTTTTAACAATAAAGGTGAAAAAAAAAGGCAGCAATTACTACAACGACATCCTTCCCTTCTTTAAAGGGAACCTGTCACCAGTTTTAAGGTGTCCTAACTAAGGGCAACATAAATAAGTGACTGATTCTCTTAGCAAAATGCTGGGTCACTTTCTTTAATTGACCCAGTCAATCTGCCAACATCTTGTATTGAAAAGCTCCAGCTGATAATGATAAGTCATGAATATTTATGAGCTCCTGACAATCCCCGCCTACCTGCTGCTGATTGACAGTTATTTTCCATATGAATCAGCAGCAGGTGGGCAGGGGAGTGGCTATAGCTCTGAATTAAAAATACGCTGGACTCAATGACATCACGCTGGACTCAAATCAGCTCATTAGCATGCGGCATGTGGCATCTTTGTGTGTATATTATGAGGTAACCATCTGTCACACCAGTAAGTGAATACATCTAAGGCACTTTTTAGTAGTTAATAATTGTATATAATTAGTTAGATTATAATCAAATATCCACATGACAGGTTCCCTTTAAGGATGACTTTAATATGGGCCTTAAGAGACTAATTAAAAATGTAAAGAACGGGACAGACCAAATAGTCAAAAAATGATTTATAATTCAGCAGCGATAGTCTGCCAGGACCCGATGCCCGTCTGAGGGTCTTTAGGGCTACAGGGAAATTCCTCCAATTCCTCCAAAGCATCCAGAGGAAAAATCTTTCGAACACATTCACATAGACACCAATCTAGGATGGGCAGTGGGTGGGGGAAGGGAGTATGTTAAAAACTCCATAATAGGAGTTGTACAAGGAGATACGGTGAATATTAGTGTCCATATTATAATTTTGTCTTTGTGAAATAATTGGATTACTCACGTCATGGATTAATGGGTTGGCTTAACTGCTGCAGCAATACTAAAAAATTCTTTACATGTATGCGGAGAACAATAATAACTATAAAAGGGGTGGGGGTCATGAAAACGGCTTACAGCAATGCATAACCTAAACTATGCTGAGTCGTACTAAAATATTGCACTGGGGGGGGTTGCTTTTCCCAATGTGGTATCAATAATTTATAGTTCTTGAAGGGTGGACCATGACGATTGATTTTTGCCAAGTTCAGCTCAGATCTGACAGAAAACCTCTTGAAAACAAGAGCTCTCTGACTGAAAATGATATTATTTGGATACGTGATTCAAACTCGCTGAAGCAAAAACTGTTTTCCATCTCTTCATTCCGCTCAGATACTGCACCATTTCGTAACGGAGAGGATTTACCCTCATGGGTATAGAACTGCCACAGGCTAGCAAAGTAGACAGAAGCAAAAAGGTAAAGAAAAGTTCATAGTAAAAAGGACATTCATATTAATTATCACCAGACTGTCGAAGTAGAACATCTGTCATGCCAACATTTCTACCTCCTACCAACCCACTTATTCCCAGCGCTGTAATTAGCGCAGCTTATTGTCCCCTGGTGTCTAGTGGGTGCAGTTAAAATTTAACATAATAACTAGACATCTCCTACAAGCTGTCTACCTGCTCGAGAGGAATAACAGATATACGTACATTAGATGGCAGAATATGTACATTTCCCTATCTAAATAGCAAGTTATTAGCAGCCGCTGTATAATGTTCTGAGCTTGTAATGAAAAGGCTATTTCTAGGGGTCTGACAAGTCAAATCCAAAAGCACAGTCACAGTAAGAACTATTGCAGCTAACAGCGAATAATGATGCATATATTACAAAAAATGTATAACTAATGAGCTACAAATTCATTTTCCAATTTCTGTTCATTTTCAGCGTTAAGTCAAGAAGTAGATTATTCCCAGTGGAAAGGGCAGGTGATGAGAATCTCAGCGTAAATATTAATACCGTGTCATAAGGTCTTCGTATATTCGGCTGGGAATAAAACAACATGGATGGAATGAAATAAAAATGATACTTTCTAAAGTTCTAGTCAGACAGATGATCTCCGTGGAAGGAAACATATGATGGCAACATCAAAATGACAGGAGAACGCGCATATTATCCAGGGAAAGTAACACAATCTATACCGCCTAGCATCAGCCAGCGCAACGCTGTCCGGCTACTTATTGTTCTAATGGCGTACACAATTTACAAGAGAGTGGATAAAAGGGCACGTGTTGACTGCTTCCAAAGAAAAAAAGCCATATCTTGTGGGTTGAACTAATACCCTTGAGAGCTTAAGCACATCTTTCTGCCTCTCATGCATTAACAAACACATGGAAAGCAGACTGGATGTGTCGTTAGGGGAGTTGCTGGGAAATTAGGTGATTTGGGGCTACAGTAAAGTAGGAGGAGGACAATAACACACAGCTTGGACAGATACTGTGGTACTTGCAGGTTTAAAGGGATTGTACGAGTGTTTATTACTGATGACCTATCCTCAGGATAGGCCATCAGCATGTGACTGGTGGTGGGTCCAACACCTGGCACCCACTGCGATCAGCTGTCTTGCAGCTTACCAAGCACAGCGCCATCTATTGGATAGTGGCTGTGCTTGGTATCGCAGCTCAACCCTATTCACTTGAATAGGACTGAGCTGTGCCTAGGCCATGTGACCGATGAACGTGACGTCACTTGCCTAGAAAGAGCGCAGTGGTCTCTTGAAACAGCTGATCGTCGGAGGTGTAGGATGTCGGCACTTGGGCAACCCCACATTTCAGTAAATAGAGTGGATATTGGTAAGGCTGTTTTACTCCATGTTGATAAATCTGAATTCTATAATTCATCATTTCAGAAAATGAGTAAGGACCTTATGACAGGCACCCACACGCCACAAACAACTTTTTCTAGCTCTTCTTAACTTTCCCCTTCCTCACCCTTTATGGCACCCCTTTGGGTTGGCCTCATCCACCTTTTTCTGTTCCACTTGCTTCCTTTCTCCCAACTTTCTGTTTTACTCTCTCCCCTTTTCACTATCGCCTTCTTCACTCCCTAGCTCCCAATGGACTGGGCACCATATACTGTAACACTGTATTACACCTGCAGTGGACATCAACAGCTTTCCTTAGTACCACTAACAAATAGGAGCATTTTGGACGGCCGTCTGGGGACCGAATACTCCTGGACAAACATCCAGGGCTTGGTCCCTGGATGTTTTGCCCAGTGCACCTGGCTGCAGCAGGGTACGGGAGCCAATGGCTGCCCTCTTTGCCATTCACTCTGATAGGTTATTAGACCTGAAGCCTATGAGACTGTATAGCGGCCCAGACGATTGCGATGCAGTGACAACATCCCGACTGTCTGATCATAGGCAGTGCAATGATGTCATTGTAACTGGCCCCGCTGGGAGCGCTGGCTGAAAAAGGCCTGTAGCCTGCATGACAGACATCATAATGTATTTCTATTACATTTTTTACATTTTGTTACTACTACAGGGGGCACTACTGGTTCAATAAGGATTACTACGGGCACTACTGGGGCAATAATAACTACTGGGAGAATTACTAGGGTCACTACTGGGGCAATAAAAACACAATAAGAATATGAGAAAAGTGAATAGTTACAATAGAGGACATGTCACTAGATGTAAGAGGTATGTGGTGCTGTATTCTACTGCATGTGTGATAGTGTGAAATGTAAATGTTTCTTTAGCACTAGGGCTGGGGGGTATAATGTGCAACATACTTTTTTTTTTTTTTTACTTGTGGTGACCAAACTTGAGGCACAGCCCAGGGCCTTTAGGCCACTTAATCCACCCCTACTTAGTACTGACATCTGATCAGAGGTGGGGCTTTATTTAGAGAGGGAGTTATCCAGATGGGGTTATAAGAGATTTAAGGAAAAAGTCCACTTTTCTCCAAATAAAGCACCACTCCAATGGCTATGTTTGGTAGAAGAGTGGCTCAAGCAAAGCCTTTTCTTCTAACTAGAGTTCATTGAATCCTTTAATGCTGGCAAAAAACCTCTTGAATTCAGAGACAGAAAGCTAATTTAATCTGTTATTTCCATTGTCTTAGAACTAGATCACTTAGGCCCTTTTCACACGGGCGAGTTTTCCGCATGGGTGCAATGCGTGAGGTGAACGCATTGCACCCGCACTGAATCCTGACTCATTCATTTCAATGGGGCTGTGTACATGAGCAATGTTTTTCACGCACCGATTGTGCGTTTAGTGAAAATCGCAGCATGTTCTATATTCTGCGTTTTTCACGCAATGCAGGCCCCAAAGAAATGAATGGGGCTGCGTGAAAATCGCATAGCATCCGCAAGCAAGTGCGGATGCAATGCGATTTTCACGCATAGTTGCTAAGTAGACGAGGGATAAGCGACCCGGGTCCCCATTTACTTTATTATATTCCATTATAACATAGTTATAATGGAAAATAATAGCATTCTTTAATACAGAATGCAAAGTGAAATGTCACTTGAGGGTTAAAAAATAATAAAAATATTACAGTACTCACCTCATCCACTTCATCGCGCAGCCTGGATCCACTTCTTTGTTCTTCTTGAAGGACCTGCAAAAGGACCTTTGCTGACGTCATCGCGCTCACCATGTGGTGAGCGCGGTGACGTCAGCGCAGGTCCTTCTGAATGAAGATAGAAGGTCCTTCTATCTTCATTCAGCAGGACCTGTGATGTCAGCGAAGGTCCTTTTGCAGGTTCTTCAAGAAGAACAAAGTAATGTTTTTATTATTTTAACCCTCAAGTGACATTTCACTTTGCATTCTGTATTAAAGAATGCTATTATTTTCCATTATAACCATGTTATAATGGAAAATAATAAAATCTACAGAACACTTAACCAAAACCCGAACTTAAGTTTAGAAGTCCGGGTTCGAGTCTGGGTACCACATTCAGTTTTTTCTCACGCGCATGCAAAACGCATTGCACTCGCGTGAAAAAAACCAAACATCGGAACGCAATCGCAGGCAAAACTGACTGCAATTGCGTGCCTACTCGCGCGGGTTTCCCGCAATGCACCCTGAACACATCCGGCCTTCACCCGCGACGCCCGTGTTAAGAGGGCCTTAGGGTGCTTTATTTTGTTATTCTATGTCAAAATATGTGTGGCCAACATTTGAAAGCTAGAAAGCTGAAAATAACTAAAATAGAAACCAAGCTGTTTATAAGCATAAAAAAACCATAAACAGCATTTCTACCAAACACAACTATAGTTAGTAATTATTTGACTATTTCATGCTTTATTTGCATTTTGTGCTTGAATATTTTCCGTGGAAAACAGAAGCGGTATGTCAGTCACTTAAAAAGAATTTATGAATCATCCTTTTAGAGACTAAACAAACATAAATGAAAAAATTGATATAGCAAAACCCTTGTATGTTTGCAAACATTTTCTTTATTTTTGTCCTTTTTATCATACTATATACAAATGCTGTAATTAAAAGGGGTTGTCCACTATTTACAATTGATGACCTATCCTCAGGATAGGTCATCAATATCAGATCGGCATTGTAATGCTAATGTAATGATAAAGCCAAACTGACGGCCAGCAAAGACTGTGTACCAGACACACTTTGCGCAAGCCGTTATACTCTGAACACCCTTAAGGGCCGGGGTGCTCTTCATCCGCCTCCAGAAGGAAGGGGAACTTTGGCAGAGCCCTTCTCAGGTGTCAATAGCAGGGCGGCTGGTGGCTGGGCACACTGGCCGCAGTATATCTGGTGAGAGATCTTCCTTTGTTTCAGGGACATATGTTATGCAGAGCTGTTCAGCTAGTTGTAATTGTTACTCAGGGAGTTGTTACTACTGTTAGCTAGACATGTAATCTTATGTATAGGCAGCCATTACAAGATTGCAGCGGCTGCCATACAGTCACAAGAAGTGAGAGTGAAGCCCCAAGCAAGTGCAGCATGATCCAGATCATGCTGAAGTCCGTTTCTACATAGACTGAGTCCGCACACAGACATTAAGCAGCCAGAAAAAGGCACACAATGTCCACAGGCATCATCATACAGGACCAGGTCATGAGCAAGCTGCTATAGCAAAAATCCTCAATAAAATAAAAGGCTGCTATCTAGGGTTGCCACCTTTTCTTCAAGCCAAACCCGAACAGAAGGGAGGGAGGGCCCCCTTCCAGGCCCCACCCATGTCCCACCTCCAGCCACGCCCATGTTCCACCTCCACCCCTGGTCGCTGTCGCACCGCGATCATTACGCCCCTGAAGAGGCTCATTAGCATATTATAAGTCTTTATTTTAAGAGAATGGCGGCAGCGAGTTATAAAACACACTATTATGTAGCTGACTGACATCAGCCCATCGCTAATGTCAGTCAGCTACATAACATAACATTTTTTCTGATGATTGACAGATTCAGAAACCTGTTTAAATGGTTTCTACCACCAGAAATACCGTTATGTAGCTGACTAACATTGGCGATGCGCTAATGTCAGCACTACATAACAGTATGTTTCTAACATTAGTCCCTGCAGCCGTTTTTGCTAAAAAAGCACTTTTATTATATGCTAATGAGCCTCTAGGTGCTATGTGGGCGTAAAATCAGCACCTAGAGGCTCTGTCCACTCACCCATTATCCCGCCCAGGCCCAGTGTTGTGCCCGCCCCGCTCCTCTTGATTGATGCCACTGTTCCCTGCATCGATGGCGAAATCCCGCGCCTGCGCCGTTCACTTCTGTCTTCGGCGCAGGCGTAGTGAGTGAATAATGCGTTCCTGGTGCCGGATTCCTCACTGCGCTTGCGCCGACTACGTCACAGTGAGGAAGTCGGCACCAGGAGAGCGGCCTTCACTCACTGCGCCTGCGCCGAAGACATAGTGAACGGCACAGGCGCGGGATTTTGTCAACGCTGCTGCGAACAGTGGCATCAATCAAGAGGAGCAGGGCGGGCAGAACAGGGGACCTGGGCGGGATAATGGGTGAGTGGCGGAGCCTCTAGGTGCTGATATTACGCCCACATAGCACCTAGAGGCTCATTAGCATATAATAAAAGTGCTTTTTTAGCAAAAACAGCTGCAGGGACTAAGGTTAGAAACATACTGTTATGTAGTGCTGACATTACCGCATCGCTATATCAGTCAGCTACATAACAGTATTTCTGGTGGTAGAAACCCTTTAAACACTGTTACATTTACACACTTCAAATGTTTTATCTACCTTTTTAGAAGTGCCTAGGACAGGTGTCAGGACTGTCTTGGTCACTCTGCAGGCAGGGCACAGTGGGTAGGGGCACTACTTGGGCAGGCTGCTGGACTGGAGCTGGACTGGAGCTGGACTGGAGCTGGACTGGAGCTGGACTGGAGCTTGAAGAAGAATGATTTCAATTCTCCCTCCCTGCCTCTCTCTCTGATGTCACTTCCTGTGTGGACCTGACTTCCTTATCAGAGAGAAGGAGGGAGGGACTGGGAGGCAGAGGAGGAGCGAGGGAGACTGAAGCTGCTGAACAGTGAGTGAACACAGCGCTGCATGGCATCACTGTAGTGTGTAGACTAGAGGAGGGAGGAGGGAGGCTCGGGAGCGCTGCGCTCAGCTGATCACCCGGCCGCAGTGAGTGACAGCTTAAATATGTGATCGGATCGACGGAGTCTCGGTTGGACGTCCGTCCACACACACTGCAGTTTACTTTGAATGAATAATCCTGTGTCCGGGTCTGAGAAAGGTTTGTACCCGGACACAGGATTACAAACCCGGACTGTCCGGGTCAATCCCGGACGGGTGGCAACCCTACTGCTATCGCCTCTGCAGAAGCTGAGGCTGCAAAAGTAAGGTCTTGCTTTGCTGCACAAGAGATGCAACTAAAGAAAGAGAGAGCGTTAAGAGAAAAAGAGAGAGCATGCCTGCAAGCGTCAAAGGAAAAAGAGAGAGCGTTACTGGAAGAGGAAAGAGCACGCCTGCGAGCGTCACTGGAAGAAAAGACAGCATGCCTACAGGCGTCACTGGAAAAACTCGCCGCAGAGAAAGAAGCGGCAGCCGCAGTAGCCAAGGCAGAGTTCCTAGAAGCCTTGAAGTTCGCCGAATCCGAGAAACACAGCCAAGTACTTGGGCTAGACCTAGATGAACAAGATCCAACACAGCCTGTCTCAGAATACGTCCATCAGCATCCCTAGACAGAAGATGACTATGATCCAGAATATCAGACAACTTATACAGAGTACCAAAGATCCTACCTTGAACTGCAGTACCTCGAGCAGGACGGTATGCAACAAAGCTATGCTGACCACAACTACCACCCTACAGAACAGAATCTACAACCTTCGCTTCGACTTAAAGGGACAACCTTTGCGTCAGAACGGTATTATACAGACTTTCCTAAGCCAGAAACACCTAAAAGGTATGGTGATACACCACACACACAGCATAACAGCACACCGGGTAGTATTGGCGCTAGCCAGGCCGCCATGGACTTCGCTAAGTTCTTTGTTAAACGGGAGTTACCAAAGGACTTATAAAGTTCACCGATCGCCCCGAGAACTACAGGGCATGGCGAGCCTTCTTCCAGAACGCCATAAAGGACATAGATCTTTTCTGCAGTGAGGAGTTAGATCTCTTGGTAAAGTGGCTCAGAAGCGAGTCTGCTGAACATGCCAAAGAATCAGAGACATTAAAGGGGTATTCCCATCTTGCTACTTCATTCTCGATTGCTGCCAGCTAGCTGTTCACTTCCTGGTTTTTCTGCAGCTAAGGCTGGGCGGGCTTAGGCAGCTAGAGTGAAGGCCGGCCACACCTCCTTATGACATCACACTGAGAGCTGAGTCCTGCGTGCTCGTTCATGTGAAGAGTATGACTCATCAGTCTGGCAGCCTGCAGTGTCTGAGGCCCTTCCCCCCTGCTGGGGAATCATCAGAGAGCCATGTGAAGTGAGCTCAGTGCACAGTAACTGAGGCTGTTCTGCAGTTTTACACATAAAATATCTGTATGATCTTTTACAAACCCATTCTGTGCATCAAAAACTATAATTCCATATTATACATTAGCCCAAAAGCTTGACCAACCCCCACCCCCCAGCACTGATGCAGATTTGTTTCCATTACAGCTGTACTCCAGTTGTATATAAACCTTACACTATGTATCTTTATAGATGCATATACAGCTCAGCTACATATGTCTTCTCCAGTCCCCTAACATCACTTTGGCTGAATGGCTTCCTATACAGCCCTGCTACATCTTTATTCTACTCCCCCGCTAGCACTGTGTCTGAAAAGCTTCATATACAGCTCTGCTACATCTGTCTGTCTATCTCTTCAACCAGCACTGTGTCAGAACAGCCGCATATTCAGCTCTGCTACATCTTTTTATCTTTCACCAGCATTGATGCTGACCTGCCACATATACAGCTCTGCTACATCTGTTTTTATCTTCAACCAGCACTGTCAGAACACCCGCATATTCAGCTCTGCTACATCTGTTTCTCTTTCACCAGCATTGATGCTGACCTTCCACATATGCAGCTCTGCTACATCTGTTTTTATCTTCAACAAGCACTGTGTCAGAACACCCGCATATTCAGCTCTGCTACATCTGTTTCTCTTTCACCAGCATTGATGCTGACCTGGCACATATGCAGCTCTGCTACATCTGTTTTTATCTTCAACCAGCACTGTGTCAGAACACCCGCATATTCAGCTCTGCTACATCTGTTTCTCTTTCACCAGCCCCCAAGTGCCTCCATCTGCCCCCAAGTGCCTCCATCTGCCCCATATAGCCGCCCATTAGCCTCATATAGCCGCCCATCAGCCCCCAAAGTCGCCCATTAGCCTCATATAGCCGCCCAACTGCCCCCAAAGCCGCTCATATAGCCGCCCATATAGCCTCCATCTGCCCCCAAAGCCCCCCATATAGCCGCCCATATGCCTCCATCTGCCCCAAAAGTGACTCCATCTGCCCCCAATCGCATATATAACAAATACTCACCCCGCTGTCTCTCCCACGCCGTCCGCACTCGTCTCTTCCTTCCATGAACTGATCGGCCGGCCGCGCATGCGCAGATCTATTTTCAACGCAGCTCAAAGGAAAATAGATCTGCGCATGCGCGGCCGGCCGGAGACATGTGCGATCTCGAGAAGAATTGCTGCCGCCACTAGATCACCAGGGAATGATGTGCGCAGGCGCGGCCCATGGATGCGGCTGGCGAGCGGTGGTCATATCCATGGGCAGCGACTATAAACAATGCTATATGATTTTTCAATTTTATTCAAAACCTATAGGATTTAGAAAAAGGATTTTATTTAGGGAAGGGGGGGTCGGGACAGTTATCCTCCACAGCAGGGGGGGGGGGGTTGGGACAGTTATCCACAGCAGGGGGGGGGGTCGGAACAGTTATCCACAGCAGGGGGGGTAGGGACAGAGGGACAGTTATCCACGGGGGGGGGGGGGGTAGGGACACTTATCCACAGCAGGGGGGGTAGGGACAGTTATCCACAGCAGGGGGGGGTAGAGACAGTTATCCACAGGGGGGTAGGGACAGTTATCCACAGGGGGGGTAGGGACAGTTATCCACAGGGGGGGGTAGGGACAGTTATCCACAGGGGGGGGTCGGGCCAGTTATCCACAGCGGGGGGGGAGGGTCGGGCCAGTTATCCACAGCGGGGGGGGAAGGGTCGGGCCAGTTATCCACAGCATGGCAGCTCTCCTCACCATTCACTGATCCCGGCTGCTCTGCTGAACGCTGACAGCTCCCCTCCCCTCCTCCTGAAGGGGGGGAGGGGTCGGCACAGTAACAGAGCAGCGCAGCCCATTCTCACCATTCACTGACCCTGGCTGCGCTGCTGAACATTGACAGCTCCCCTCCTCCACCACCTGAAAGGAGGGGGGGTCGGCACAGTTACACACAGCAGCGCAGCCCCGTTCTCCTCACCATTCAGTGATCGGGGCTGCGCTGCTGAAGGCTGACAGCTCCCCTCCGCCTCTACCATTCTCTCCCTCTACGTCCGCTGCAAACAGAGCATCGGAGTGCGCGCTCATGTGATGACTGAGCGGCAGGCAAGAAGAAGAGCTTATGCACAAGCGCGGCCAAGGGACTCGCTCCAGAGGAGATCCACAATATTTGACCTAGAAAGGTAGAAATGTAATAATAGTTTATATTGGCAAAAATGATCATTGGCACATACTTAATGAAATAAAGTATGATCATTAAGATGAGAATACCCCTTTAACATAAACTATCCGGGTAAAGTCATAAAGATGGTGTGGGAAAGACTTGATGAGTGTTATGGGTCAATAGAAGCTATAGAAAATGCTTTATATAAGAGAATTGATAATTTTCCCAGAATAGTGGGTAGGGGTTACCAGAAGCTCAGGGAACTCAGTGACTTGTTGATAGAAGTACAGGTTGCTCAGGCAGAAGGAGATCTGCCGGCGCTAGCCTTTCTGGACACTGCCAGAGGTGTCAATCCGATTGTCCAAAAACTCCCTTACAATCTACAGGAGTAGTGGATCACGCATGGCTTCCATTATAAACAGGTTCATAATGTACCACTTCCCCCCCTTCGTGGTGTTTGTAGACTTTGCTACTCAACAGGCGAGGATTAGAAATGATCCCAGTTTTGACTTTACATTGTCATGTCCCTCTACCTCTGGTGTCAAACCTCATAAAACACCAGTGGCAGTCCACAAAACAGGTTCTCCTTACAGGCCATTTAAGTCTTCTTAAGAAGAGAACATACCCAAAGATCTTAACAAACAATGCCCCCTGCACAAGAAACCACATTCTCTACTAAAATGCAGAGCTTTCAGGGAGAAGTCTTTAGATGACCGCAAAGAATTCCTCAAAGAAAACATCTGCTTCAGGTGCTGCGCTACAACATCGCACTTCGCCAGGAACTGTAAGGTCAGTGTGACATGCACAGAATGCGGTAGCACAGAACACAACACAACTTTACACCCTGAACCACCCTCTCAAGTATCATCCCAAGCAGAGGAGCAGGAGGGAAAGCAGATGGACACTGACAGACAACCCAGTAGTCACTTCTCAGTGTACAGAGATCTGTAAAGGACTCCAGGAGGGAAGTCCTTCTCAAAAATCTGCCTGTCAGAGTTTATCCAGTCAGCCACCGAGATAAAGCAATCAAGGTATATGCAATCTTAGATGATCAAAACAACAGGTCTTTAGCTAAATCCACCTTCTTTGACACCTTCAACATTGTAGGGCCCGGTTATTCCTACTCCTTAAGGACATGTGCAGGCACCATTGAGACGGCGGGGAGGAAAGCAACTAGGTACAAGGTAGAGTCTATGGATGGTCAGATCTGCTTGTCCCTGCCAACAATACTGGAGTACAATCACATTCCTGACAACGGGTCTGAGATACCTACACCAGAGGTAGCAGCATACCACCCCACCTGACGCGAATAGCTCACCTGATACCAGAACTGGACCCAGAAGCAGCAATAGTCTTACTCCTTGGAAGAGACATACTACGAGTTCATGAGGCTAGAGGACAGATTAACGGTCCCCAAAACGCTCCATACGCACAGAGACTTGACCTAGGATGGGTCATCATAGGAGACGTCTGTCTAGGATGAGCACACAAGCCGACCTCAGTCAACAGTATGCTCATCAACTCACTTGAAAATGGACGTCCTTCCCTATTCCAGCCATGTTACAGCAGTTTCCTGATAAAAGAATTGCCACACAGCGCTCCTGTGCCTTGTCTTTTCACAGATACCTCCTGTGAAGATCACGCCTGAGATGGTGAGCAAGATCACTTAGGGTGCACAGTTTTCCACAGGACAAAAGAAGACAACAGGGTCGCAATGTCCATAGAACACAGGATGTTCTTGGATATCATGGATCAAGGAATAGTAAAAGACAAGTCAAAAAGCTGGGTCGCACCTTTTCCGTTTAAACCCCAGAGACAACACTTACAGTTGTGTTCTAAATAATAGCAGTTAGACATCACTTACCTGATCAATCACTGTTTTTGGTAGAAATTATATTTCTACATGGCAAAACACTTACTAGCAGGTGTAGTAGAGTAAGAGAAATCCAACAGACCCAACAGTCATGACATGCATGCTGCTGATTCTGTGTAATTGAATCACTAATTGAAAGGGGCATGTTCAAAATAATAGCAGTGTGGAGTTCAATTAGTGAGGTCATTCATTCTTTGAAAAACAGGTGGCAATTATTGCCCTTATTTAAGGAAGGAAGGCAGCAAATGTTGTACATGCTGGTTACAGTGCATTTCTCTCTGAAATTCTGAGGAAAATGGGTCGTTCCAGACATTGTTCAGAAGAACAGCGTACCTTGATTAAAAAGTTGATTGGAGAGGGGAAAACATATAAAGAAGTGCAGTAAATGATAAGCTGCTTAGCTAAAATGATCGCAAATGCTTTAAAATGTCAACCAAAACCTGAAAGACGTTGAAGAAAGAGAAAAACTACCATTCGAAAGGATAAAAGAATAGCCAAAATGGCAAGGACTCAGCCAACAATCAGCTCCAGGAAGATCAAAGAAGGTCCAAAGCTACCTGTGAGTAATGTTACAATTAGAAGACACCTATGTGAAGCCACGCTATCTGCAAGAAGCCCCCGCAAAGTCCCACTGTTGAAAAAAAGACATGTGCTGAAGAGGTTACAATTTGCCAAAGAGCACATTGACTGGCCTAAAGAGAAATGGTGCAACATTTTGTGGACTGATGAAAGTAAGATTGTTCTTTTTGGGTCTAGAGGCCCGGAGACAGTTTGTCAGACGACCCCCAAACACTGAATTCAAGCCACAGTACACTGTGAAGACAGTGAAGCATGGTGGCGCAAGCATCATGATATGGGGATGTTTCTCATACTACGGTGTTGGGCCTATTTATCGCATACCAGGGATCATGGATCAGTTTGAATACATCGGAATACTTGAAGAGGTCATGCTGCCTTATGTTGAAGAGAAAATGCCCTTGAAATGGGTGTTCCAACAAGACTACGACCCCAAACACACCAGTAAACGTGGAACATCTTGGTTCCAGACAACAAGATTTACGTTATGGAGTGGCCAACCCAATCCCTGGATCTTAATCCAATAGAATACTTGTGGGGTGACATAAAAAATGCAGTTTCTCACGCAAAACCAAGAAATAGAGAAGAACTGTGGAATGTAGTCCAATAATCCTGGGCTGGAATACCTATTCACAGGTGCCAGAAATTGGTTGACTCCATGCAACACAGATGTACAGCAGTTCTCATAAACAGTGGTTATACAACTAAATATTAGTTAAGTGATTCAAAGGAAAGCAAAATCTTCAAAAATGTTCAGTTTATATAGTGAATGTTTGAGTTTGTAAAGAAGAATACAAACACTGCTATTTATTTTGAACAGTCTAATATTCACTTTTCTTCAATTTTTTTTAGAGGAACAATACAAACTTGATATATTTTTCTTCATGTTTTGATTTGGAATAGAATGTGTAGTGTTCCCAATGCATTTGTGTGTATGGAAATGAAAGCTATTAGGCTACTTTCACACTAGCGGCAGCAAGGATCCGACAGTCTGTTCACCCTGTCGAATCCGTCCTGCTACTAGTGTGAAAGTGCCCTTAGAAGGATTTTGAGCTTTATTCACTTTTTTAAACACACTGCTATTATTTTGAACACAACTGTACCTAACAACAAATAACTTGTCTACAGTCAATTCATCTCCCTCAAGCGCAAACTTCAGAGGACACCAGAGACGAAAGAACATTTCTTTAACTTCATGGAAAGAATATTCCAGAACAACCATGTAGAAATGGCACCCACGCTCCAAGACTCCAATGAGTGTTGGTACTTGCCCATATTTGGCGTGTATCATCCTAAAAAACCAGGGCAGATACGAGTAGTATTCGACTCAAGCACCAGGTGCGAAAGAGTCTCACTAAATGATGTCTTACTGTCTTGGTCAAGACCTCAACAACAGACTTCTAGAGGTACTTCTCCACTTCTGCAGAGATTCCGTAGCATTTATGGCCAACATACAACAGATGTTCCACTGCTTCCTCGTCAAGGAAGAACACAGATACTTCTTGAGGTTCTTCTGATACTGCAACAACGACCCCAATGAAGACATTATAGAGTACCAAATGAGAGTGCACATCTTCGGAAACAGTCCTTCCCCTGCAGTCGCTATCTATGGTCTCAGACATTCACCCCGAGAAGGTGAAGCAAAATATGGGTCAGGCCCATATATTCCTTGTGGAAAAAGATTTCTACGTAGACGACTACAACCACACCCACGAACGAGACTGCAATCAAAAGGGATCAAGAGATGCCTGCTTTATCTAATTTGAGGCTGCACAAAATTGCCTCCAACAGCTGTGAGTTAATGGAGGCCTTCTCACCCCAAGACTATTCAAGTGATCTAAAAGACTTGGATCTTAGCACCGACTCCCTTCCCATGCAGCGGAGCCTTGGTTTGCTCTGGGATTTAAAGGCAGACACATTCACCTTCAAAATCAGCAAGGAAGAAAAGCCCTTCACACGCAGAGGAGTCCTGTCCACCATAAACAGCTTATATGATCTCATGGGATTCGTAGCGCCTGTTACAATCCAAGGTAAAATGATGTTAAGAGACTTCACCACAGAGACGTCTGATTGGGATGATCCGTTTCCTACTGAGAAAAAGGACCTGTGGACAGGTTGGAAGAAGTCTCTAGAAGCTTTGTCCAGCATTCATGTGGCATGACCTTATGCTTAAGTCAAGATGCAAAGACTATATATCTTCTGCAATGCTTCCGTAGCATACCTAAAGACCATTGATGTCAAAGTACAATGCCATATAGGGTTTGTCGTGAGCCAGACCAAACTAGCGCCACTCCGCAAACACACGATTCCTAGACTGGAACTCTGCACTGCTGTGCTGGCAGTGGAGTTGGCTGAACTTATAACAACAGGAATGAATCTGTAAATCGAGGAAGTCGAGTTTTACACGGACAGCAAGGTAGTCCTAGGATATATTTGCAATGAAACCAGACACTTTTACGTTTACGTCTGCAATCGGGTGCTAAGGATCAGGAAATCCACTTGTCCTAAACAGTGGCACTACATGCCTACACAGCATAATCCTGCGAACCATATGACTAGATCCTTCGCCCCAAGCCATGCCGATGAAGAAATCCGACCTGGAGAATCTTTTCTACGTATTGTGACTTTGGAACACCAACTCAAATCTCATTGTTTCGACAGGTTCTCCACCTGGATGTCGCTCGATGTGCTATAGCCTGTCTAGTTCATATAGCTCAGTCTTAGAAGTCGACATTACCTGTGAGCCAGAACCCCTGCATCACTGCAAACACGCCTTTACCGCTCCTAAACTGGAAAGGTCCAAGAACATAATAATTCATACAATACAACATGAGCGTTATGCTAAGGAAATAAACTCTCAGCAAAGGTCAAACAGTCTCCAAGAATAGCGCTTTGAAAAAGCTTGATCCCACCATTGACCAAAATGGGTTGCTAAGAAAGAAGGATTAAGTAGTGGCGTCTGTTGACGCCAGACAGGATGTGTTCTGCCCAGCAGGGTTAGAAAATGATTCTAATTCATTCTGCCAAAGCCTTGGTAATTCTGAAGTGTTTAATGTGGTTATAACACCATCTAATGGTGTTAAGTTGTATTACACTTTGTTTTTCCTGTTACAAAGACTACTGCATTGTGGGTGGTGCACTGCATTGTGAGAGTGAAAAGCATCCCGGGAAAGAGAACCCTCCAGTCACCAGGACACATCAGCAGAGCTGTCCTTTTGCATATCTCCTTCTCAAACTCCACCATCCTTGAAAAATCATATCTGGTTAGAGATCTACCTTTGTTTCAGGGACATATGTTATGCAGAGCTGTTCAGCTAGTTGTAATTGTTACTCAGGGAGTTGTTACTACTGTAAGGGTACTTTCACACTAGCGTTATTCTTTTCCGGCATTGAGTTCCGTTCTAGGGGCTCAATACCGGAAAAGAACTGATCAGATTTATCCTAATGCATTCTGACTGGAGAGCAATCCGTTCAGGATGCATCAGGATGTCTTCAGTTCAGTCTTTTTGCCTTTTCAGGACGGAGATAAAACCGCAGCATGCTGCGGTTCAATCTCCGTCCAAAATTCCGGAACACTTGCTGCCCTTTTTTACCATTGAAATGCATTAATGCCGGATCCGGCCCCGAGTGTTCCGGCAAAACTGATCCATTTTTGCGGTCTGCGCATGCTCAGACCGCAAAAAATTTGAAAAAAATAAATGTCGGATCCGTTTACCGGAGAGACCGATCCGGCATTTTAATACATTTGTCAGACGGATCAGGATCCTGATCCGACAAATGCCATCAGTTTGCATATGTTCTGACGGATCAGCTGAACGGAAAACTTAACGGTGATGTGAACTTGGCTGTAGGAGTTAGGAAAGCCTAAAACCAGTGACAGATTCACTTTAAGACACAATACAAGGAAGACATGCAACAATACTGTAATACGGTTAAATTGTAATACATAATAAACTTAGGCTACTTTCACACTGGCGTTTTGGCTTTCCATTTGTGAGATCCGTTCAGGGCTCTCACAAGCGGTCCAAAACGGATCAGTTTTGCCCTAATGCATTCTGAATGGAAAAGGATTTGCTCAGAATGCATCAGTTTGCCTCTGTTCCGTCTCCATTCCGCTTTGGAGGCGGACACCAAAACGCTGCTTGCAGCATTTTGGTGTCCGCCTGACGAAACTGAGCCAAACGATCCGATTCTGACACACAATGTAAGTCAATGGGGATGGATCAGTTTTCCATGACACAATACAAAACGGATCCGTCCTCCATTGACTTTCAATGGTGTTCAAGACTAATCCGTCTTGCCTATGTTAAAGATAATACAAATGGATACGTTCTGAACGGATGCAGACGTTTGTATTATCTGAACGGATCCGTTTGTGCAGATCCATGACGGATCCGCACCAAACATAAGTGTTAAAGTAGCCTTAAATACTTAAAGGGAACCTGTCACCTGGATTTTGTGTATAGAGCTGAGGACATGGGTTCCTAGATGGCCGCTAGCACGTCCGCAATATCCAGTCCCCATAGCTCTGTGTGCTTTTATTGTGTATAAAAACCGATTTGATACATATGCAAATTAACCTGAGATAAATCAGAGCTTGAAAATATGACTCTTCTCTGGTCACACAAGTAAGATATGACTCTTTTATGTTAATTTGCATAAAAGGCAGGAAGTACAAAAATGCATAATACTTATTAAATTTGTCTGCAAATGAAATTAAAAGTGTAATTTATATGTTTAGGGTAACACAATGAACATTTAGAAACGCTCAGTGAGGGTAGCATAGTAGAGGTGACAGGTTCCCTTTAAAGCACCTTGCAGTTATTTTTCAAAAAAGTTAAATAATGTGACAGCAAAACCAAAAATAGAAGTATCATAATAACTAGATGAGATTAAAGTGTACAGTATGGGTCATTTCATGTAACTTTCAGAATAAGCAGTAATGAGTAAATATACGAGGAGTAGCACTATTTGTGGACATAACATGACATGTATACAGCATTCATCAGCTTTCCAATTCTTCAGGCTCTATCTGTAGAACATATTCAGAAGCAGTCGTGGCAAAGATGACGTCAAAAAGAAGCAATGATCAGTGTAGCTGTGAATCCAGCCCTGGCATGAGACACTAAAACACTTGCTGGAACAGCACTGTCTCTGTCTCACTAACTATCACTGCAGCAGGTTCCTGCTCTTTCTGCCCCTTCCCTCTCCATAAATTTTTATAACCTGATCCTTCAGTGAATATTTTTGTCTCTCAGTACAGACCATTGACAGCGAATTCAGAATGATTGATTACTACGGGAAACAGGGGAGAAAAAGTAGCTGACAAGTGAAGAAAGAAGCATTTTTCTCTAACTAGCATATAACCCTGATCCTTCAGTGAATACTTTTATCTCTCAGGACAGACTTTTGTCAGGCAATTGTCAGAAAATAAGTGATTTCTACAGGAGGTGCCGGGGGAAGGGGGGGCCTATGCAAAGCCTGCTAATATCTTGTTCAGGAAAAAAAAAAAAAAAAACATCCTGCAGATCATTTCAAGAGGGTACATAAATAACACACGACACAATGAAAAAGTACAGTTTATAACTTGATGACATTTTTCTACCTTACTGATTAGCTTTCTGGTTTGAAAAAAATAAAACACTTTTATTCTCTCCCAATATCTAGTCTATTCTTCCGCTTAAAAGATATTCTAATTGAAAATATTCCTACAAGTGTATGTTCCAAGTAGCTGCATATAATAGATAAACACTATGTAGTAAATCTACTGTATATGAAATGTTCTCTCAGAACATTCTGAAACAACAAATTTATAGTATTCTGATTATTTGAAATATTTTTTGAGTCATTTTTTCATTTAATATAAAATATACAGTTCTCCTGGAGGAAACCTAAATTCATTATTGCCATCTCACAGTCAGGGCCGGTTTTAGACAAAGTGGGGCCCCAAATCCTGAAATATTGGACCAGAAGTCTGACAGGACTTTGTAGGCACGGACAGCGGTTGCAACCACAGCAGCTGATTGTAGAACGCCACATTATTTCTCTTTACCCTTTCCACTGTAGGCTGCTGATCCTGCAGCCTCTTTGGGTATGTTTACACAGAGTATTTTCTGTGCTTAAAAAAACCTAATGCAGAATCCACATCAGTTTTTTTTTTTCTGATGCATTTTATAACACACTTTTTGATGCAGTTTTGCTGTGGATTTTCATTAATGCTGATTTTCAAAGGGAATTCTGGACATGGAACCCACATGAAGAATGGCAAGGGCACATTTTTTTCATGGTGCACTGTTATGGGGGATCTGTGGATGACACACTGTTATGGGGGATCTGTGGATGACACACTGTTATGGGGGATCTGTGGATGACACACTGTTATGGGGGATCTGTGGATGACACACTGTTATGGGGGGATCTGTGGATGACACACTGTTATGGGGGATCTGTGAATGACACACCGTTATGGGGGATCTGTGAATGACACACCGTTATGGGGGACCTGTGGATGACACTATTATGGAGGATCTCTGGATGATACTGTTATGGGGATCTGTGGATAATACATTGTTATGGGGATCTGTGGGTGACACACTGTTATGGAAGATCTGTGGATGACACACTGTTATGGGGATCTGTGGATGACACACTTATGGGGGATCTATGGATGACACTTATTGGGGATCTGTGGATGACACTGTTATAATGTGTGACATAGCTTTACAGATTCCTTTATTAGCAGCCCTGGTCTGCCCCCCCCTCCCAATTACTGGGGGGGGGGGGGGGAACACTGCTAATTTGGACCTCAGATCTAAACTCCAATGCCCCTGCCCCCCCCCCCCCCAATTAACAATGCAGACCACCTAAACAATGCCGTCTTTAATAGTTTAACTAGAGCCCTCTGTGGCCCAGACAGCCATGTGGTAATTAAACACAGAACGCCCACGTCACAAGCACGCTGTTTGGTGCTGTCCTAAAAGTTCTGCAGACCTAGCTCACACCGGACTCAAGGAGCTCACACACAGCTCACAGAGTGGGCACGCATCGGGATCAGAGGGGACACAGGGAGCACACATGGGTGACACAGGAGGGACGGAGCACACACAGGGAGCACAGGAAGCACATGCAGGGAGCGCTCACAGAGGGGGCGCAGGGCGCTCACAGAGGCGGCGCAGGGAGCTCACAGAGGCGGCGCAGGGAGCTCACAGAGGGGGCGCAGGGAGCTCACAGAGGGGGCGCAGGGAGCTCACAGAGGGAACTCACAGATCAGTGACCATCAATACTTGAGGGCAGTGCAGGGCTGTTACAATGAGAGTGACCACCAGCAGCCCTGTACCCTCCTCCACAGACACTGCTGCATGCTTGGATGGACTTACCAGGTGCTTTCATAAGACATGGTCCTGGGATCTCCTGTAGTCCAGCAGCTGAGGTCAGAGCCAGCAGAAGGCCCAGTCAGATGTTTGGGCCTTGCAGCCTGGAGCATGTGCAGGCAATGGATGGGGCGGAGCTATGTTAGCTCCGCCCACACAGAACGTCCGATGTGTGTGGCAGCAGGATTTTAATGCTATGCAGTGGCCGAGGTCTGGTGAGACGGGGAGACTGGTCGGGGTGGACAGCAGGGGAGTGCTGCAGCATGTTAGAGTGCCAGTCACAGGGAGCATGTGGAGGAAAAAAGACTCCCACCATTGGCCCATTTAACTTTCAAACAGCAGAGATTGCAGCAATTGCCCCCCTCCCCCCCCCCTCCCCCTAACGCCGGCCCTGGTCACAGTGCCAGTGTTCCAGCAGACAACGGCTACGCCATATTTGGGAAAACATTGCAGGGAACAGCTCAACAAAAGAAATATTTTGCCAACACAAATGAACAGCATTGCACGCCTAAATTATACCCATCCCTCCAGAACATTTTACTGCATTTAAACATGTCCATGTGTGATAAATAGAGGCCTGTTTCTGAATATATTACGTGATTGTGTATACTATATTTCACCATTCTAAAATATTGACTGTATGATGCCATTCAGTCTGGACAGGTTTCCTGGAAGTGAGTTAAAACCTGGCCATTTGCAAGTGGTAATGAAGAGGTTTCCTGGAGCCCCATGGTAATGCCTACAATCAGTCAGCATGGCAACCTCCCACAGCAGGGGTCCAGAAGCTTCTGAAATGGACTACCAGAAGATAAAGAAAATATATCCTAAGCTATAACTCACCTACTAATCATTGTGATAATTGCTTTCAGTATAATGTGGGCATCACAGGGAGTCCTAACCCCTGAACACCAGCATTCCCACAGAGTAACTCACCTTCTGGGACCCCTACACCGGTCATAATTAGTATTAGAACAATCGGCATGATGAAATATGCTTTATTAAAACATGTTGGGCCGTGTGGACAGGAGGACATGTTTTATTGATATTTCATATTTGCCAGCTGACTAAGAGAGGTGGAGCCTTCCCAGAAGGCTGGGATGAGAATGGGAGGGAGACCCCTCTCAGCTTCACCCTCTGCCAAATGGAGATAAAAATGAGGGATTTGGAACCTTTCATTGACACAATTTGGGGATCCGATCAGCATTGAATTGTTCCATGTTCTCCTGTCCCTGGAACCAGAACGGGCTCTGATCACACAATTCATTGAGTAGTAAGAACTTTTCTGTTTTTATCTTTTTTATTTTATAACTGTTTTGTGCACGTTTATGTAGGTCTCTTATTTCTTTCTTTCTTTTTTTTTTACTGTACCTTTTTAGTACATTAAAGCACATCTTTAATGGTTTTGCATTGTGCCCTGAACAAGCCCAGTAACCTCCATTTTAAAGTGTATGACTGCGGTTTGCTATCAGTGTTGCCGATTCTACTGTGAGCCTGCTTGCGAGTGGAACGTTGGGTGGTTTTCTATGAGCCCCTAATTACTGGTATATTCATTTAAAGGTCATAGATGGTGGCAGCATGTTTGGGTGCATGAAAGGCTGTGTCGGGATGTGATCTATGTTCAATCTGAGGCCTGTGTGAAGGGGCGTGAGAGACTCAGTGGCAGTCAGTCCAGGTCACCAGTGATGAGTGGCAGGGGCAATATTCAAATTTGCGATATTTTGCGAATATTTGGGAGAATATTCGGCATATATTCACAAATTCGAGAATTTGTGATCTCCAGTCATTATTTTCTTGATTGCAAAAATCAGCAATCGGAAAATTGACGACAAAAATTTGCGATATGAAAATTTGCAATCAACACTACTCCTAAAGTCAAAGATATTGCAGCCTTCTCATTGGCCCACAAGAAAGAAGCAGTGAGGGTACTGATGAAAACAAAAACTAGAATATTCGCGATTACGAAGATATAGCACTATAATCTAGATATTCAGACATTCTCGAAGTGCCAACATTTACGATAAAAATTTGCGATTAGAATATTCGTGATCAACACTACAGGTCACATGACAGGGCGGTTCCCATACGTGACACCACATTTAAGGTTTCCTTTTACCATACATCAAAGGAGGGATTAAACAATGGATAAGAAAAGGAAAAAATAGAAGAATTGTGTATGGGAGGAAAGAATCAGGCTTCTGAGGTGTCTTCTGTGGTCTACGAAGATAAAATCAAAGCATGATCAGTTTTAGAAGACCACCTTTCAACTTTGCAACAGTTGATGATAGGAAACATGCAGTTAACTTGGATTTAAAATGTTCTTCTTTTCCCCAAAAAAGTTATTGGAATATATTTCAGAGTGCTGGATGCTTTCCACTTTTGCAGACAGTTGATAAACTGAATTCATGGTCACTAGGCAGTGAAAGTGAAATTGGTACAAAAAAATGAATCACTAATCTCTGTCCTTCTAGGTTTTGAAGGAACTCGTCAGGTAAGTTGTTCCAAACACAGAATAAATTTGGAGCCAATCAGACACCTCCCTGATGGTACTGCATGATGGATAAGTATATTCCTGTATTTCTCAGCATTCAGGGCACCATTAATCCTGACCAAATCCCCAACTCCATTTGCTGGGGAAAAGAGAAGAGAGGCACCGCCTCACGTGAAGAACTGCATGGCAGTGAGATAATGCGATATAGTAAGTATTATATGTGAGTATCCTACAAGACGAGTTACTTCATACACCTGAATACTATGGGTATGAAAATGACGACATAGGGCCAGATTTATCATTAGCTCAAGTCAGAATAATGGAGTGAAAAAGTCTCAAAAAAATGCGCAAACGCTAAAACTGCGCACAAATTTGCGACTTTTCTGCTCTGCACTATGCTGGCCAGTTTTCAGAAAGTGGGCGTGTTTTCTTATGTAAATTAATCTCTAGACAGATTTACTATTGGGACTATTTAAAAGTCCCAAAAAAAATGCGCAATTTCACTCCATTGAGGACCATGCTTATCTTATGAGACTTTTTAATAGAACATGCGACTTTTTCGTAAAAACGTGCGACTTTTTCGTAAAAACGTGCGACTTTTGTAAAGCTGCTTACTGACGAATAATCTGCTACCGTCAAACCACATTTATTACAGTCTTAAAGGGCCGATCATAAATCTGACTTGGCTAAAACTGACTTTAGCCATATGTGAAAGTGGAGTGAGCTTTCACATGATAAATCTGGCCCACAGTGTTTCAGCAGAACAACGACAAGAAGCATATGTCGAGATTGGCAAAGAAATGGTTCAATGACAATGGTGCTGGATTGGCCCCCACAGTTCCCCAGACCTCAACCCCAGTTCCCCAGACCTCAACCCAATCGAACACTTGTGAGTAGAGTTGAAGAAAAAGCTGTATTTGTACCTGAGTGAGTTGACCAGTATGCACCAACATTGGGAATGTGTAGAAGAGACCTGGGAACAGATTTCGTTCGAAACATGCTCGAATCTGATCGAGAGTATACCCAGAAGGAATCAGGCAGTGTTGAAAGCCAAAAGGTGGATTTACAAAATACTAACAAAATAATAATTCAAATTTTGAATTTTAGGGGCAAAACAGTAACAATGCAGTTACATGACAATAATCTGCATAACTAATCATATGCTAAATAGTTGTAAATCCAATTTATATATGAGATAGCCAAGATGTTTGTCTATAAAATGATGGTAGTCTCACGTTCAAAGCTGTAGTGGATAGTGAGATATGGAGCCTGAAAGTCAAAAGTTCAAAACATTGTTTGTCAGTGTATGCAACTCATAGAAAATTGTTATTTAGCTCAGACTCCAAGTTTTTAGTCTAGAGTTCTAGACTTTGAAGAAATTATATGTAGGACTTGGTTAATATAGATATGAATTTACAGATAGAAAAAAAACGCATCCCGTCAAGATTTTGAATTTAACTACTGCTTCGTCATACGTAATCATGGAACCAGTCAGGGGGGAAAATCAACAATATAGGTGCCTCATTGCATTGCCAGCCTTGTATAAAGTCCATGGGGGGCTTCCTTCAAGGAAGGACAGATTACCTAATAAAGGAAGCAGTGTAGAATGTTGAAGAGAAGGACCTGTGGTTTACCTCAATAAATACTAGCTCAGAATTGTAGTCCATAACAGTGAATTATCTTTAACCTCTTTTCCTACGGATGGAGGAATATGATGTAGCAGCACTACTGGGAGGAATAGGAGATTAAAATCCAGATCTACTGTATAATTATTCAATTTAAATCTATGAACTTTTCAGTCAAGAGCATATCTAATATTTGCTGCAATACTATAATTTCATAAATTCAGAAAGCCTAATTTGGTTTGCTTTATCTTAAAGAGGCTTATCAGAAACTGAGCATGAGACCCCCAGATATGTGTGGAAATCTTTGTTAATATCTTTTTCATAAATTTTTCATAGGAGTATGGTCAGTGTTGGTAAAAAGTGCAGAAAATGAGGATAAGGGACCATCGTAATAAGGCCTCTTGCACACAACCGTATGGCTTTTTCAGTGAAGGAAGAGATAAGCTATCTCGAAACGCGTCTGAGCGGAGTACCTGTGCGTGAACTCGACTGCTATTTCTACATGGCCATGTACTGAAACCAACTACACAAGGAAAAGTTTCTGTTTGACTCACGAAAACCTACAGACGGACCAAGTCCTGTTATATTCTGTGACGAGATCCTGAGAGCTGCTGCAGAGGGGAACCAACACTGCTGGACTGGGATGTGAATGGTGGGACGCCACCTGAAATAATTCCCATTTAAAGAACCTCTCAATCAGCGCCAAAGGTTGTGAGTAACTAAATATATTTATTATCATTTATTATCATTTATTAATGATGCAGGCCTGAAAAGGCAAAATCATGTTCCTTATATAAAGTTCTGAGGACACAGCTTTGATTACTTCCACTGGGACACAGCTTTGATTAATTCCACTGGGACTCACCCATATATATGGGTTTATTGCACTGGGACTTTAACTGAGAAAAACACTCAGGTCTCCAGAAAAATCGAGTATCTATCGATTAAGGATATTGCATTTTATCAGTATTTTTATGTATGTATTTTAACCTATTCGATTTTATTGGATCGATTCATTGTAGTCGATTTTTTATAATCGATATTCTAATCGATAAAATTGTATTTTTGATGCCAATACACACACTCGATTTATTTTATTGTACTTAAATAAATACGTTTTGATCCACATTTCTCTGGGTGTTTTGAGTGCCGGTCCAATTTCACTCACCAATTTATTTCAACAAGAGCAAGGGGTGGCTCTTTTTGTCCAGAGCACCTAGCGTGATCACTCATAGTGAGCCATCTGTTTATTTTCTCCAAGCAATAATAGGACATGTTCTATCTTTGAATGGAACAGAAAAACGGAAACGGAAGGCATACGAAGTACCTAACTTTTTTTGCGGATCCATTGAAATGTATGGTTCCGTATACGGAGCGCAAAAAACGAAAAAAAAAAACGTTTGTGTGCAAGAGGCCTAAGGCTAGTTTCACACTATCGGCAGGGAAGTCCGGCAGGCTGTTCTGGCGGGTGAACAGCCTGTCGGATCCGTCCTGCCGCTAGTTTACATGTGCCCCCGGGACTGCAGCTCCGTCCACATTGACTATAATTATAGTCAATGGGGACGGAGCGGCAATCCGGGGGCATACGTGAACTAGCGGCAGGACGAATCCGACAGGCTGTTCACACGTCGGAACAGCCTGCCGGACTCCCCTGCTGCTAATGTGAAAGTACCCTAAGGCCTCTTGCACACGAACGTATTTTCATTCCGTTTCCGTTCCGGGTTTTTTGCGGACCGTATATGGAATTATTCATTTCAATGGGTCCGCAAATAAAATGGAAAGTACTTTGTGTGCATTCCGTTTCCGTATTTCCATTCTGCAAAAAAATAGAACATGTCCTATTACTCTCCGCATTACAGACAAGGATAGTACTGTTCTATTAGGGGCCAGCTGTTCCGTTCCGAAAAATACGGAATGCACTCAGATGTCATCCGTATTTTTTGTGGATCCGTTTTTTGCGGACCACAAAATACATACGGTCGTGTGCAAGAGGCCTAAGATGTCTTTTTCAGGGAAATGATCTCAAAAGATACTTTGATTCACTGGGGTAATATTGAAAGAGTATTGTCTGTATGGATTGGCAGGTAAACTAACACACAGGTACTTCAGAGAATCAGATTTCCAAGTGAAGGAAAAATAATCCCCCACAAATGGCATACTGTTGGGAAAAATGGAAGACCCTTCAATTTGGAAAAATTCCTCTGAAAGCCTGAAATCATACAGGAACATAATGCAAACAATAGCATCATGAGGGTCATCCATAAAGAGTAGAAGGTCATCCGCAAACGGTAAAGTTTTGACCCAAGTATTTCCTATCCTAAGACCTCAAAATGTAGTAAGGGATTCGAGAGCTGTGAGAAGGGGGTCCAATACTACATTAAAGAGAGAGGAGAAAAATGAACATCCTTTACAGGTACCACAAGCAACTGGTAAAGTAGTAGAGAAATGACCATTAAAAAGGAAGAAGTGCGGCAGTTGTAGATGGCTCAGATTAAATTCAGGGTTTGTGACCTTTTACCGCCAAAAAACTGGCATACGGGGAATGATAAGTTCCCCTGTTTGATTTGGTTAACAATCTGTGCACATATCAGGAAGATCTACAGACAAACTTAAAACTCAACATATGCAACCATATGCTATGCAGCAAACATTGATTATAGACTACCATTAAAAGCCTAAGCTTTTAAAGACAACTAGAAAAAAGGGGTTCTAATATCAACTTCCTGAAGGTATGTCAAAAGGGCACCCTTGTGGTATATATTGGGTGATTTTGAACTCAGAGATACATTCAGCATACGTCTGAGGAGCAATACAGGCGTGTTACGTGTTACCCTATGTGCTAAGGACTGAAGAGTGCATACTAATTATTAAAAGTAAGTAAACGCTGAGGACTAGTGACCTAAGGACCTTTCAACCTGAATATTTCTGGGAGCAGTTTTATATACTATGCCAATGAAGAATAATTTAGTAAGCACAATATAAACAGTACAGCCCTTGAAATGTCAAAAGTGCAGGTAAAGACAATCTAAAATAATACATATTTTCCATGAAGCAGTCTTTATTAGCTGTGGACAGAATATTTCACCCTATCCATGAATTTAATTTCATGGTTCGTGCACATCGCCAAATATTTTCCAACAAATACAGCCACTACATTACATATTTCATAAAGACTACAAATGACTTTTGCTTGCAAACATAAATCCTCTGCCTTCTGTCCTATAAATAATCACAGTCAAGACAAAAGGGACGAGGTAGTTACAATCAGAAAAGATTCGTGATTACAGAAAACTATACAGTGAAATTGTGCTGCCTGGTGCTGTTCTAGACATCAAATGCAGTCCTATCATTACAGACAATTAGATAGAATGCTTTTAAAGTGGCCTTTGATGTAAGATGTGTTATTTCCATATACAATAAAAGAACAAGTTAAATACATCAGGGAGATTACATTTTCATTTGGAAAAAGACAAATGTAAAGTACGGATGGGCCAGAAAAAATATAATTTTACACACCCATGTGTTTCACACACATTAAACTGTCAATTAACAAAGCTAAATGAAAGAAGCCAGGAACGCCAATAAACCAAAATTGAGCCATTTCCATTAGGGCTGTTTTTATGCCTTTTGATGTTAAAGTACATTTTAACAAAATCAGTATTCATAAGAATATAGATTATAAATTCACTAGAAACCAGTGACATCATCGGAACATAAATCGGTTCTTCAGTACTGCTGATTTCAATGGCACGTCTGTAATAAATAAGCAGAGATGTCCTGTAAAGGTACATCCATAGCAGCGCAGGAAATAGAGCAGTGATGAATATTACCACCGCACTCCCTATGAAGGTACCTACTTAGAATGTACTCTTTCAAGGTCGATCGTTTCCTGCAGATGTAAGGCAGGCAGCACAAGATGCAAAAACAAAAAATAACATTAGTTAGGCAAAACAGATTGCCTTGGGATGTCCACTGACAGATAAATGGTTCTCAATGTCAAGAGAATGCCCGACTGCTGCACCATTAGAACAGGGGACACAGGACCCTCATCCACATATCTGATGCAACAACCCCTTGTATTGCAGAATGGGGAGACACAGTGAAGACACTTTTGTTCTAAAAAAACTGGAAGATAAAATGCAACCTGACTAATAGTAGCGGCACACTAAGTTAAGGGCTGTTTCACAAGAGCGTGTGCAGTCCGGAAATCATGCCCGGCGTGTGATCCTCCATTCTGGACGCTGCTCTTTTCTCTGGAGTGCACGTCATTACACTGATTTATAATTTATAACTTACTACTTGATCATACTCACAGCTTGACGTCACTATGATTCTGCAGCAAAAAGATCAGGCAGAGGTACACAGCATTATAAGTCGGTATAATGCCGTTTGCTTCAGAGAAAAGAGCAGCATCCAGAACGGAGGCTCACACACGGAGCGTGATTTCCAGACTGCACACGCTCGTGTGAAACAGCCCTTAGGGATTACGTTTGAAAAGTCTATTGGAAAGTTATATGTATAGGTCTGGAGATATTCCTAGATGTACAAACAGATCAACAGAATAAAGTGGTCTTAAAAGGCAGAAAATGCTCAAAATTCCATATGCTGTTGCACATTTCTAACCGGGGGAGCAAATCCTGCACATGTGGTCCGTTGCTGACAGCAATCTCCAGCAAAAATGCATACAATGGAGGATGCCCGCAGCGGACCACATGTACCACAGGCATCCTACACAGGATAGGCAAATGTGTGGATGTGATTGGCTATATAAAACAGAAATTTAGAAAAAATGGTGCACTACAATGGCAAATGCAATTGACAATATATGGTTAAACTCTCACACTGATATTAAAATGAGACTGCAGGGCATCCTCCATTGTATGCATTTTTGCTGGGGATTGCTGTTAGCAACGGACTACATGTGCAGGATTTGCTCCCCCAGTTAGAATTGTGCAACAGCATATGGGGTTTTGAGCATTTTCTGCTTTTTAAGACCACTTTATTCTGTTATTCTGTTTGTACATGCAAGCCTGGAGGTGTGGCAACTCCAGGTTTAAATGTGCCTTGATTTCAATCTATGGGTAACATTCAGGTGCACCTGTGCGGCCTGCGTCACATGAGTCAGTGATAGGTGGGACTCACAGCCTCCTCCCATAATATGTGTGATTTCACGCTGGAGGTAACTGGGAGTTGTTCGCTGTGTGTCCGACCTTATGCCCCTGTAATTGTCCATACGGCAAAGGTAGGTTAGCCTTAGGTCCTGTGCCACTTTCAGATACCTTGACGGGCTGCGCGGGCTCCGGTATGTTCTTGATATAAGAATATATTGGCGAAAGTCTCATTTTAATATCAGTGTGAGGGTTTAGCCATATATTGTCAATTGCATTTACCATTGTAGTGCACCATTTTTTATAAATTTCTATTCCTAGATGTACACCCCTTGTGTGGTGTGAGCTTTAGAGAGGTAAAGAATGGAAAGTTTAAAAAAAAATATATCCAGTTTGAGATGAATGAAATCCAAACAGCTGTTGTCCAAATACCAAACCTGGAGGTATTTGACCCTGGGATGCTGCTAAATATTAGTCTGGTATCTTGCAGGCTACACAAATGTTAATTCACCACAAGGGCTCATTCACGAGACCATATGAATGGGTCTGCATCTGTTCACTTCGAAAATATAGAGCATGTCCTATTCTTGTCTGTAATAGCAGACAAGAATATGCATTTCTATAATGGCCCGCCCGTTCCGTAAATTGCGGAAGGCACACGGGCAAAACACGGCACGGTCGCCTGAATGCGCCCTTACTCATGTTCGCTTCCGTGTCACCCATTTGACCAAGACACGTGAAAATGATTTCTATTTTATTGGTATCAATTCTCCACAACTGATAAATGTCAATTGACAATATCTGTCTGACATAAATGGTTTACAAAAATATTACATTGGTTTATGGGTGAAATTGTAATGCATTTTCATTCAAATTTCCGATAATATCTGTTCTACATGACGGGTAAGTGGACATGCTCGACATTTCGTGTGTGTGGGGGGGGGGGGTGGAGAGTGGGGATGAATACAACAGTAAATTCTTGCTCATTATTTGTCTTTTTTGTTTTTCTGTATAAAACTTTCAATAAAAGAGGGTGAACGTAAATTAAATATAAATATTTAAACACTTCAGTTTAAAATTCAATGCATTGTAATTATTTTCTGCATATTCTAGGAAGAGAAACTTCTCAATGCAAATATTCTTCATAAAGAACATTCTGTAGCTTTTCTAGCTTCTTTTCAGAACAGAATACAGTGCTAGTATCCTACGCAATTCATCTTATGTCAGTTAAACGAATACTGGTTGATTTTATCACTCCCTCAGTTCATTTTTCTTTGCCAGTGTTTGAAAATAAATTTGATATGTATAATGTGCAAGAAAGATGCTGGGGCGCTACATTCTAAAAGCGCAGCGCTGAATCACAAAACCATCAAGTCTTAAGAGGGACTTTATCATGAGAGGAAGTTTTGAAGTAAGTTTTATTGAGTCTGTGTTGCTGTAATTTGCACCAAATTTATCAAATGTCGCACATTGTTTGATAAATTTGGCGCATTTATAAACATAACACTTTTGCCTACAGATATTACCCCAACACTGGGGTAAGATTAAACCTTTTTTTTAAACACTGGTGAGCATTTTATTAACCCATATAACCATGGCACGTCACCATTTTTTAAAAATCTCGAGAGAAGCATGGAATCACAAAAACTCATCCACTTTATTGCTCAAAAATGATATGCGACGAAATTGGCCATTGGCCATTGGTGTTTCAGTATGCACATGTGGGGCAGCAAAATAATTTTAATACGCAATGTACCGCAAATATACCAGGAAATTGGGATTGGAACCATAAAAGTGGGCACATTTATTATTTGATACCCCACTTTTGTGGCGTGAAAAGAAATCGCAAACTGCGCGCTTGCAAATTTTTCAAGGGCTCTTGTGCAAATATTTTAGCACAAGTGCTGTTTCTCTGCCGGCCACTCCACTTTCCCAAAAAGGGAGCATGGCGAGGGTGGGGAGGGTGCAGAGCCAGAGGCCCCACCACACTTATCTTCTACGCCAGTTTTCTGGCATATAAGAACACTGAAAAGTATGCCAGCCAATTTCAATTCAGGCACACAGACTGTCGATGACATATCCTGGGATTAGGTGATCAATATTAAGCCACTACACAACTCTTTTAATAGCCATAAAAAGAAATGATGTCGTGGGACAGACTAAAATGAATCCAAGAATCTAAAATTAAGAGTTTTGAACAGGAAGTAATCCAAAATCAGATGACAGAGGCAGAGGGGGAACTATTATGGAGCTATGTGCACATGGCCGTATAATGGAGAGGTTTAGTATTAGAAAGAAAGTTTTGGGAAAAGATGTTCTCATCCACCAGCATACCTAATATAATGCTATTGCACAAAAACATAATATGGCTGTATACAAAGATAAGGAACAGAGCAAATGTCACAGATCATTAAAAAGAAAGAAAAAATAAGGTTAAAAATCAGGCAAAAAACTCGGTTGTCTGATGTCTGCACCAAGTTGACTTCATTACCTGGGGGGAACATAACCAGTTGCAGAATATTACAGGATGAGGGTAAGTAACAATATCGGTATTCTGTACACATTCAAGTAACCCATGTGATCCATTTCATGGTTATTGATTTTCCAATGTTGTCAGAATCACTGGGTTTTACAGACTTAAGATCAGCTATGACTGTCACACCACAAATCCGATACTGTTGTAGGTGACTCAACGAGCAGGCAGCGCTTCCATAAATCTTCCAATAAAAGAAAAAACATCACAAATACGCTGTCTCAATCACTAAATCTCCTTATAGCAGAGAAAGATAGGACAATGTCATCCTATGGGGGAGCATGGTAACACATCAGCTTCTAAAAGCACAAAGACTTAAGGATGTAGCAGGGTTAACACACATTATGAGACATGTTATCTAAACTAAATGCAACTAAACGCGTTAAGCAATTGCTTTTCAATGGCTTTTGTTTCAAGATAACGCGATGAGTTAAAAAAATTAAGTTACGAGTGTGTGTGTTACCCCTGCTACATCTGTATACTCACAAGAAATCCGACATAAAAGGTACATCATATAAAATTTTTATAAAACAAACTAGTCTACAAATGTGGGTCACACAGAAAATGGAGGTCAGCTACACTGAATTAGCCCAGGAGAGTCAGGCAGTTTGCCAGTGTCTGACTGAGACCACCTTGGCACGGGTAGGTGGGCACAGATGTGTTTGGATCAAAATATATTGGCTGAGAGTCTGATTTTATCATACCAGAGTGAGGGCTTAGTCTAGGGCTGAAATGATTACTCAATTGAATCTAGTAATTCGACACACAAAAATAATTGATGCAAATTTTTTGCATTGAAGATTTATTTGTGTCTTGTGACCATGGAGCGGGAGTGAAGCACTTGCTATTACTCCTGCTTCGTGGTCTCCCGCAATACTCACCTTTCCATCAAGGGGCCTCCGGACACTCCACAGCACATCCATGGTCCCGCGCTGCACTGACCTCCTGACATACGCACGCCATAACCTGACGCACTGTGTGACGTCAGACGCAGAGCAACGCGGAACGATGGAGTGTCAGCGACGCCCCCTGCTGGAAAGGTAAGTTGGTGCGACTAAGGCCAGGCGCCTGGAGTGCACAGCGTCATAGCAACCAATGACGCTGTGCACTGGCACTCCGGGTGTCAGGAGGAGCAGGGGGAAAGCTGCTGGCACAAGGGGGGAGAGCTAATGGCTCAGGGGTGGGGGAGAGCTGATGGCTCAGGGTTGGGGAGAGCTGATGGCACTGGGGTAGGGGAGTGGAGCCGATGGCACTTGGGTGGGGGAGAGCTGAAGGCACTGGGGGAACGGAGCTGATAGCACTGGGGGGAACTGAAGCACTTTGGCTGATCACACAGGGGGGAACGAAGGGTGTTGGGGACTGATGGCAGGGGGTCTGATGGGTTTTTATAAAGGAAAACAGTCTATTAATTGATTTTTTCTTATTAGAATACTCGATTAATTGTAAAAAATAATCAATAGAATACTCAATTACTGAACTAATCGTTTACTGCAGGCCTAGCTTAGTCCATATATAATGTTTGCATCTATTGTGTTAGTGCATTATTTTTTCAGGATTTTTTCCTTATAAATGTTGCCATGTACATCCGCATATTAGTTATCATATTGTGCAGGATGTTTTTTTTCTTTTTTTTTTCACCCTCTTTTTTTTACTTTCCATTTTACACTAAGCCATCAGATTGCTGCTTGATGCACGTATAGCCATTATCTCTGAACTCCTGACAGCTCATCCTAGCTACATTTTTACCAAACTGATAAGAATATGGCTCAAAGGGGCTTTGAGTTTTTTTTTCTTTTTTACTGATGACCTATCCCCTGGGTAGGTCATCAGTATCTGATGAGTGGGGGTCCGACACATGGGACCCCGACGACCAGCTGTTTGAGAATGCAGCGTCACGTTCATTGGTCACATGGCCTAGGCGCTGCTCAGGTGCTGCTCAGATTGAAGTGAATGGGCTGAGTTGCAATACCAAGCACAATTTCTATACAATGTACTATGCTGTGCTTGGTGATCAAAGAGAAGGTTGTGGTGCTACTGCTGCACTGCTGCCATCTCAAACTGCTTATTGGGGGGGGGGGGCGGATGTCGGATCCCCACGATCAGATACTAATGACCTATCCAGAGCATAGGTCATGGGTAAAGGACTCTCGGAAAACCCCTTTAAATAGCATTTATGAGCTGTTTTGAACTGTCAGAGATAAAGGCTATACATCCAGTTGTCAGAGCAGCAACCCAACTGCTTAGTGCAAAACTGAAAGTAGGATACTCTGCAGATAGGCTAAAACTTAACTCTGTAGGACGTAAACTGTATTAAGTTTTTAATAAAGACCCATTCAAAACATGATTTTTAGCCCAAAATTAGTAAAACACAAGCATAAAAAATGCCCGGAAGGTGTTCATAGCCTTTAAAGTAAAAGGCAGACACAGAGGAGTATTCAACATGTATTCGCCATTCACCTGGTATTTATAATACTAAAACTAGAGTGTACTCCTGAAACAGATGCATGTTCTGTGTTTGCGTCACCAGTTTGATCAAATAGAGTTTCATTAAATCTGTACTCCAATCTGACACTTTACACAGAAAAAATATAAATTGCCTGAAAATATTGCACACTACAGAATATATATTTGAAAGAATTTTAGCATACCAAGCACACTTATAATAGCTAATGTCTGTTATCAGCCAACAATAAATATGGAGAAACCATTGCAAGTTTACATGTCCGTTTTCTGAAATGTTTTTTTAATTTGTTGAATGTTCTGCAAAACAAAGTTAAATATGGAGCAGACCTTTGTGCACGTCAATTTCCCCATTTCTCTAATACAGATTACATTGCCATTAGTGTCAATCAGTGTACAGTATTTCCTATATAAATTATTGGGTGACATGACTGCTCAAATATACTGTCATTGTGTCAGGTGGCACCTAAAAGTGCTGCTCCATTGTTATGGATAGCTCAGACTTTAACTGCGGCCTAGTAGAGGACTGAAGAGGGTCTTCAGAATGGCAAAGCTCAAGAAAATGAAAAAGTGAGGGCTAGTACAAATTATGGCCAAAAGTAGAAATTTTCATCTTGTGTCTAGGGTTGCATTGTAACATATTTTGACTAAACATGATATATCAGAGTTGCGAACCTTCCTTCAAATATGAAAAAAAAAAATTCCACTCAAAGTTACTTTGGTGGTAGCATGAGCATGGACCAGTTACACACAATGCTACTAAAATAAATTTAAAGAGGTATTTTTTATAACTGGATTAAAAAATGTTTAATGTGCTGTACATGTGCTATATAACTTAAAGGCTATGTACGCCTTCGGTTATTTATAATTGTAATTTACTCATTTGTAGGTAAAAATCATATTTTCAATTGGCCTTTATTAAAAATATTGAGCCATTCTGTCACAAAGGGTTAACTGTTTTTCTAACAGTGTGACTGGTACTTTCACTTTGTCATCTAATAACCCTGATCTCTAAACTACTAAGAGGTCCCTAAACACTTATTTAAACCACATTCTTATCAGTAAGATAAGAACTGAGCTATAATGAGTGTTTATAATGTCAGAGAGCAGCGATAAGTCTGTCAGCTCCCCAACTGACTGAAAAGACAGAAAATCCACAGGCAGCTACTACAGCATATCAGCTCTGTACACAAAAAAGGATTCCACATTTAAAAAAAAGACGATTTTAAAAAATTATTTTTAGCTCAAAATAAGTATCATGCAATAATGAAAAAAATTGCCCCCAAAAGGTGTACATAGACTTTAATAGGAAAAATAATAAAACAAACAGGGCACCAGTAAAACTTAAAGGTCCTTTCATATGGGGCAAGGATTGAGTAAATTATCAGGAACAAATGTTTATTCCTGATAAATGCCCTGTGTAAAAGTGCAACCAAACACGCGACAAATGAACAAAACACTCAGGTGATCCGTCATTTATACGGCTCCTTCAAATCATCCTTTACATGAATGTACTGCCAAAAAACAATGAATCTGAGGACAAATGATCGCAGTAACGATCGCCCATCCTTATAAAAGGAGATGATTGCTGGATGTAAATGCAGTTTTAATGAGCTGGCAGTAATCAAAGAATAAAAAATGTGTTCCTGATCACTGCCCTAAATATCAAGCCTTGTAAATGGGCCCTTAGGAATCAAGAAATAAATTCAATTAAATCAGATGCATCCGAACCATGACAATATTGTTCAACAGCATACAATTCCTAAAGTCTGATAACTTAATTTTGTAAAAGGGCACTAGGGACATCATAGCTATAATAGACCAAAGATATATAATAGAAATATACCATAGTAATACGTGCCTGTGTGTAAACCCACTTATGTGAGGAGCCTTCATTAGAAGTTACACTAGTGATAATGCTGAATGTCAAATTTATATTTCAATGTTTCTTTTTTAACTTCCAGTGTAACCAGAAAAATAGATACCACTCACGGTATATATTCTGCAAGGAGAAAAGCATGCCATTATTCTGAGGGGTCACTTTACGTGGTAACAACTTTGGAATGCTTATCCAACTTCCCGGGGCTCTTAATTAAAGAGGACCTTTCATCAGTTTGTACCATCTAAACCAGGCATCTCAAACTCGCGGCCCTCCAGCTGTTGTAAAACTACAACTCCCACAATGCCCTGCTGTAGGCTGATACCTGTAGGCTGTCCGGGCATGCTGGGAGTTGTAGTTTTGCAACAGCTGGAGGGCCGCGAGTTTGAGATGCCTGAAACTTTCCCTGTACCGATGCTATTGATTAGCATACAGGGCACCAAAACAGAATGGGGCACAGCAGGGCAACGGAAAAGCGTATCAGTAAAAAAAAAACTGCAATAATATCTCCTAATCATGGCCTACAATGTGAGGTATTGATTTTAGAAAGTACAAACTGATGAAAGGTCCTATTTAAGATGGCTGGCTGTTGGGGACACATTGCGCAATACATATACGAAGCGATGTGCGAACTCTCTTCCTGCGTTGCCGTACATGTACAAAGCGTCAGGAATGGGTTAAGAATATAATAGTGCCATCAGGTTAATATATTCAAGGGTGGACTGGTCATAGACCCTACAGAGAATTTCCTGTAGGCTGATGCCCAGGGGGCCATCTGAGTCCTCGTAACAGACGCAAGCCAGGTAAGCAATGATCTGACGCTCCCAGAGTTAATTAGTTCAAGTACTTATTTACCTGGTCGGCAACCACAGGTGCCCTCCTGACACCTGAATTCAACTGTATTGCCATCCTGAGGCAACTGGAGTAGAAGGACTGAATGTAGCAGCTGGCACTGGCTACCATAGAAGGGCAGCTTCTGTGAAAGGTTTTTTTGTGCTGCTGGGGCATTATTTTGTGATGCACTGTGGTATTTGGTTCTGCTGGGGCAGTATGTTGTGCTGCACTGTGGTATTTGGCTCCTCTAGGGTGGTATTTTGTGCTGCAAGATAGTATTGATAAACTTGTCTACTTGTAATGGCCCCGGCTTCTATCAAGTTGGATCCACCTACAACATGGGGTCACTTTTAGTTCCAAGTCCGCCCCTGAATAGATCAGTGTGCTAAAAGTGAAAATGTAGATTGTAGATTCGATTTATATAAGCTGCATTAGATAAAAGTGTAAAACAATATAAAACACATAAGACAAGCCACAAATCTGATGAAAGAAAGCTGGACACATGGCCAATCACAAAATACTCAAAGGTCATTGTTAGAGATTAGCGGGGAGAGGGTCAATGAGAAAATCTCTGTCATCAATTTTTGAGTTTAAATTAGTAATAGATTATGTCATATTTCCTTGTAGATATTCATGAAAATTATATATTAAACTTAAAGGGATTCTGTCACCAGGTTTCACCCCTGTCAGCTAAAAATATGCTGATGTTCAGGGCGTCTTCACGATTCCTAATGTGGGCTTATAAATGTCATCTGTGGGCTTATTTTGCTAAAAAACAGCTTTTAATAACATGTCACTCAAAGAAATAAGGTGTCCAAGGGGATGTCAAGCGATGCAAGGTGCCCACCGCACCCACCGCCGTTCGTGCCCAGCGCCGCCTTTCCAGACTTCTGCGCCACCTCCTAATCCTCTGTGCCGCCTCTCGCTCTCCCTCCCCCTCCTCCTGCTGTAAGATCTCACGCGTGCGCACAGGGCTCTGCCTGATGTGCCCGTGCGGACTTCTCCATTTGGCTTCTTACAGCGAAGTGCGCATGCGCCGGCACTTCGCTCAACCCCCTGTATAACCTGCACTCTGGCGCCAGCCTCTCAGAGCCCTGTGCACACGCGCGAGATCTTACAGCAGGAGGAGGAGGGAGGGAGAGTGAGAGGCGGCACAGAGGATTAGGAGGCGGCGCAGAAGTCTGGAAAGGCGGCGCTGGGCACGAACGGCAGTGGGTGCGGCGGGCACCTTGCATCGCTTGACATCCCCTTGGGCACCTTATTTCTTTGAGTGACAGGTTAGTAAAAGCTGTTTTTTAGCAAAATAAGGCTACAGATCACATTTATAAGCCCACATTAGGAATCGTGAAGACGCCCTGAACATCAGCATATGTTTAGCTGACAGGGGTGAAACCTGGTGACAGAATCCCTTTAAAAAAAAAAAATTTTTTTGCAAGATAAGCCCATTCATTAGTTGTGATGCAGGCACTCTACACTCTGTGCCATGTGTATCGCATCCGGAGTTATCATGTAACCCTAGCCTAAAGAGCCAACCTTTGTCTTAGCGTCCTAATAGACAGGAAGATATTTCTAATTAATGATCAGTGATCAACAATTTTGCAATAATCGCTAAATATTGTTTGCTGTTTACTCATTACTGCGATCATTGCTCATTCGCCCCCCAGAGCATTTACACTGATAACTATTTCTGATTAGACAAGGGATATGGTGGCAAGTAACCAAAATCTTTCAGTCAGTGTTGCTCAATGTTTGACTGCTGCATGCTATTACAGGTGGCGATAATTTCTGAAATTCAAACGATTGTACAAGAATTCAAGCAATAATGGCTCCTTCTAATAGAACCTTTAATCTAAAGGCTAAAGCTACATTGCGGCCTCTAACTAATCACACAACAGAATATGTGAACTTACAAGACTGACCAATCACCTGCTAGGTCCTGTAATCTAGGAGGGATGGACAATGGTGGGGCACCTCAAGACAAGAAGATATCTTGTATATATGGATACATGGATAAAATGAAGGGAAGCTCCAGTTTAAGTTAAAAGGAACCTGCCACCTACAAAACACGTATTAATCCGCCAGCATTACCTTTTAATGGGTATGACGAGAACACGGCGCACAAGCAAGATTTCAGGCTAGAATCCGACATAAGAAAACAAGGGCCATCAATCAAACACTAAGGCCACTTTCACACGGGTGTTGCGGGTGAGGTGCGGGAAAATGTGCGATTTTTCCCCGCGAGTGCAAAGCGTTTTAATGCGTTTTGCACGCGCATGAGAAAAATCGGCATGTGGTACCCAGACCCAAACTTCTTCACTGAAGTATGGGTTTGGGTTAGGTGTTCTGTAGATTGTATTATTTTCCCTTATAACAGTAAATGAGGGATAGAGGGGTTACAAAAATAAATAAATTAAACTCACCTCAGCCACTTGTTCGCGCTGCCCTGCTTCTCTTCTTTCTTCTTTTTTGATGACCTGGGAGGAAAAGGACCTTTGGTGACGTCACTATGTTCATCACATGGTCCATCACATGAGCGCAGTGACGTCACCAAAGGTCCTTTTCCTCCCAGGTCATCAAAGAAGAAGAAAGAAGAGAAGCTGGGCAGCGCGAACAAGTGGCTGAGGTGAGTTAAATTTTTAATTCTTTATTTTAACCCCTTCATCCCTCATTTACTTAGCATTCTGTATTAATAATGATATTATTTTTCCTTATAACCATGTTATAAAGGAAAATAATAACGATCGTCCTCATCCCGATCGTCACCTAGCAACCATGCGTGAAAATCGCACCGCATTTGCTTGCGTATGCTTGCGATTTTAACGCAGCCCCATTCACTTCTATGGAGCCTGCATTGTGTGACAAAAGCACAATATAGAGCATGCTGCGATTTTCACGCAATGCACAAATGATGCGTGAAAATCACCGCTCATGTGCACAGCCCCATAGACATGAATGGGTCCGGATTCAGTGCGGGTGCAATGCGTTCACCTCACGCATTGCTAGCCGTGCGGAAAACTCGCCCGTGTGAAAGATGCCTTAGGGGCGGTAAAGGGGGCGCAGCGAGCTCGACTTTAACCACGAAAGCCGCTGCCCCCATGACTTCAAGACCTTAATTTACATACCATAGTCACATGGAGGAGAATGTACAGTGAAAGCTTTGAATCTACCACCCAAATCTACTTTGAAAAGAAGCAGAAGATGTAGTATAAATATATGGTGGAACTGAAAATCTGTAGTGGTCTTCTCAAAGAGGTGTGCCTTATGAAAAGGTTTCACTCTATTTATCATATTTAGGCTCATGCACACGGCCATTGCCCGTATTGCGCTAACTGGAGAGAGCGGTGCAGAATGGAGGCACGGAACCCCACGGAAGCACTACGGAGTGCTTCCGTGGTTTTCTGTCCGTGCCTCCGGACCGCAAAAAAAATAGATCCCGTTCTATTTTTTAGGATCATGGACACTTGAATGGGTCTGAATCCATCTGCGGCAGCCACACAGATGATGCCCATGAATGCCCAAGCAACGGCCGTGTGCATGAGCCCTAATTCTATGACATGTACAAAGAAAGGAAAAACAGTACTACAGTGAAAGACACTGCTGAAATATGTAGATGGTAGAACAAAATCAAAAAAAATTCAAAAAAAGCATAGGGAAAAGATGTGTTGGTCGTGATTCTCAAATCACGACCAGAATGTGGGCCCTGAGGACTGGAGGTGAGGAACACTTATGAAAAAGTAGGAAAAGATAACTGAAAAGAAATTATAGATTTTTTTTAAGACATCAAATATTTCACAAGGCTGTCTATAAGGCAAATAGTACGTGGCAGCAAGCAACACTGGCTCTCAGAAGTGAGCATGGGTAACTGTTCAACTGCAAAATGACTGCATCATTCTGAAACATATAATCATATGATCATCTGCAGAGAATACGGAAATAGTTAAGCGCCGTTTGCTATTTTTGCATGCAAGACTGTGCCAGCTGGTCTGTGAAATGGATTACCTGCCACGGTTCAAGACACAGCAGCACCTTCATGGCAGAGCCCCATGGCACCATGTGGCTGACAAGACACTGCATCAAATCTGTTGTCTGTCTGCATGTGCCCATTTAACACTGCAATGAGAACTACCAGAAGAAATATAAAAGCTGCTTTACTGTAAATGAAAAACAGCAAAAACTGGTAATTAAGGATACATGCACACGACCGTATGTGTTTTGCGGTCCGCAAAGAAGAAAAAAACAATGACATTCGTATGCCATACGTTTTTTTATTTTTTTGCGGATCCATTGTAACAATGCCTGAAACGGACAAGAATAGGATATGTTCTAATTTTTTTTGCGGGGCTACGGAACGGACATACTAATGCGGACAGCATACGCAATTTTTTGCGGACCCATTGAAATAAATGGGTACGCATCCTTTTTGCAAAAAACAAACGGAACGGTCACGGAAACAAACAACATTTGTGTGCATGTAGCCTTAGGCCTCATACACACAAATGTATTTTGTTTCCGTGTCCGTTCCGTTTTTTTTTGCGGATAGGATGCAGACCCATTCAGGTTCGTGTGCATGTAGCCTTAGGCCTCAGGCACAGAAACGTATTTTGTTATCGTGTCCGTTCCGTTTTTTTTGCGGATAGGATGCAGACTCATTCATTTCAATGGGTCCGCAAAAAATGTGGACAGCTGTCCGCATCCGTATGTCCGTTCCATAGCCCCGCTAAAAAAAAAAAAAAAAAAGAAGTCCTATTCTTCTCCGTTTTGCGGACAAGAAGAGGCATTGTTACAATGGATCCGCAAAAAAAACGGATGCCATATGGACATCATCCGTTTCTTTTTTGTGGACCGCAAAACACATACGTCGGGTGCATGTAGCCTTAGGCTACATGCACACGACCGTATGAGTTTTGCGGTTTGCAAATTGCGGATCCGCAAAAAAAAACGGATGACATTCCGTATGGCATCAGTCTTTTTTGCGGATCCATTGTAATAATGCCTATCCTTGTCCGCAAACTAGAAAAAAATAGGACATGCACTATTTTTTTTGCAGGGCAACGGAACGGACATACTGATGCGGACAGCATACAGTGTGCTGTCTGCGTTTTTTGTGGACCCATTGAAATGAATGGGTCCGCATCATATCCGCAAAATAAACGGAACGGAAACAAACAACGTTAGTGTGCATGTAGCCTTAGACTGTGAGTGTTAGAAGCCTCCAGGTTTTCATAGCTCTGCTGTGCTTTTTTGCATCATCTAAAACAGTGGTCCTCAACTCCAGTCCTCAGGACCCACCTATTGATCATGTTTTGAGGATTTCCTCAGTATTGACCAAGCGATATCATTAGTGTCAATGAATCAGGACTTATTACAGGTATTCATTCTGTGGGATATTCTCAAATCACGACCAGAAGGTGGGCCCTGAGGACTGGAGGTGAGGAACACTTATCTAATACACTACAAGAGACAATTAGGGTCCCGTCAGTGACTGTTTGGATCCACTGGAAAACAGATCCATCACAGCATGACTGCCATAATGAACAGGAGAAATGATGCAAGTGTGAACAGAGCCAAATTTCAGTGCTTGATGTAACAACCTGAAACCTGTTCTCAAGAAAATACTGCCTGTGGATCTATGAAATATCTATGTAATATCCTCATGGTAAGGTTAAAAAAATAATAATCACTTTGCACATCTATGTTCGCATTAAACAGATATGGACCATTACATTGGACAATATGTGCCATTAACAAACACTGGGGTAGAGATATTAAAGAGAACCTGTCATCAACTTTATGCTGATCTCACTGAGCCGTACTATTACGGCCCGCTGATCGGGCGGTTGCAGGAGCTGTGCCCGCCCGATCGGCTGCAGGGGATCGGCTGTTCCCGTTAGCCGGACCCCTGCTGTATGCGCCGGCATCAGTGAAAACACAGATGCCGGCACATTAACCCCTTCTATGCCGTGGTCAGCGCTGACCGCGACATAGAAGGGGTTTGCTGCGGGTGAGGGAGCCCATCGGATCCCTGCGCTGCTGTGGAGGGGATCCAATGGGTGGGAAGGCAGCCCTATGCCATGCAGAGGCTGCCCAATAGCTTGCACGGCATCGGGACATGCCGTCTACGGATTCCCAGGAGATCCAGCCTCAGGCTGGGTCTCCTAGGCAACCTGTTAGTGTATTACACAGAGTAATACACTAACAGGCAATGCATTACAATACAGATGTATTGTAATGCATTGCAGAGGGGATCAGACCCCCAAAAGTTAATGTCAGAAATAAAGTTAAAAAAAAGTTAAAAACAGTGTTTATAATAAAAAAATAAAGTTTCAAGTAAAAAAAGAAAAAACGCCCCTTTTCCTCTGATTTTATAATACAAAAAAAAACACATTAGTTATCGCCGCGTCCGTAATAACCGCGTCTATAAATAGGTCACATGATCCACCCCGTCCTATGAACACCATAAAAAAAATAAAGCGATCAAAAAGGCGTACGTCCCACAAAATTATACCACCTCATCCCGCAAAAAATGAGCATCTACATAAGAAAATCGCATAAAAAAAAAAAAAACTATAGCTCTCAGAACATGAGACACTAAAACATCATTTTTTTTGTTTCAAATATGCTATTATTGTGTTAAAGTGAAATAAATTAAAAAGTATACATATTAGGTATCGCCGCGTCCGTAACAACCAGCTCAATAAAAATATCACATGACCTAACCCATCAGGTGAACACCGTAAAAAATTAAAACAGTATAAAAAAAAGCCATTTTTGTCACCTTACATCACAAAAATTGCAACACCAAGCGATGAAAAAGGCGTATGCCCCCCAAAATAGTACCAATCAAACGTTCACCTCATCCTGTAAAAAATTAGATACTACCTAAGACAATCGGTCAAAAAATAAAAAAGCCATTGTTCTCAGACTATGGAGACACTAAAATATCATTATTTTGCTTTCAAAAATGCTATTATTGTGTAATACTTAATAATAATAAAATAAGAAAAAGTATACATATTAGGTATTGCCACGTCCGTAACGATGTGCTCTACAAAAATATCACATGACCTAACCCCTCAGGTGAACGCTGGAAAAGTAAATAAATAAAAACTGTGCCAAAATTACTAATTTTTTGGTCACCTTGCCCCATAAAGTGTAATAATGAATGAGCAAAAAATTATATGTATCTAAAAATGGTACCAATAAAAACGTCAACTCTTCCTGCAAAAAACAAGCCCCTGCACAAGACGATCGGCAGAAAAATTAAAAAAAAGGCGTTCAGAAAATGGAAAGACAAAAACAATTCTTTTTTCAAAAATGCTTTATTATGTAAAACTGAAACAAAGAAATTAGACATATTTGACATCATTGCGTCCGTAACAACCTGCTCTATAAAAGTAGCACATGATCTACCCTGTCAGATGAATGTTTTAAAAAAAAAAAAAAAAACGCTGCCAAAACAGCCATTTTTGGGTTACCTTGCCTCACAAAAAACGTAATATAGAGCAATTAAAAATCATATGTACCCCAAAATAGTAACAATAAAACTGGCACCTTATCCCCTAGTTTCCAAAATGTGGTCACTTTTTGGGAGTTTCTACTGTAAGGTTGCATCAGGGGGGCTCAAAATGAGACATGACATCTAAAAACCAGTCCAGCAAAATCTGCCTTCCAAAAACCATATGGCGTTCCTTTCCTTCTGCGCCCTGCAGTGTGCCCTTATATCAGTTTACGACCACATGTGGGGTGTTTCCGTAAACCGCAGAATCAGGGTAATAAATATTGAGTTTTGTTTGGCTGTTAACCCTCGGTGTGTTAAAGAAAAAAATGGATTAAAATGGAAAATCTGCCAAAAAAGTGAAATTTTTAAATTTCATCTCCATTTTCCTTTAATTCTTGTGGAACACCTAGAGAGTTAACAAAGTTAGTAAAATCAGTATTGAGCAACTTGAGCGGTGTAGTTTCTGCAATGGTGTCATTTATGGGGGGTTTCCACTATGTAAGCCTCACAAAGTGACTTCAGAACTGAACTGGTCCTTAAAAAGTGGGTTTTGGACATTTAAGAATTGCTTCTAAAATTCTAAGCCTTCTAACGTCCTAAAAAAATAAAATGACATTTACAAAATGCTGCCAACATAAAGTAGACATATGGGGAATGTTAAGTGATAAATATTTTATGAGGTATCACTTTCTGTTTTAAAAGCAGCGAAATTAAAATTTTGAAAAGAGTGAATTTTTCTAAATTTTTGGTAAATTTGGGATTTTTTCCATAAATAAAGGTGAAATATATTGACTCAAATTTATCACTATCATGAAGTACAATGTGTCACGAGAAAACAGTCTCAGAATGGCTTAGATAAATAAAAGTGTTCCAAATTTATTACCACATAAAGTAACATTTGCAAAAAATGTCCTGGGCAGGAAGGTGAAAACTGTCTCTGGGTAGAAAGGGTTAAAGGGGTATCCAATCTCAGACATTGATAGCATATTGCTAGGATATGCCATCAATGTCAAATAGGAGCGGGTCCCAGAGGTGAGACTTGCTCCTATCTCCAAAGTGGAGAGGGCGTCAGAATGGCGGTGGATCGGCGAGGTGAATAATGCTTATTTTTAACCAGTTCCCCCAGACAACCCCTTTAAAGATCAATTAAAGTCTTCCTGGGAGATCTTTACATATGAAGATACTGGGCCAATCACCTATAGTAATTTATATATTTTCTTGCTTTACAGACAATGGTCTTCGGTCTTGTTCACATTTCCGTGTCTGCCGTCCGTTGAAAATCTGTCTATGTTTGATCCGTGAGGAATCCGTGTTTGGCCCGTGTGTCTGGTTTTTGCCCTCTGTGTGTCATCCGCATTCCACAGGCGCTGCTCAGCTAAAAATATATTTCCAGAGCATCTACCACCCATGTTGTCAGTGGTTTTTCATGGACCCATAGACTTCAACGACCAAAGAAGTGCATTTTCCTGTGATTTTTCTACTGACCCATATAAAATCAATGGGTAAGTGTGCTGTCCGTGGAAAATGTGGATAGCACACGTACACAAAATAAAATATGATGATTCAGCCAAACGGTAAATGGTGCATAAGAAAGGGTTGGGAAGGAAATGGTGCACTGCGTCAAAGTAAACCTTTCCTGTTCATGGTATTTATGTACAGTTACAGTTTATTGTGCTTTTCATATGAAATCAAAATGGTCACAAAGGCAGTTCAATATTCCAGGCACTGGCTAAATTGGATGTAGAAAATCACCTTAATGCTCACACATAGCTTTGATTATTACAATCCATATTTTGTATCCAGTTTCAAAGGTTGCTGTGTTTAATGAAGTGTGAAACATTTTTTAATAAAAGCACAAGAACATGAGCTTTTTTTCCCAAGCGCAGGAGTTTGTGTAAGCAGTACTGTTAGGACACTCAATACTAAGCGGTTTAAAGATACCGGCATTACAAACATACCGTACTTTAGAAAATACACCGTTATTTATATAATTTACATTCCAGTTTCCTAGCAACTAAATAGCCATAATTTGAAGTAAATTGCAGCTATTTACATATGCAAATATCACTTCTAAGAACTAACCATAAACTATACCATATTAATTTTAATTAAGAAAATCAGTACTACAAGAAAAGCAGGAGGGAAGCGAGATGTCCATGCTCAAGGCAGATTTAGCTATCATAGCTGTGGTGTCATCACACAGTATATCTTGTGTCCCACCTTCACTACCAAGAGATAATTAAGCTGGGTTATAGTTACCCATACACCTAAGATGAAAGTCAGACGATCCTGCTGAATCCGGCAGCTATGGCCGACTAGTTAAGTGTATGCGGGTGGACCAACTCTTCGGTGACAGCAGCTATCATGCTTGTCGGATTTCAACATTCCCGTTCCTATGTTCTCCCAGGAGATGACAGGCTGCCAGAGTTGTCCGACATGGACTTATATAACTCTCCCAGTAAAAAATAAATAAAAAAAAACATGCATGGTTAGATTTGGTTAGAATGGGTGTCATCCGAGTGAGCATTTGCCTGACAGCTATTCCAACCAATCAAACTGATTTTAATAGCTGTTATATGTTTTGTCTTTCTCAACCGCTTTGAGTCTGGTAAAAGCTTAGGGGGAGCAGAGGGATACTATGCAAAGAGGTATTTCTGAGAGAAAGAACCATCTCAGCAGTGACACCTACTGGTCTATATTTTGACTTTTCAACAAGTCTTGGAAGTCTTTGCATTTTATTTTTGCTGTGCAGCATTGCCACCAAGTCTCCATACACAGCTGGTCTTCTTAGAGGGGTATTCCCATCTCAGACACTAGTGGCATATCACTAGGATATGCCACCAATATCAGATAGGTAGACTCAGTCCCACATAGTGAAGGAGGGCACACCACGCAAGCTTGGCCACCCTTTATTCACTTCTATGGGAGTTACAAAAATACCAGGATGCAGACTTGGCTTCCGGAAGTCCAAAAGCTCATTCAACTATTTTCAGGACTCCCGTAGATGTGAACGAAGAGGACATGAGCATCCTTTAAGAAAAGCCATAACATCCCATAAACTGCACCCGTGGCACCTCACTCAGCATAGTACTCCGTACCAATGAGGGGCAAAATACACCAAAACTGTTATCTGTGGGTAGATGCATGACTTGGCTATTTTCCTTTGCTGTGTTCCAAGTCTTGTTGAAAAGTCAAACACTAAATTATAGGAAGCCACTTCCAATAGGTTGCACTAGCATGATGGTCTTCTTGTCTTTCAGATATCTCCAAGATGCTGTTTACAGGCTAAAAAGGGAACTGGATGAGATCTTTGAAACACGTCAGATCAGTTGTATGGCAAACTTATACTCTTATATATTTATTATTATAGTGCTTAAAAAAGAACTATACTGTTATTCCTCATATTCTTATATATTTATTTTTCTCCAGTTTTCTATAAATAAAGTCCAAACCGCTTAACGTGCTGATTCTGTTCAAACTGTGTTTCGAAGCTCTCATTGCTGAGAGGTGTGCTATGTATTTTTGGAGTCGGCCGGATCTGTAGTTTAATAAATTTACATTTAAAAACAAAAAAAATTCCCATAGAAAAAATGGCAGAATTCTGCGATTAATACAGCCCAAGCCACTTAAAGAGGACCTTTCACTCGTGTACAAACTAAAAACTAACTATATCAGTGGGCAGAGCGGCGCCCAGGGGTCCCCATGCACTTACTAGTATGTCTGGGCGCCGCTCCGTTCGCCCGGTATAGGCTCCGGTGTCTGCGCTCACTCTAACTGATTTTTTGTATGAGGCGTATCCCTTGCTGCAGCGCTGGCCAATCGCAGCGCACAGCTCATAGCCTGGCTATGAGCTGTGCGCTGCGATTGGCCAGCGCTGCAGCAAGGGACACGCCTCATACAAAAAATCAGTCCAGTACAAAAGAGGGAGCGCAGACACCGGAGCCTATACCGGGCGAACAGAGCGGCGCCCAGACATACTAGTAAGTGCAGGGGGACCCCTGGGCGCCGCTCTGCCCACTGATATAGTTAGTTTTTAGTTTGTACACGAGTGAAAGGTCCTCTTTAAAGTACAGAATCTGTTCAAACTGCGTTTTGAAGGTCTTGGTGCTGAGAGTTATGCTATGAGTTGTTGTTCTTTTTTGAGCCAAATGGATTTCTCATTTTTAATAAATTTACATTTAAAAATAAAAAACAACAAAGAAATGAATGGCAGAATTCAGAGATTATTACAGCCCGAAGTCTGTTCAAAATACGTTTTGAAGCTCTTGGTGCTGAGAAGTGCTTTATGTATTTTTTGAGTTGATTGGATTTGTCATTATTAATAAATTTATATTTTAAAATAAAAATCCCCCATAGAAATGAATGGCGGAATGCTCAGAGGATCAGATTTTAACTGCTATAGAGGATGATCCAGTCACAGTCTAACTACCACCCAGTCTCACAGACACAGCACACACGCATGGCCCCTCTTCTCTCACACACAGTCAGCTCTTTTCAAGCACTAGGGGCCAGATTTATCATTACACTTACATCTTACTCCACTTTTACATACCTGTATGTCCAAAGTCCCCTTTGACTTAGGCCTCATGCACACGACCGTTGTGTGCACCCGTGGCCGTTGTGCCATTTTCCGTTTTTTTTTTCGCGGACCCATTGACTGGAAAAATCGGAAAATGAACCGTTTTGCAACCGCATCCATGATCCGTGTTTCCTGTCCGTCAAAAAAATATGACCTGTCCTATTTTTTGGACGGACAGCGGTTTCCGGACCCATTCAAGTCAATGGGTCTGTGAAAGAACACGGATGCACACGGATGCGTCCGTGATCCGTGGCCGTAGGTTACTTTCATACAGACGGATCCGAAGATCCGTCTGCATAAAAGCTTTTTCAGAGCTGAGTTTTCACTTCGTGAAAACTCAGAACCGACAGTATATTCTAACACAGAGGCGTTCCCATAGTGATGGGGACGCTTCTAGTTAGAATATACTACGAACTGTGTACATGACTGCCCCCTGCTGCCTGGCAGCACCCGATCTCTTACAGGGGGCTGTGATCCGAACAATTAACCCCTCAGGTGCTGCACCTGAGGGGTTAATTGTGCATATCATAGCCCCCTATAAGAGATAAGGGGCTGCCAGGCAGGAGGGGGCAGACCCCCCCCCTCCCTCCCCAGTTCTAATTTCATTGGTGGCCAGTGTGCGGCCCCCCTCCCTCCCTCTATTGTATTATCATTGGTGGCCAGTGTGCGGCCCCGCCTCCCTCCCTCTATTGTATTATCATTGGTGGCCAGTGTGTGCCCCCCCCCCGGCCCCCCCTCTATTGTTTAATATCATTGGTGTCAATGTGGTAAGTGACAGATCATTAAGCAATGCGCCGCACAGACCTGTCACTTACCAGTAGGAGGAGCTCCCGGCCGGTCACAGACAGCGCAGCAGGTAAGTATGATGCTTCTAATATTGCCAAGTAACCATGGCAACCAGGACTACAGTAGTGTCCTGGTTGCCATGGTTACCGATCGGAGCCCCAGCGATTAAACTGGGACTCCGATTGGAACTCTCCGCTGCCACCAATGATCGGGGGGGGGAGGCCACACACTGGCCACCAATGATATTAAAACAATAGAGGTGGGGCAGGGGGGGGGGCTGACACTGGCCACCAAAGATATTAAAACAATAGAGGGGGGGCACACACTGGCCACCAATGATAATACAATATAGGGAGGGAGGGAGGGGGGCCGCACACTGGCCACCAATGATAATACAATAGAGGGAGGGAGGGGGCGCACACTGGCCACCAATGATAATACAATAGAGGGAGGGGGGCCGCACACTGGCCACCAATGATATTCAAACTGGGGAGGGAGGGGGGTCTGCCCCCTGCTGCCTGGCAGCCCCTGATCTCTTACAGGGGGCTATGATAAGCACAATTAACCCCTTCAGGTGCGGCACCTGAGAGGTTAATTGTGCTGATCACAGCTCCCTGTAAGAGATCAGGTGCTGCCAGGCAGCAGGGGGCAGTCATGTACACAGTTCGTAGGATATTCTAACTTGAAGCGTCCCCATCACCATGGGAACGCAACTGTGTTAGAATATACTGTCGGATATGAGTTTCACGATCTAACTCAAATCCGATGGTATATTCTAACATAGAGGCGTTCCCATGGTGATGGGGACGCTTCAAGTTAAAATATACCATCGGATTGGAGAAAACTCTGATCCTATGGCATATTAACTCCTGACTTTACATTGAAAGTCAATGGGGGACGGATCCGTTTGCAATTGCACCATATTGTGTCAACGTCAAACGGATCCGTCCCCATTGACTTGCATTGTAAGTCAGGACGGATCCGTTTGGCTCCGCACGGCCAGGCGGACACCAAAACGACTTTTTTTTCCTGTCCGTGGATCCTCCAAAAATCAAGGAAGACCCACGGACGAAAAAACGGTCACGGATCACGGACCAACGGAACCCCGTTTTGCGGACCGTGAAAAAATACTGTCGTGTCCATGAGGCCTAAGTCAGATTTATTAATGGTCCTTTAATCCCTTAAGGACACGACCATATTTCACCTTAAAGGGAACCTGTCACCGGGATTTTTTGTATAGAGCTGAGGACATAGGTTGCTAAATGGCCGCTAGAACATCCGCAATACCCGGTCCCCATAGCTCTGTGTGCTTTTATTGTGTCACAAAAACGATTTGATAGAAAAGCAAATTAACCTGAGATGAGTCCTGCCCCTGAGATGAGTCAGGGACAGGACTCATCTCAGGTTAATTTGCATATGTATCAAATCTTTTTTTGACACAATAAAAGCACACAGAGCTATGGGGACTGGGTATTGCGGATGTGCTAGCGGCCATCTAGCAACTCATGTCCTCAGCTCTATACACAAAATCCCGGTGACAGGTTCCCTTTAAGGTGAAATATGGACCAGGCCATTTTTTGCAAATCTGACCAGTGTTACTTTATGTGTGAATAACTTTAAAACGCTTTTACTTATCCAGGCCATTCTGAGATTGTTTTTTCGTCACATATTGTACTTCATGACACTGGTAAAATGGAGTAAAAAAAAAAATCAAAATTATTTATAAAAAAATTCCAAATTTACCAAACATTTGGAAAAAATAGCTAATTTCCAAATTTCAATTTCTCTACTTCTATAATACATAGTAATACCTCCAAAAATAGTTAGCAATTTACATTCCCCATATGTCTACTTCATGTTTGGATCATTTTGGGAATGCTATTTTATTTTTTGGGGACGTTAGAAGGCTTAGAAGTTTAGAAGCAAATCTTGAAATGTTTCCGAAAATTTCTAAAACCCACTTTTTCAGGACCAGTTCAGGTCTGAAGTTACTTTGTGAGGCTTACATAATAGAAACCACCCAAAAATTACCCCATTTTAGAAACTACACCCCTCAAGGTATTCAAAACTGATTTTCCAAACTTTGTTGGCAGATTTTCCATTTTAATATTTTTTTTCCAGTTACAAAGCAAGGGTTAACAGCCAAACAAAACTCAATATTTATGGCCCTGATTCGGTAGTTTACAGAAACACCCCATATATGGTCACAAACTGCTGCATGGGCACACGGCAGGGCGCAGAAGGAAAGGAATTCCATATGGTTTTTGGAAGGCAAATTTTGCTGGACTGTTTTTTTGACACCATGTCCCATTTGAAGCCCCCCTGATGCACCCCTAGAGTACAAACTCCAAAAAAGTGACCCCATTTTGGAAACCTACGGGATAGGGTGGCAGTTTTGTTGGTACTATTTTAGGGTACATATGATTTTTGGTTGCTCTATATTACACTTTTTGTGAGGCAAGGTAACAAGAAATAGCTGTTTTGGCACAGTTTTTATTTTTTGTTATTTACAACATTCATCTGACAGGTTAGATCATGTGGTATTTTTATAGAGCAGGTTGTCACAGACGCGACAATACCAAATATTTTTTGGTTGTTTATTTCAGTTTTACATAACAAAGCAGATTCTTTAGTGTCTCCACATTCTGAAAACCATAGTTTTATTTATTTTTTGGGCGACTGTCTTCTGTAGGGGCTCATTTTTTTCGGGATGAAATGACCGTTTGATTGGCACTATTTTGGGGTGCGTATGATTTTTTGATCACTTGCTATTACACTTTTTGTGATGTAAGGTGACAAAAAAATTGCTTTTTTTACACTTTTTTTTTACGGTATTTACCTGAGGGGTTAGATCATGTGATATTTTTATAGAGCAGGTTCTTACGGACACGGCGATACCTAATATGTCTACATTTTTTTATATTTAACTTTTACACAATAATATTTTAGAAACAAAAAAAATCATGTTTTAATGGGGAAAGTAACATGACCGTTTTATAGAACAGGTCATTACGGACGCGGTGATATCAAAAATATGTAGTGCATTTTATTTTTTTAATTTTTAAAATCAATGATAAATGAAGATCCAGTGAGTCTGATGTCTGTATAGTATAATACAGTACACTATATAGTGTACTGTATTTTCACTTTACACTTCGTCTGATCAGACAGGACCCCCCCTCGGCATTGTTACAGAGTGCCTGCTGAATGATTTCAGCAGGCACTCTGTCCCGATCACCGCCCGCCACGCGGCGATCGGAAACACACATGACGTACCGGTATATCATGTATCCTTAAGTACCAGAGCATCATGACGTACCGGTATGTCATGTGTCCCCAAGAGGTTAACACTGTGATAAATGTAGTTTGACGGTAGCAGTTCAGCCTTCAGTAAGCGGCTTTACAAAAGTCGCACATCTTTACGAAAAAGTTGCATGTTCTATTTAAATAGTCGCGTAAAAAAATAAAATAAAAGAATCAGTTAAAAAAATGTAACAAGGCTGCGTTCAGTTATTTGGTCAGTTATTTCAATCAGTTATTGTGAGCCAAAACCAGTAGTGAAGCCTCCACAGAGATCAGGTGTAATTATTTGATTCGCACCTGTTCTGTGTTTTTGACCCGCACCTTGTTTTGGCTCACAATAACGGATGGAAATAACTGATCACATAACTGAAGTGTGAACTCAGCATAAGTGTGTATAGTGTAATATTTGAATGCGAAGTGTCTTTTTTTTTTGTGTCCCCCTTTTTAACATCCATTGTGTCATCTGTTTGTGGGACCGCTGCATGCAGATATAGGACCCATTCACTTTAAATGTGGTCTGTGATACCCATCCGACTGTCCACATTTTTTATTTATTTTTTTTATTTTTTTTAAGTGCAAAACCCCCCAAAAAAATTTGAATATATTTTAATTTTATGAAACTGAAAAAACTGGCTTTTTAAAAAAAAAAAAATTAAATACATGTTATACTTTACAATATATTTAACCAAATATACATTACTAAAATATTATTAATTCTAGTAAAATAATGAAAACAAATTAATTTATTTTGATGAACATTTTTACATTTAAAATTCAACATTTTCAAGGTTAAAAGATAAAAAAAAAAAAGGTAAAAAGAGTCTTCTGTTTGATGCCAATGTCATAAGCGCCGGACTTATATATGGCAATCCCAACATAAGCATGGTCCTCACTGGAGTGAAATTGCGCAATTTTTTGCGACTTTTTTAAATTGTCGCAATAGAAAATCTGTCTAGAGATTGATTTACATAAGAAAACACGCCCACTTTCAGAAAACTGCCGAGCATAGCGCAGAGGCAGAAAAAGTCGCAAATTTTTGAGCAGGGTACAGAGGGGTGGTTACCTGTTGGGGGTGTGTACCTGCACAGACTCACTCTATCCAATCAGTGCTGGCATTTTTAGACTGTGCAGGGACACCCACCCACAACTGGTTACCTCCCCTCTGTACCCTTACTGAAGGCCAATAGCAATTCATTCATAACTTCTAGTAGGAATAATAAAGGAATGGCACAACATAGAGTCATAAGAACAAATGCTCCAGAATTGTTATTACATGGAGCATGCATGAAACTATTAAAACAGACATGTCAGGAGTGGTGACAGGTCCTCGAAGTTAAAAGTTCAGACGAAATGACAAATCATTCTCTGTTGCAAACTATGGTGTAGTCTGGGCTTTCATTTATGGGATGCAGATCTGTTAATCATGAATGTCTTTAACTACAGCACCACACAACGACTGAAGTAATCCAACAAAGCAGATCAACATACATCTGCTATAGGATGGCATCTTGGGCTCTTAGGTACCTTATAGCTACCTTAAGGAGCTGTCTAGACTTGTGGCCGTTTTAACTAGCTCCAGTAGTGTGTTGTACCTAGTGCTCACCATACTCAACTGCTCCCCATTGTTCCTTTCCACAACCATCCAGTCCCTACAGTAGCTTGTAAACCTCTGAACAGGGTCAGGTAAGCTACTGCAGCTAGTGACTGGCCTACGTGGTGTCCCCTAGTGGCATGTGACCCAGCAGTGAATCTACAGTGGTCTTGTAAGAGTATTTGCAAGTTGAGACAATAGTAATTAGTCAAATTGTACAAATTACTTAAGTGTGTAAAGGCACCTGAAGAGACCTCGGCAAAAGCAAAGCATTGCCAACAAGGTATCCACTTGTGTGCATCCTAAAATTCCAAACAGGATGGCCAAAGCAACATATAATCACAGAATTTTCTGTATGGTAGCAATCTCAACGGTGGAACATAATCCTCTAAGTACTGAGAGCAGGTAAAGCCTTTCCCTGAGTGCTATAAACTGCATTTCTCTGCAAGTCTGAATAGAATATTAAAAGACTTCACTCAGGAGGACAACCAAGAGTCCTACATTTAAAGGTGATATTTCTTACTTTACGAAAAAAGCCATTTTATGTTGAAAGCAGGGCTAAATTTAGATTAGAGCTGACTGCCACATTGCAAACGAATGGGATAAAATCATAAATCTGTCTGAAAAGCGTACGGCTCTATTTTACCACCATCATCATCATCCTTCCATGGAGAAAACATTAGTTGGTGCAAGCAAAAGTATATTTTGTAAAAGAAAAATAGTGCTACTAAACTGAAAAATGTACCGTAAAATGTCACATTCATACAAGCTAATGCAGGGGTAAGCGCAAGCAACCTCAAGTCTCTGAAGCATGCGTTAAGGGATCTGACTGGGACAAGCACATGATGTGGTTTTTTTTAGCTGCTTCAGAGCCCCCATAATAGTAACAGCATGTTACACTTGTTCTCCAGCCAAGTCTTCTTCATACTGTATATAAACGGTGTTGTTCCTCCTTCGCTCTAAAATATACACAGGTCAAGAACCACAAGACGTCATATGATGCCATAATTCGAATATATAAAAAAAATATATATTTTTTTCATATACAGTGGATATAAAAAGTGTACACACTACTGTTAAAATGTCAGGTTTCTGTGATGTAAAAACATGAGACAAAGATAAATCATTTCAGAACTTTTTCCACCTTTAGGCCTCATGCACACGACCGTTGTGTGCACCCGTGGCCGTTGTGCCGTTTTCCGTTTTTTTTCGCGGACCCATTGACTTTCAATGGGTCCGTGGAAAAATCGGAAAATGCACCGTTTTGCAGCCGCATCCGTGATCCGTGTTTCCTGGCCGTGAAAAAAATATGACCTGTCCTATTTTTTTCACGGCCAACGGTTCACGGACCCATTCAAGTCAATGGGTCCGTGAAAGAACACGGATGCACACAAGATTGGCATCCGTGTCCGTGATCCGTGGCCGTAGGTTAGTTTTTATACAGACGGATCCGAAGATCCGTCTGCATAAAGCTTTTTCAAAGCTGAGTTTTCACTTCGTGAAAACTCAGAACCGACAGTATATTCTAACACAGAAGCGTTCCCATGGTGATGGGGACGCTTCTAGTTAGAATACACTACAAACTGTGTACAAGACTGCCCCCTGCTGCCTGGCAGCACCCGATCTCTTACAGGGGGCCGTGATCAGCACAATTAACCCCTTCAGGTGCGGCACCTGAAAGGGTTAATTGTACTATCATATCCCCCTGTAAGAGATCAGGGCTGCCAGGCAGCAGGGGGCAGACCCCCCCCCCCTCCCCAGTTTGAATATCATTGGTGGCCAGTGCGGCACCCCCCCCCTCCCTCTATTGTAATAATTCGTTGGTGGCACAGTGTGCGCCCCCCCCCCCCTTCCTCCCTCTATTGTAATAAATCGTTGGTGGCACAGTGTGCGCCCCCCATTGCCCCCCCCCCCCCCTCTATAGCATTAACAACGTTGGTGGCCAGTGTGCAGCCTCCCATCTCCCCCCCCCCTCCCCCCCATCATCATTGGTGGCAGCGGAGTTCTGATCGGAGTCCCAGTTTAATCGCTGGGGCTCCGATCGGTAACCATGGCAACCAGGACGCTACTACAGTCCTCGTTGCCATGGTTACTTAGCAATAGTACAATAGTAGAAGATTAATACTTACCTGCTGCTGCGATGTTCGTGTCCGGCCGGGAGCTCCACCTACTGGTAAGTGACAGTGACAGGTCTGTGCGGCGCATTGCTAAATGAACCGTCACTTACCAGTAGGAGGAGCTCCCGGCCGGACACGAACATCACAGCTCCCAGGTAAGTATGAATCTTGTACTATTGCTAGTAACCCGCTGCCACCAATGATCGGGGGGGGGGGGGGGGGGCGCAAGATGGGAGGCCGCACACTGGCCACCAATGTTGTTAATGCTATAGAGGGAGGGGGGCCAATGATTGCCACCAACGATTTATTACAATAGAGGGAGGAAGGGGGGGGGGGGGGGGGGGGGGGGGGGGGCCACACTGTGCCACCAACGAATTATTACAATAGAGGGAGGAAGGGGGGGGGGCGCACACTGTGCCACCAACGATTTATTACAATGGAGGAAGGGGGGGGGGGCCGCACTGGCCACCAATGATATTCAAACTGGGGAGGGGGGGGGGGGGGTCTGCCCCCTGCTGCCTGGCAGCCCTGATCTCTTACAGGGGGATATGATAGTACAATTAACCCCTTCAGGTGCGGCACCTGAGGGGTTAATTGTGCTGATCACGGCCCCCTGTAAGAGATCGGATGCTGCTAGGCAGCAGGGGGCAGTCATGTACACAGTTTGTAGTATATTCTAACTAGAAGCGTCCCCATCACCATGGGAACGCCTCTGTGTTAGAATATACTGTCGGAAATGAGGTTTCACGATCTAACTCATATCCGACAGTATATTCTAACATAGAGGCGTTCCCATGGTGATGGGGACGCTTCAAGTTAAAATATACCATCGGATTGGAGAAAACTCCGATCTGATGGTATAAAAGGGACTCCGGACTTTACATTGAAAGTCAATGGGGACGGATCCGTTTGAAATGGCACCATATTGTGTCAACGTCAAACGGATCCGTCCCCATTGACTTGCATTGTAATTCAGGACGGATCCGTTTGGCTCCGCACGGCCAGGCGGACACCAAAATGACTTTTTTTTCATGACCGTGGATCCGCCAAAAATCAAGGAAGACCCACGGACGAAAAAACGGTCACGGATCACGGACCTACGGACCCTGTTTTTGCGGACCGTGAAAAAAAACGTTCGTGTGCATGAGGCCTTAATGTGACCTATAAACTGTACAACTCAATTGAAAAACAAACTGAAATCTTTTAGGTAGAGGGAAGAAAAATATATTAAAAAAAATAATACAGTTGCATAATTGTGCACACCCTTAAACTAATACTTTGTTGAAGCACCTTTTGATTTTATTACAGCACTCAGTAATACTTTTTGGGTATGAGTCTATCAGCATGGCACATTTTGACTTGGCAAGATTTGCCCACTCTTCTTTGCAAAAACACTCCAAATCTGTCAGATTGCGAGGGCATCTCCTGTGCACAGCCCTCTTCAGATCACCCCACAGATTTTCAATCGGATTCAGGCTCTGGCTGGGCCATTCCAAAACTTTTATCTTCTTCTGGTGAAGCCATTCCTTTGTTGATTTGGATGCATGCTTTGGATCGTTGTCATGCTGAAAGATGAAGTTCCTCTTCATGTTCAGCTTTCTAGCAGAAGCCTGAAGGTTTTGTGCCAATATTGACTGGTATTTGGAACTGTTCATAATTCCCTTTAACTTAACTAAGGCCCCAGTTCCAGCTGAAGAAAAACAGCCCCAAAGCATGATGCTGCCACCACCATGCTTCACTGCGGGTATGGTGTTCGTTTGGTGATGTGCAGTGTTGTTTTTGCACCAAACATATCTTTTGGAATTATGGCCAAAAAGTTCAACCTTGGTTTCATCAGACCATAACACCTTTTCCCACATGCTTTTGGGAGACTTCAGATGTGTTTTTGCAAAATGTAGCCTGGCTTGGATGTTTTTCTTCGTAAGAAAAGGCTTTCGTCTTGCCACTCTACCCCATAGCCCAGACATATGATGAATACGGGAGATGGTTGTCACATGTATCACACAGCCAGTACTTGCCAGATATTCCTGCAGCTCCTTTAATGTTGCTGTAGGCCTCTTGGTAGCCTCCCAGACCAGTTTTCTTCTCATCAATTTTGGAGGGACGTCCAGTTCTTGGTAATGTCACTGTTGTGCCATATTTTCTCCACTTGATGATGACTGTCTTCACTGTGTTCCATGATATATCTAATGCCTTGGAAATTCTTTTGTACCCTTCTCCTGACTGATACCTTTTAACAATGAGATCCCTCTGATGCTTTGGAAGCTCTCTGTGGACCATGGCTTTTGCTGTGGGATGTGACTAAGAAAATTTCAGGAAAGACCAACTAGAGCAGCTGAACTTTATTTGGGGTTAATAAGAGGCACTTTAAATGATGGCAGGTGTATGCTGACTCCTATTTAACATGATTTTGAATGTGATTGCTTAATTCTGAACACAGCTACATCCCCAGTTATAATAGGGTGTGCACATTTATGCAACCACATTATTTTTATTTTTTTGTTTTCTTCCCTCCACCTAAAAGATTTCAGTTTGTTTTTCAATTCAGTTGTACAGTTTATAGGTCACATTAAAGGTGGAAAAAGTTCTGAAATTATTTATCTTTGTCTCATTTTTTTACATCACAGAAACCTGACATTTTAACAGGGGTTTTTAGACTTTTTATATTCACTGTAGAAAGAAAGCCTTATTTAGGCCACAACCAAAAGAACTTAAAAGGGTTGTCCGGAATTTTAATATTGATTACCTATCCTCAGGATAGGTCATCAACGTCAGATCGGTGGGGGTCCGACAACCGGCACCCCGCCGATCAGCTGTATGAGGAGATGGCATGCGCAGCGAGCACATACCGTCTCCCGTCTCTCTTCTTGTTCGATGCTGTGGTCTATGGCAAAGCAGCAGCAAGCAGGAAGAGAGAAGGGAGAAGGCACGTACCTTCCCTTCATACAGCTGATCGGCAGGGGTGCCGGGTGTCGGAGTCCTGAGGATAGGTCAGTGATAGGCAAACTGCGGCTCTTCAGCTGTTGCAGAACTACAACTCCCAGCATGCAAAGACTGCCTACAGCTTTCAGCCTACAGCAGGGCATGGTGGGAGTTGTAGTTTTGCAACAGCTGGAGAGCCGCAGTTTTCCTATCACTGGGATAGGTCATCAAATCAATCATTAAAATATCGGACAAACCCTTTAAAGGCTATGCACACATATGGGGGCAATTTCTTTTTTATTATTGCATAGTACTCATTTTGAGCTAAAAATATTTTTTTAAATTAGTCTTTATTAAAAACTAGCAGAAGGACCTGGCTTTGCACGGGTATTTCATCTATTTCATTTAATGTTTGTGTATGTCATTAAAAGATCGACAGTAACCACTATAACAGTGAACTCTACAGTACCCCGCCCCTTTAAAGCTCACCTACAGCAGTGAAGAAAAACAGCTTGGTTGTTATGGACACCTGGTGTAAAACTGTGTGTACGTGGAGACTAAGGGCCTGCGATCTTCTATTGGCTAATAAGGGTGATGTGACCAGGCTTCTATTGGCGAATGCATTTTTTGGGAATATCTCACGCAGGGATGTTCTTTTGAACAGCTCACTCTCAGACAGCAGCACTGTGTATAACACACATATACTGTGTATAAAAAAAATACCCTAATAATTACTATACACAACCATCTTCATGCAAGTTTGCAGCAAATAATTATAATTAGCAAAAATTGGACCAACATTCAAATTTGGAACTAAAATGCGTACTCTAGCATAGTCCTTATGCCAGGGATGCACAACCTGCGGCCCCCAGAGCCAAGGTTTGTGGCCCCTGTCAGCTATGTTTCTCCCCGCAGCACCACACCACAGAGCATTAGCGGTCCTGCTCCCGCACTGTAGCAGGAGCAGGACGGGCCCTCGACCGGAGGAGAAGACAGAAGCAGGTAGCAGCGCTTCTGCCTTCTCCTCAGATAGGTGATCGGCGCGCTGTGCAGGGTAAACCTGGCTAGGGGGCAGAGGAGCGCAGAGCTGCAGGGTAGAAGACCCTGCTCAGCTCTGCCTTGTACAATGCCCCCACAGCAGGCTGGATTCCACAGTAACGGGGGCTCTTTTGGATGCCCCAGTTACAGTTGAAATAGTACAAAAAATCTCCTATTGTCTCCCAAAGGTCTTTCAGTGACCTCTTGGGGACAAATTATGTGGAAAAATATATTAAACAAATAAGTAAAAAAAATTATAAAAATAAAATAAAAACAATATAATAAAACACAAATGAAAGAAAAAAAGAAATGAAATATGATGTGGCAAAAAAAATTAGAAAATTATTTTAAAAAAATTATCCCCCAACAGGCTTTTTATGACCCCTTGGGGGACATTTTGTGTTGCAAAAATATACACTGCTCAAAAAAATAAAGGGAACACTTAAAGGGACACTGACAGGCCAAAACAGCATATATAGTTAGATATATCACATTACAGGTCTTATACAGTCTTTTAAAAGCATATAAGTATCCCCCCTGTCCACCTTATAAAGAGCGAAATATAAAGTTTTATAACCTGCTTCTCCTGTCAGCAATCTGCCCAAGGGGCGGCGTTTCATGTGAAAATGCGCCCAGCCAGCCTTCCCAACTGCCGTTTGAAGCCCCGCCCAGCTCATCAATATTCACTTCGCTGGGCGGCGGCTAGAACTCTCCCCAGTCCCGATCCTGCGCCTGCGCAATTCAATCCTCCGGGCATCGTTCATGCCAAATCTTCTGCGCCTGCGCCCCGCCGTGCCCTTAGATCGCGCCTGCGTACACACACACCAGCCTGCGTCTTCGAGGCAGCTGCAGCCTCAGCCATGCACTGTTCAGAGCAGCCCGGAGGATTAAATTGCGCAGGCGCAGGATCGGGACTGGGGAGAGTTCTAGCCGCCGCCCAGCGAAGTGAATATTGATGAGCTGGGCGGGGCTTCAAATGGCAGTTGGGAAGGCTGGCTGGGCGCATTTTCACATGAAACGCCGCCCCTTGGGCAGATTGCTGACAGGAGAAGCAGGTTATAAAACTTTATATTTCGCTCTTTATAAGGTGGACAGGGGGGATACTTATATGCTTTTAAAAGACCTGTAATGTGATATATCTAACTATATATGCTGTTTTGGCCTGTCAGTGTCCCTTTAAACAACACAATGTAACTCCAAGTCAATCACACTTCTGTGAAATCAAACTGTCCACTTAGAAAGCAACACTGAGTGACAATCAATTTCACATGCTGTTCTGCAAATGGGACAGACAACAGGTGGAAATTATAGGCAATTAGCAAGACACCCCCAATAAAGGAGTGGTTCTGCAGGTGGTGACCACAGACCACTTCTCAGTTCCTATGCTTCCTGGCTGATGTTTTGGTCACTTTTGAATGCTGGCGGTGCTTTCACTCTAGTGGTAGCATGAGACGGAGTCTACAACCCACACAAGTGGCTCAGGTAGTGTAGCTTATCCAGGATGGCACATCAATGCGAGCTGTGGCAAGGTTGTTTGCTGTGTCTGTCAGCGTAGTGTCCAGAGCATGGAGGCGCTACCAGGAGACAGGCCAGTACATCAGGAGACGTGGAGGAGGCCGTAGGAGGGCAACAACCCAGCAGCAGGACCGCTACCTCCACCTTTGTGCAAGGGGGAACAGGAGGAGCACTGTCAGAGCCCTGCAAAATGACCTCCAGCAGGCCACAAATGTGCATGTGTCTGCTCAAACGGTCAGAAACAGACTCCATGAGGGTGATATGAGGGCCCGACGTCCACAGGTGGGGGTTGTGCTTACAGCCCAACACTGTGCAGGACTTTTGGCATTTGCCAGAGAACACCAAGATTGGCAAATTCGCCACTGGCGCCCTGTGCTCTTCACAGATGAAAGCAGATTCACACTGAGCACATGTGACAGACGTGACAGAGTCTGGAGATGCCGTGGAGAATGTTCTGCTGCCTGCAACATCCTCCAGCATGACCAGTTTGGCATTGGGTCAGTAATGGTGTGGGGTGGCATTTCTTTGGAGGGCCGCACAGCCCTCCATGTGCTCGCCAGAGGTAGCCTGACTGCCATTAGGTACCGAGATGAGATCCTCAGACCCCTTGTGAGACCATATTCTGGTGCGGTTGGCCCTGGGTTCCTCCTAATGCAAGACAATGCTAGACCTCATGTGGCTGGAGTGTGTCAGCAGTATCTGCAAGACAAAGGCATTGATGCTATGGACTGGCCCGCCCGTTCCCCAGACCTGAATCCAATTGAGCACATCTGGGACATCATGTCTCGCTCTATCCACCAACGTCACGTTGCACCACAGAGTGTCCAGGTCTGGGAGGAGATCCCTCAGGAGACCGTCCACCACCTCATCAGGAGCATGCACAGGCGTTGTAGGGAGGTCATACAGGCACGTGGAGGCCACACACACTACTGAGCCTCATTTTGACTTGTTTTAAGGACATTACATCAAAGTTGGATCAGCCTGTAGTGTGTTTTTCCACTTTAATTTTGAGTGTGACTCCAAATCCAGACCTCCATGGGTTGAAAATTTTGATTTTAATTTTTGTGTGATTTTGTTGTCAGCACATTCAACTATGTAAAGAACAAAGTATTTTTAGAAAAATATTTAATTAACTCAGATCTAGGATGTGTTGTTTTTGTGTTCCCTTTATTTTTTTGAGCAGTGTATTTAAAAAAAAATAGAAAATTATTTACTTTTTTTTTTAAATAATAAAATACAAATAAAAGAAAAAAAGAGAAAATTGCAAAATAATAGTGTCCATTGTGCCACAACAGGCTTTTAATGAGCACTTGGGGGACATATTATATGGAAAAATATATAAAAAAAATAAGTAATAAACTAAAATTATAAAAATAAATAAATAATAGAATAAAATATTAATAAAATACAAATAAAAGTAAAAAAGAAAAAGTGAAAAATGAACAAAAAGTGTCAGTGTCCCCCAAAGGTCTTTTTATTACCTCTCAGGAGATATATTTTGTAGCAGAAATATATTAAAAATTAAGTATTATATATTAAAAATTAATAATTAATATTTATTATTAAAAAAAATAATAAAACTACATGAAAGAAAAAACACCCACACCAACCAAAACCGTCACCATTATCTCGCCATTCACGTGAAACCATACATCTTATATAACAAAACGACTGACACAAAATATGGAACTAATTATAATAATTTATTTATTTTGGTGTCAGTTTGCATATTTAAAGAATAAGGAGCTTTAGTTTGAAAAAGATGATAATTACTCTTACTGGTAATTGGATTTTCCATATAGCCTCCACAACGGCACTAAGCAGGAGGTTACCCCGCCTCCCAGGGACAGGAAACAACGTGGAGAACAAAGATTTAAAAGCCTCCTCCCCTTTACCTTCTCCAGTAAATATCCAAGAACTTTGGATGACGCTGAAAATTATTTTAATTTGGGAGAAGACAATACACTTGAACGAAATTCAAATCAGAAAAGGTACAGGCAAGATAATTAGGGTGGGAAATCCCAGTGCCGTTGTGGAGGCTATACGGAAAAGCCAATTACTGGTAAGAGTAATTATCATCTTTTCCGTACGCCTCCCCAATGACACTAAGCAGAAGGATTAACAAAGGAACAAGACTAGGGAGGGACTGCTAAAGACAAGACTTTTCGTCTGAAGGACAAGTCCCTGTTAGGCAAAACATCAAGTCTATAATGATTAAAGAAAGTTGATAGACTGGACCAGGTTACCGCCTGGCAGACCTGGAACAATGATGCTAAGGCACTTTCTGCCCATGAAGTTGACATTGCTCTAGTTGAATGTGCTTTTAAACTAAAAGGTGAAGAGAGTCCATTTCCTTTATAGACCATAGAAATTGTCAATTTTATCCGGCGAGAGATGGTAATTTTGAGGCCCCTAACCTTTATTCTGCCCTGCGTATTGGACTAGAAGACGATCAGAGTTCCTCAGATTTTTTGTGGCCTCCAGATAAGCCAGGAAACATCTTCGGACATCCAAGTGATGAAACTTCTTCTCAGCAGCGGATTTAGCCTGAGGGCAAAAGGTGGGCAATGATATTTCTTGCTGGCAGTGAAATTTTGAGAATACCTTTGGTAAGAAAGAGGGCTCATGTTTCATTACTATTCTATCATGCAGAATATTAAGATAAGGACAGGACAATGCTTGTATTTCTCCTATTCTTCTAGCCGAGGTGATGGCAGTTTTTACGGATTACAGCCTGAGAGATCAAGTGGTTCAAAGGGAGGATCCATAAGAGCTAAGAGGACTAAGTTGAGATCCCAAGGAGGGAACGTAGACCTGATAGTAGGATGCAATCTACAAGCCCCTTTAAAAAACCTTTTGATTTAAATCAAACTCAGCTAACCTGACTTCCATGAAGGCACTAAGCGCTGCTATCTGAACTTTAAGGGTACTCACTTTTAACCCCTTATCAAGACCTTTTACTGGAGGAACGTCTTCCATGTTCTAAGATAGATCTTAGAAGTGACTGGTTTTCTGCTGGATAAAAGGGTGTTTATAACCGTATAAGATAACCCTTTTGATTTCAGGATAGACTGTTCAAATTCCAGGCCGTAATATTCAAATGGTTGATCGTTGGATGCCAGGCCGGACCCTGTAAAAGAAGGTCCGGGATCTAAGGAAGGACCCGGAAATCCCCTTTGGAGAGACTTAGAAGCAGGGGAAACCACAATCTCCTTGGCCAATATGGGGCTATTAGAATCACATGAGAGCCTTATTCCGCTACCTTCATCATGACCCTTGGGATCAGATGGATTGGAGGGAAAGCGTATAGAAGCCCCGCAGGCCAGGGACCCGAATATGCATCCACTCTTGTCGGATTGTCTTTGAACGAGAGGGAATAAAATTGATTTGTCTGCTCGTTCTTCTTGGAAACGGTCACCGCCAGCTCTCTGAGAAGGTCTGGCAGACATTCTTCTGTACCTCTTGCATGATGTTCTTTGTTTTGGTTTCACTTTGTCATCTCCTTTCCTTCTCCCAGCGGTCACCTATTTACACTAATTGCCTCCCTTTATATTCCCTCCCATACTGCCTCACTTTGCGGTTTATACTACTTCCTGGATTGTGTTCACTGCTGGAGGCTGCTGCTCCTGATTCCTCAAGATATGTCTGTTTCCTTTATTTGTGTTTCCTTGCTGGCTTGATTCTAGGTGACCCTGACTCCGTCCGTATTAAGTGCAGGGAGCCGGTGGTCGTGTCCCCTCACTATTATAGGGTTTTCAGGTGTCACATAGTATAAGGTACGTGGGCATGCAATCGTCTACCATAAAGATCTTTGCATGGGCATAGCAGTCAGGGAGAGCTCTAGGGGTTTTATAGGGCTCACTTATATGCTCCTTAGTTTGGGATCAAGCCAGTCGGATGTTTATTTACAAGTTCCAGCTTTCTGCAACACCATCCGTGACAGAAACAAAGAGATCTAGGCTTTAAGGGCCTCATCTGCAAATTTCTAGAAAAGATCAACTTGTTGAGACTCCACTCCCCTGGATTTAGTTTTTTCTTGCTCAAAAAATCCGCTTTATTTTCTTCCCCTTTTAGATGGACTGCGGAGATTGATCTCATGTATAACTTGGCCCAGGAGAAGATCTGGAACACAATCTGCCAGAGATTTTTGCTCTTTGTGCCCCCCTGCTTGTTTAGATATGCTACAGTGAACCTGTTGTCTGACAGAATTTTGCCATTTTGTGAGTGGATGGTTGGGGAAAGAGCTTTCAGTGCCAGAAACACTGCTAGCAACTCTTTTGAATTTGAGGATTGAGAAAGGAGATCTGGATTCCAGACTCCCTGTACCAGTTGATTCTCGCAGTGGGCTCCCCAACCGGAACCACTTGCGTCGCTTGTGTGTGATGACAACCTGATTTGGTGATCGCCACGGTACCCCTTGGTTCAGATTCTGTGGGTTTAACTACCACCATAGAGAGTTCATTACTCAAGAGGGAAGAGTCACTGTCCTGTCTAGTGAAAACACACCGGTTCCAGGACTTGAGAAGGAAGTTTTGAAGAATCCTTCCATGGAAATGAGCACATTTGACTGCGGGTATAGTCGAAGTCATTAGCCCTAGAACCTTCATGATTTTTTGAAAGGTAACCTTCTTGAACAAACGAAATGATGAGATTTTTGCTATAATATCCTTCTTTTTTTGTTGCAGAAGAAAAGACGTCATCTGACGGGAGTCCAACTGAATTCCCAGAAAAAATGTTCTCCTGCTGGGAGTCAGATCTGATTTGTCCAGATTCAGCTTCCAGCCCAGCGACTGGAGGGTACTCAGTACTACCTGCAAGTGTCTTCGTAGTAGAATCTCTGATGACGCGGAGATGAGAAAATCTGCCAATTAGGCCTCATGCACACGACCGTTGATCGGGTCCGCATCCGAGCCACAGTTATGAGTGTGCTGTCTGCATCTGTTGCTCCGTTCCGTGGTCCCGCAAAAAAATATAACATGTCCTATTCTTGTCCGTTTTGCGTACAAGAATAGGCATTTCTACAATAGGCCGCCCGTTCCGAAAATTGCGGAAGGCACACGGGCAGGAGGCCTAACTTGGTAAAAATCCTCGGGGCCGATGAGGCCGAAGGGTAGGACCTGGAACTGTAGATGGACAAGTTGGTTTTTCAAAAAGATTGTGAACCAAAGATACTTATGGTGATTGGGGTAAATGGGCACATGATGGTATGCATCTGCCAAATCGAGGATTATCGTGTAGCAATCCTGGGTCAGCAAGTTGATGGTTGATTTTACTGTTTCCATCTTGAACTTCTTATATTGGATGAATTTGTTGAGATGTTTTAGATTGATAATAGCACGGAAGGAGCCGTTTGTTTTTTTCACCAGGAATACGGGGGAGTAGAATCCTTTCCCCATCTGATCCTGTGGCACTTGGATAACAGCTTTCTTCTCTAACAAAAGTAGAATCTGAGCTTCTAGCAGATGATGATCTTCCTTTTTTAGCTTATTGTTTATTAGAAATATTTCTGGGGGGGAAGAGAACTCTCTCCTGTATCCTTGACAAATTATTTTCATGATCCAAGAAGAATCTGTGATCTTTTCCCAGGCTGTGATGAACCCTTTTAATCTTCCTCCCCCCCCCCCCCCTGGATCTCTGGCGTCATAAATTGGACTTCTTAGAGGATTTATCTTGGTTAAAGAGGAACCCCCTACCTCTACCTCTAGAGGGCTGCCAAGAGCCCAAACTATCGATCTATTTTCTTCTGATCCGACCTCCCCATTTTTTGATTCCGAAAGGAACGTTGCTGCTGAAAGAACTTGGTTTCAGAAGGGAACCCCTTTTTCCTATCGGATGCTTTTTCCAAAATGTTATCCAACACAGAACCAAAGAGTCTGTCTCCTTCACAAGGGATACCACAATGCTCTTGGAAGTGGTATCTCCCGACCAGGATCTTAACCGCACAGAACTTCTAGCGGTATTGGAAAGAGCCGCAGATCTAGCGGACAATTTTACTAGGTCAGCGGAAGCGTCAGCTAAAAATTTAGAAGCTTGTTTCAATACCAGGAAGGAGGATAAAATATCTTCTCTTGGGGTGCCTGAAACCAAATGTTCTTCACACTGGGACAACCATAAGGATAGGGTTCTAGCTGTGTATGTGGCAGCTATACTAGGTCTCAACATAGAGGTATTTGTCTCCCAAGATCTCTTAAGGACAGATTCACACTTTTTATCCATTGCACCTCTTAATAATCCTACATCTTCAAATGGCAAGGATTACTTTTTGGATATCCTAGCTATAGGCGCATCTACTCTCAGGGTTTTTTCCCAGTGGGCTTCATTAAAGGCACAATTTCTTTTAAATACTTTAGAACAGGGATCAGCAACCTTCCGCACTCCAGCTGCTGTGAAACTACAATTCCCAGCATGCAAACATACTCGGCTGTTTTTGCAACTCTCACAGAAGTGAAAGGAGGATTCTGGGAGTTGTAGTTTCAGAACAGCTGGAGTGCCGGAGGTTGCTGATCCCTGCTTTAGAAGTTCCTGATCTCTTTTCTGGGTCTTTCCATTCTTCGGAGAGGAGTTTTTTGATGTTATCATGGACTGGGAATACTTGTTTTTTTCCTATCCCCTAAACATTTGATCTTGAATTGTTTGGGCTTCCCCTTTGACACTTCAAGGTTCATGGCAGCCCTAATGGCTTTAAGAAGCAATTCTGCTTCCTCGGTGGAACACAGGGGCCTACCCGCTTCGTCTTCTGAAGAGGTGGAATCATAATCTGATGAATCATTGCCTTCATCAAAATCTAAATCCAAATCTATATGAGATTTTGGATTTGATCTGGATGTTGTCACAGCCTTTGGTTTAAGCTGTAACACTGTTGCCACACTTGCAGTTGCCCACGGCAACGTGTTGTTGTGAGAGCATGCGTGGCAGTGTCTCGGCCTTCTGGGTGATTGCCGTGACATGGTTGCCACGCATGCTGTTGCCGGTGGTAAAGTGTGGTTTGGTATGCTTGTATGTGCACTTCCCCTTTAAGTGGCTTCCTTCCTCTGTCTGGTGTTGGAAGGGTTAACTGCCTTCCTAGTGTTTTGTGAACACTGGGTTTGTGTGTGTGTGTGTGTTGGGGTGTGGCTGCTTGGGGTATTTAGCCTCTGCTGGATGCCTGAAGCTCGGTGTTCCTTCAGCCTTGGTGTATGCTGGTGGTTCACTGTTCCTCGCTTTTACCATCTGTCCAGTGAGGACCACCCTTGTGGTCATGGTCATTGATTTTATTATGGTGTCTCTTTCCCTTCTTATCGTTTGGTTTGCGTGGGTTATGTTCAGGTTGTTGTATGTCTTGTGTTGTGTTACATGGCTGGTGATGTTGCGTGTCCAGCATGCTTGCTAGACATTCCCCTGTCTTACGTTTATTGCAGCTATTGGTGTCCTGGGTTCTTGTGTGGTTGTTGTATGTGCTGTGTCTTTAATGTTGGTGTGGACAGCAGCACTTGTGCACGGGTTCCAGTCAGTGTGTCTGTGGCAGGTAAGTGTGTTATGGGTTTCGCTTACCTGCCAACTCCATATACTGTATGTGTTCCCCTCTCCTTGCAGCCTGGCCTCAGATAGAGACTCCTGTTCCTCCATGACTGGGATGAACAGGTCGTCTCTTCCTGGCTCCTTGGTGAGGGATTACCAGGGCGACTCAGGGTCTCTAGGAATCCAGAGTATGAGCCGTCCTACCATTGGGGTCCGCTCATACGGTGAGGAGTCAGGGAGAGGATTAGGGACGCTGTAGGAGGTGACCTGCTCCCTTATTACTCCTTTTGGCCAGGCTGATCCCCTTTTACCTCTTGACACCACACGGTGGGGGGTTTCCCCCACTCCCCACCGTGACAGATGTAGATGCTTTTTTGTGGGATAGCGGCCATTTTGGCTTCAATGGCCAAGCTGACCTCCTCCTTAATAAGGGTTTTCAGGCTATCCACCAGGGAAGGGGTCTCTTCTGACATGATTTTTTCTGTGCACTTCTGACAGAGTGTTTTTTTTTTACTGTGACCCGCTAACTGTCTGTTGCATAAAGCGCACTTCTTCTTTAATGCAGGATACCCACTTTTCCTGGCATCTCTGCCCTGAAATTGTACAAAATAACCCCTCACTAAGGAGTAAAATTAGAGTGGGGAGCCTCCACCAGTGAGAAAGGCAACACATCTATAAAATATATCTCCCAAGAGGAGGCTTACCGGGCTGAGGGCTTTAGGGGTGTCAGAAGATTTTTCTGCGGGGAGCGACATGCTTCCTGCCTGATCCGGAATGCAAATGGCTCTGCACGCTGTCCAGATCCACATGCCAGCATTTTCAGTATAAGACTTTCGAGTCACGTGGTACGCGGCCACACCTTCTTGGAACCATGTCCACGTAACCAGATCTCGCGGAACTCCGGCCCTGAATGAGAATCGCGTCGCCGGCATGTCTTCCCCTTCTGCTCCAATGGGAGCTGATTTGCCCGGGGCTGCCAGCAGCGCAGGACTGATGCCAAAGCTAGTGGAGGGAGCGGTATCTCGTGCTGTTCTGCTTCAGCCCTCCTGAATATCCAGGGACAACTTACCCAAGGCTGAGCGATATGTTTAAGCAGGAGGGAACCCCTGCTAGTTCTCAACTTCATCCCGAGGGACAGGAAAAAAACTGGAGAAGGTAAATGGGAGGAGGCTTTGAAATCTTTGTTCTTCACGTTGGTTGCTCTCCCTGGGAGGCGGGGTAACTTCCTGCTTAGTGCCGTTGGGGAGACGTACGGAAAAAAAAACTTTCAAAATGTTTTGTACAGTTTTCCCCCCAAATAAAACGAAAAAATAAATTATAAAGGCTCTATGTGTCAAGTAACAAATTGTTGCATAAAATTATTTTGGTAGTCCTAACACAAACGTTTGAACCACTACGTGCGCTAAATCACAAAAAAAGTGTCTGTTCAGGCCTGGTTATTAAAGTGCTAACCAATAAGCGCTTTCCCCACTAGTTAGTGCTTACTGGTTATTATATGGCACCTGTAACTGGGGGGCAGGAGGTGGTAAAAACCAATGAGCACCATCCTCTGCAGTGAAGGTAAGCGCTCATTTATGAATAGGAGGCAGGATGGAATGAAATGTCGCCACTTTTCCAGGTTTTTCCTGTAAATATTTTTTTTTTTAACAAGTTCCTGCAGCATGGCCACTGAATCAGAAGATTCATACTTGCCTGCTCCATGCCGCCCTAGTCCTTTGCGCTGCCCCCTCTGCCTCCATCTTCCGGTTCCCGCGCTATTTACACCTTGCAGTGAATGGCCATGGTCACATACACCGCTCCAGTCAATGACTGGCTTCAGCGGTGACATGCTGCTTGTGGCCACATTACCGCTGAAGCCAGTTATTGGCATGAGAGGTGCATATAACCATGGCCATGCACTGCCAGGTGAAAACAGCCCGGGGACTGGAAGATGGAGGCAGCAGGGGCAGTGTGAAGGACCGAATCGGCGGGGAAATTTAATAGTTTGGTTTCAGGGGCCATGCTGCCGGAACGTGTTAGAAATTCATTGTTACTAGGAAATCCTTTTAAGGTCAATTACTGGGAACGAGTCTTAATAGGAACGCTCATTCATGATAACTGGCCGGTATAATCGTGCTGCACATCTCTCTGTGTAATCAGGGATGTGCTACTGATAATCAATATAACTAAATGAAGGAAGAATGACTGCGATAGCGATCATTCCTTCCTCCCCAGTCACTTTACATTGGCCTGTATAATAGGACGATGCAAATGAGCGCCGATCAACATTTTATTATTATTTTTTATTTATTTTTTTGCGGCCCCTTGAAATAGAGCGATGTGACAATGAGGCCCTCAGACCAAAAAAGGTTGTGCAATCCTGCCTTATTCAAATAAAATAAAGTCCGGAAGAAACTGTAAGGCTATTTTCACACAGGCATAATATTGAGGCTTTATTACTCCAATATTATGGACACACCTAGACCTCCCATAGTTCATCAGAAAATGAACACCTCTGGTTCTGATGAACTGCGGGACTAAGACAGTCAGTGAGCGAAAATGTGTTTAATGACCGATGATGTTTTCCATCTGTGAGAAATATATTCAATATTCCGCTCTAGTACTAATGGTTACTCCTCTAGTGATAATTACTATTAATGTATAGCTAGGGAAACAGTCATTTTACTGTATAGACCAGGTATGGACAGGATAGTGAGCTCAAAAGAAGTTGCACCAAACACACCACAAACATCAATAAAGTTTATATAAACTTTATTGATGTTTGTGGTGTGTTTGGTGCAACTTCTTTTGAGCTGTGATCTGGATGCTAGTAAACATCTGGGCCATGGCGTCAATAAACAGTCTAAATAAAGGAGTTGTCCAATGAAAAATATTCTAGTTTTAAAACCAGCACCTGGATCTGAATACTTTAGTAATTGCATGTAATTAAATATTTAGTATAGTCACTGAGTTATTCAATAAAATCTATCTGCATAGTGCCACCTGCTGTTTGTTTTTTCTTATTTCTTTGTCCGGTCACTGGGATGGCCGCACATGCTTTGTTTTATCCTTCACCTGCCTCCTGAGCTGTGAGAGGGAGAGAGAGCTGCAGCAGAAAGGACACACCCCCTGAGCTGCAGCAGAAAAGACTTCCCCCTTCAGAAGTCAACTTGGTATAAATCTAGCATAGCAATAAATGGATCCATGTAAAGGTACAGAGCTGGTTCTAGCTTTCTTACAAAGAGATTGTCATATACTATATGATGTCTGATTTTCATGTTTTAGATTAGTCATGGGACAACCCTTTTAAGCACAGAGAGGTGATTAGATTAGCAAGCATTCCTTTTATGAAAAAAAATAAAAAGATCAAGCATATGTGAAAACCATAGGCAAGTATGCTCTCTGATTGATGGATGAAGGCTGTTGATAACAGGCACAAAAGTCCATGTTACCCTCCCCCTGGGGACATTTATAAATACACAGGGAGGTTGAAGGCTCTGTCACTCACTTCTCTATGGAGTCTGTCAGCACTCCCCCACTGCCGTGCCCCCCTCCTCCACGCTGGCCGACATCTCAGCCAGATGAAGGGCGAGAGCTTCCTGCTGGCATATCTCAGGCTGTGTATCATTGACAATATCAGGTTTAAAGCAAGACCAAGATCAAGGACTTATCCACAATAAATTGGGAGTTAGGGCACATAGAGACTGGGTCAAAAATGAAAGTCACAGGTACAGTATATGTTGCTTTCACAGAAACACCTTTCTAAGGTTTCTATCTCACAATATATCGTGGCTAGAGCCAGCTTTAAAACAAGACCTGGCTTGAATCTCTAGCTGTTATACAGCACAAGAACAGTCATCAGTACCAGGTACATCCTTGGCTACTGAATTGCCTCTCTGCAAGGATGTATGACATATGTGATTGGCAGGGAAAAGTTTAAGTGAATGCACATGGTATACAAGGACCACAAGGGACCAAAAGTTTTAGCAGTCAGATAGCAGTTGGGCCCAGACATACATGTAGATAAAATCAAAGTGGTTAAAAGTAGAACAATTTGGCAACCAACTGAGAGAAGGTAAATTTACAGTTTTAAAGAGGACTTTTTTTATCCCAAACATTATCATTGCTGTATATTCCCACTCAGTTATTGCAGGGAAAGGAAAATATGGTACATGTCACAATGTAGAGACCTCTTTTTAGATCATACTGTAACAGAGAACACAAGGATCAAAAGCAACTTTCCACTATCGATTTAAATGGGTTTTCTGGGCTTTGAATATTGATGACCTATCCTCAGGATTATCAATATCCGATCACAGGTCATCAATATCAGATCAGCAGAGGTCTGACACCTATGTCTATGGCGAGTAGGAAGAGAGAAGGGAAACGGCAGGCGCCTTCCCTTCATACAGCTGATGGATAGGTCATCAATATCAGATCGGCGGGGGTCCAACACGACACCCCCGCCGATCAGCTGTATGATGGGAAGGGGAACAGTGTCCCTTCTCTACTCCTGCTCACTGCTGCTATGTCTATGGTGAGCAGGAAGAGAGACGGCACCTTCCCTTCATACAGCTGATAGGTCATCCTCAGGATAGCTCATCAATATCACCCTCAACGATCAGCAGTTTGAGGAGAATGCAGCACCCATACTCTTCTCCGTTTACCTGCTTGCCGTCAACATTACAGTGGTTAACAATGTATCGTAATTACAGCTCCTACGTCCATTTAACTTGAATGGGATGGACATTAAACTACAAATGCTCTTCCCCATTTAAGTAAATGCGCTGCATTCTCTTTAAATAGCTGATCGGCGGGGGTGCTGGGAGTCAGGCCCCATTGATCTGATATTGATGACTAGGGATGAGCGAACTTGTGTTTATCAAGTTGGGCGTACAGTTTAGTGTTATCTAAGAATCCAGTTATGGATTCCGCTACCACGGACCATAACAGAATTCTATGATGGCATGCACCACAGAACCCTATAAGAGGCATTCCGCATTACATTCCGTTATAATAGAAGTCTAACGGGATTCTTAGATAACCTGAACCTGTACGCCAAACTTGAAAACACTAGTTCGCTCATCCCTATTGATGACCTATCCTGAGGATAGGTCATCAATATTAAAAGCCCAGAGAACTCCTTTAATATAAGGGGCATAACACAATGATTTGAACATCAATAGAAAGTCAGGTTTCAGAGCAATCAAAATGTTTTCTTTGTGTTCTTTAACCCCTTCCCGACCAGCACCGTAATAGTACGGCGCTGTGGGAAGTGAATAGTACGGCGCGCTGATTGGGCGGGTGCAGGAGCTGCGCCCGCCCAATCAGCTGCAGGGGACCGGCTGTTCCCGTTAGCCGGACCCCTGCTGTATGCGCCGGCAGCGGTGAAAACACAGATGCCGGCGCATTAACCCTCACTATGCTGTGGTCAGCCCTGACCACGGCATGTGCGGGGTGTGTGGAGGGAGGGAGCTCCCTCCCCATCACCATCGGGTCCCTGTACTGCTGTGATGGGGACCCGATGGCTGGGACAGCAGCCCGTTGCCTTCCTTAGGCATCGTGCTGCCTTCCCTGTTAGCCTGTGAGATCCAGCCCCCCTGGATCTCACAGGCAGGAAGGCTGTAAGTGTATTCCAGTGAGTAATACACTTACAGCCAATGCATTACAATACAGATGTATTGTAATGCATTGTACAGGGGATCAGACCCCCAAAAGGTGTATTGTAATGCATTGTACAGGGGATCAGACCCCCAAAACTTGTGGGGGAAAAAGGTAAAACAAAAAAGTTAAAATAAAGTTGCCAAAACAGCCATTTTTTTGTCATCTTCCCTCACAAAAAGTGTAATACCAAGCAATCAAAAAGGCGTATGCACCCCAAAATAGAACCAATCAAACCGTCATCTCATTCCGCAAAAAATGAGATCCTACCTAAGACAATCTTCCAAAAAATAAAACAATGGGGCAGTCAGAAAATGGCAACACAAAAACAAGATTTCATTCTGTTCAAAAATGCATTTACTGTGTAAAACTTAACAAAAATAAAAATAATAGGACCCGGCTTCACACGGGTATATTTCATCTAATTTGTTTATTGTTTGTGTGTGTCGTTAAAAGATAGACAGTATCCACTATAACAGTGACATCTACAGTCCCCCGCCCCTTTAACAGTGACTTCCACAGAGGCCGCCCCTTTATTAGTGACCTTCACAGTACCCAGTCTCGTTAACAGTGATTTCCACAATAACCCGCCCCCTTAACAGTGACCTTCACAGAGCTCCATTCCCTTAAAATGTGACCCACCACAACGCCCCACCCTGTTAACAGTGACCTCTACAGCACCCCGCCCCTTAACACTGACCTTCGTAGCAGACCGTCCCCTTAACTGTGACCTCTACCTTTCACTGCCCCCTTAACAGAGACCTCCACAGAGTCCGCCCCTTTAACAGTGACCTCCACAGCATCCCACCCCAGCACTGTGCTGTCTAAACGTGAGCTACAGGGAGAAATTCACCCTCCTTCCCACCCTTGCAGCTGACAGAAGTTGATTTTTACCTTCATTTTTTCAATCCCTTTCGGCTGCGGAGTGGGAGGGGCGTGGCTTGGCGGGACCTGGGGGTGGGATTTTTAAGTCTGTCTTTTGATGGTGGCCTGAATGGTCACCCTACCTGCCCCTTTAACTGTGACCTCCAAAGCACTCTGCTCCCTTAACAGTGTCATCCACGATGCCCTGACCCTTTACATCTGACCTACAGCAGTGAAGAAAAATGGCTGGGTTGTTACGGAAACCTGGTGTAAAACTGTGTATGTGGAGACTAAGAGCCTGTGAGCTTCTATTGGCTGATAAAGGGTCATGTGACCAGGCTTCTATTGGCTAATGCATCTTTTAGTAATATCTCAGGAACGGTGCGTGTTAGAGAGCTGAGACCCGGTCTAAAACCTTCCCGGACACCTGATGCACTTGTGTCAAATTTCGTGATTGTTAATGCGCCAGTGCGGATCCCTTTCGCGTACACACACACATGCATACACTCAGCTTTATACCACCAAAACCAGACAGACTGACCTTTTGAATGTCTGGTTTAGCCATGTTGAAACATCTAAAAATCTGTTTCTGTCTGGGAAAACTGCTGTGTCATTGAGTATTATTGAAGCTCTAATGCAAGGCTATGAGAGATGGGAGTTGTAACATTGTAACCGGTTGTGCTGACTTTCTCCACTACACTCCTCTCACTAGAAGGTTTTAGTTTGGCCAGAAACTCTATATAAGCAGAGCAGTCAGAGCCTCTAGTGTTCTGCAGTAAAATAAAAAAAAACACACTGGTTTACTGCAGACCCTGACTCTCTGGACTTATTTCCCATTGGGGTGCACCACGACTTACCACTCCTTCCGGAGAGCAGCAAGGCCACCCCAAATCCGTCCACTGCAAGTGCACAGTCCAAATGGAGGCTGCCTATTTTTTTTGTCTGCGCTTTACATATAAAATTAAGGATTCACTGTCTAAGGCCACATGAACATGACTATCTCTTTTGTGGTCTCCAAATCCCAGATCTGCAAAATACGGATGCGGACTGTGTGCCGCTCACATTGTATTTGAGGACCCATTGGCCCACATTTTGCGGACATAGGGGCACATTTATTAAGACCGGTGTTTTTTTGTTTAGTTTTTTAATAAAGTCCCATAGCTGGCTGAAGTTGTGAAGGGGTGCAGAACATTTCCTATACTTGTCCGCAAAGTGCGGAACGCGGACTCATTGAAGTCACTGGGTCTGCAAAAAATGCGGATACAACACAGACCGCATCTGTATTTTGTGGATCTGCAATTTGCAGACCAAAAAACGGATATGATCGTATGTATGTGGCTTAACTTTGTGCATAGTTTAGGAGCTTTCTCTACACTGTGACAGGAAACTGGCTAGTATGTGCAACCTAACCTTTAGGAATAATTGCAATTGGTAAAGCCCTAAATCAACAAGTTGACCTATAGATATATCCAGCGCTAGACAATTCCTTAGACTCATTCACGCCTACATAAAAGTCCCTGAAAAATGGCGATCATCATTTAGAGAGACATAATAAACTGAATACTCTCAAGTCAATATATCATATACCTAAACTAATTCGCCCTTTAAGCATCCCTGCTACGCGGACGCAGAGACACCGGAGGTTTATCACATGTAAACATGCAGAATTTTAGCTTTAGAAAAGTTAGTCACATCTTGCGCTTAACAAAATAGCGGAAGTAAATTGTGAAATTGCAAATAAGAGAGAAATTAAGGACAGGTTCATGGCAGTCTTCCTATTCGTACTCTTGACTCTCTAAATCATTTTCCTTATGAAATTTTATGATATTTTTATACAGAGCACTTGACAAGTCTTGTCATACCAGTTATGAGATAAAATGAAAATCTTGTCGCAGCTGTTTTACAGATGACCTTCAAAGCCGCTAGAGACTTCTTCTTAGCACAGAATGCATAGCTGTTAAAACTTCACTCTAATTGAGTGATGGTAATGCCATACAAAAACGCTTTCGCCAGCACTGCAGATATGCCCGGTCAAGATCAAGAGTTTATACAATGATACAATCCACTCTAAAGCCGGCATTTTCGCAGCGGGTCGAACGTCCTTATAACAATGCATAAAATTGGGTTTTGTAATCCAGGTAAATAGAAAAATAGAATACAAATGTGTATTAAAGCCAAGTCAGATATACTGCATAATACCTACATCTAATAGCGCACCTTCCAGCAACTCATAACAAATGCATATGTCATTTTCTTGGTGGGACTGGAGATTACGGTGCAATCCTAGGCTAGTGGTCCAACATTATTTTAATTAAAAAAGGGCTTTTCAAATGACCTTCCTATCACACAGCTTAAGCAAACAGCAATCTCAGGCTGTTAATATGTTCATAGTTTTCCCATTTAGTGCTCACCGCTAAATAATTAATTTTAATGTCCCTCCAGTAAATTAAATCAGCCTGGAATGTAAGAACTAACAAATTAACCGCAGCTGTGATTTTCTCAGAGATATCAAGCGTATTAACGTCCCCAGTCTTACTCCAAAATGCAGGTACATAAATGCATGAAAAACACAAAATGGAGACAGCTGAAGACATGTTCCATAATTAGGATTTCTTGAAATTAAATATAAGCCAAGAATTACAATGTTGAGAGATGTCAGAGTGCCCTCCACAGATGTGTTGCGGTACGACATGTCAGGTATGCTGCAGACGTGTTTTTTTTTATGCCATGCATGATCTGTAGTCTCATGAAGACATCTCATTATAAAAGATAAACAGGTGTTAGGCTCTGCAAGAGGAGGCATGAATAACGTATGAGAGATGCACAACCTAAAGGATTTCTTAACATTAAGCATGCTGGAAAGGTTAAGTGATCTACATCAATTTCATGTTGCTATGATGCTCAGTTTAAGACTGGGGCAACATGGTGCAAGTCATGGAAAAGTTGGGTGACAAAAATAAATTTGTGCAACTTACTGTCGTAGGCAACCTGCATTGTTGTCTATGGTAGCAAAGTCTTGTACTCTACCAACAAAATCCAAATGTTGGATTTTCTGCGACTGTCACATCACAGTCGCGACATGTTGCACTACATCACTATCGATAATCATTAGATGCAGTAGCCCCCAGCCAATATGTTGGTCTGAAGTTGCAGGGTTCCTATCAGTTATGTTCATCAGTAGGTCCTTGTAGCCCAAAGTGAAGTAAAGCAGATGGACAAAAATAAAGACAAATTCATTTATTGCTGATGCAATGGTCAAATATACTCAAATGTCACATAAAAGCAGGATTAAAAAAAAAAAAAAAAAAATGTGGCAAAATTAAGATGAACTTTGCCAGTTCTGATCATACACTTGGACACTAGTTTAAAAGAAAATAGATAAAAGGTGAAATACAAAAGCTGAGCCTTGACTTGTTTGGGCAAGAAGGCCATCTTTTTTCTTTGAAAAAGTTTGGTAAGTAATACTGAATATCTTCCTGCTGGAACACCACCGCTTTGACATATATAGCCATATTCTCCTCATTATAGGTATCTCAACCAGTATTTTTGTAATGTGTGAAAACAGGGGATCAACACAAGAGGATGCAGGTTCAACCTATTCACACCAGACTCATTTAGGCCATGGCTAGAAAACTCGGAACTTTTAGAAGCAATGCAGTTAGGAAAGCCAGATTTATGTTTATTGCACAACTCCAACGATTTAATACTGGTATTATCACACATTATATGGACAAAAATATTACAACACCTATACATTACACCTACAGTACCTATAATGGCATCTGTTTTAAATTCATAGGCATTAATATGGAATTAATACAGATCTCCCCATTTGAAGCTCAAACAGCTTCCACCCTTCTAGACAGACACTAGAAGACACTGGAGTGCGTCTGAGGAAATTGTTACCCATTCATCCAGAAGAGCATTTGTGAGGTTAGATGGTGATGTTGGATGAGGGGGTCTGGATGGCAATCTCCATTCAATTTCTAGGTCTTTCCAAAAGTGTTCAATGGGGTTGAGGTCAGCAAGTTCTTCCACACTAAAAATTCACCCAACCTTGTCTTTATGCATCTTGCTTTATGCACTGGGTACAGTCATGCTGAAACAAAAAAGGGCCTTCCCCAAAATGTTCTCACAAAGGTGGAAGCTTACAAATTGTCCAAAATGTCTGGGTATGCCAAGGCATTAAGAATTCCATTCACTGGAACTAAGGAGCCTGGGAAAAACCCTGAAAAACCAACTCCTAGCATTATTACTCCCCTTCCAAATTTTACAGTTGGTACAATGCAGTCAAGCAGGTAATTTTCTCTTAGCATTCACCAAATCAAGACTCATCCATCAGACTGTCAGATAAAGAAGTGTAATTTGTCACTCCACAGAACACGTTTGCACTGAGTCCAGTGGTGGTATACTTTACACCACTCTATTCAATGCCTGGCATTGTGCTTGCATGCATCTGCCCAGCTAGGGAAACCAATGCCATGAAGCTCCTGGTGCACAGTTTTTGTGCTGATGTTAATATCAGATGTGGTTTGGAAATCTGCAGTTATTGAGTGAATTTATGGACTAAGCAACTTCAGGACTTGGTGACTCAACTCTGTAACATTAGGCAGTCTGCCACTTCATGGCCAAGATGCTGTGTTGCTTAAAGGCTTCCACTTTGCAATAATACCACTCCCCATTGATTGTGGAATATCTAGGAGGGAAGAAATTTCACAAAAATCGACTTGTTGCAATAATGGCATCCTATTACAGTACCACGTTTGAATTCAATGAGCTCTTTAGAATGAACCATTTATTTACAAATGTTTGTAAAGGCAAACTGCATGGCTTGCATGAACAAAGCAGCAGGTCGGGCATACGAAATGTTGCTTCATTCATAGCCAAGCACTGTACTCAGCTGTCTCTGGAACTCCCGTAGAGACGAGTGGAACGGCAGTTCATATGCTCAACCTGCCACTCAGTTCATTTTGGGAAGTTCCAAGAGGTACCTGTTCTCGTGATCAGTGGGGGACCCAGCAGTAGGACCCCCATTAATCTAATAGGGGATAACTTTTGACAACTGGACTACCCTATAAAATGACGTGTCCCAGTTCTGGTCTCCATATCCTGCAAACTTCACAGAGAAGCCCTCTTGGAAATCCACTTCTGCTCCTTATACAACATTGAGGTTTCTCCACATCCTGCCTCTTGTAGCCTTGGACACCACTAGTCTGACATTTTTGCGTAGAAATGAAGCATTACATGGTACCCCCATTCTTGTTTTCATGATCCCCATGATCGGTGGGGACTCCCACTATTGTGACCAGTGTAAGTCCAAGTGGTTGGACCCCGAACAACATAATAGTTATCAGTTAAAGGGATAACTTGCCGTTACTGGAATATCCCTTTATAACATGTAAAAGAAAAGATGCAGAGATGGCACTACCTAGCATGATGCCGTTTATACAGTATGAGGTTCAACAGATATTTAGTGTTATTGCACTCAGCTTAGGGAGTTGGAGCACAACACCTCCAGATGCTTTCTACAGACATAGTGGTATGCAGCTGGAGATCCCTCGGGATCACTGTATGTTCTGATATATTGGTAGATGCAAAGAGTGCTTGATTGCAGTGGATCTGTACAACCCAAAGCAGGAACGCAGGTAAGTATATCCCAGTCCTAGGAGGGAGGATAAAACTAAAACATACAACCTCAGTCGGTGATATACTTACCCCCGTCCTACTCTGATGTGAACAGAACCACTGCAATCAAGCACTCTTCGTATTTACCCTTTTTATTACCACTATATAATCCTTTTTAATAAAACATTGCAGAATTCATACATGAAGATAACACAGAGGAATATGTTAACATCAGGATCTTGGAGTCCTTCAGTTTATGAGCGCTAGGGATCATTATAACAGTGAGTGGTGCAGAATACTGCTATTATATAGAAACAGTGATAGGGAAACTCGAAAGCAATATTCCTTTATGGATCTATAATAAAAAGGGTTTTTAAGAAGGTTGCTATAGGAGAAAAGAAGTGGACCTTTCCAGAGAAGCCTGACCTTCGTCATGACAATATTTCCTGATCCAGAGGAAGAAGCAACCGGCTCGTAGTTCCTATGGCAACAGATACTTTCTGCCAGGGCTGTCCACTGCTAATTTACAACAACCCCAGCAATAAAGATTTAAAAATATTCCTTCTAGGGCAACCAGTTCATAAAAAGCCTCCTGAGAATACAACTAAGCTACATTTAACTAGGATTATGCAAGGAATCTGCATTAACGTGACGTTCTGAGAATGTATTAACCCCTTCATCAGGTCTGCCTGCTGCACGTGCCAGGAAAGTACCTGCTGCGTACATCAAGCATACCCAAAGGCCCCCATTTATCGGACAGAGCCCCCAAAAAGTGTCCCTTTAGCCTTTGATGGGCTGATATACCAGTCTGCGGGGCTATTCCAAACAATGACATGCAGTATAGAATTTATAATTATTTTTTTTTAACATTGATTTGTAAAAGGTGGCCTAACAAGTCACGCTGCATTCTTCATGTGAACATGGAAAATACAGGTGCCGCCCAGGACTCCTAATAATTGCTGGAAAAACTAATCCAGAGTGCACTCCCAAATGCTGCGTTTCTTCACCCCTCTATGTTATGCTTCTAGGCTCTCCATCAGATGGTGCCTTCATTCTAATATACCAGTTAAAGTGCATCTGTCATAAGAATGTACCATAATTCATATGAAATCCTTAAAGGGGTAGAAACGGAGAGATGGGACTAAGAGCCAACCTCAGGTGGCGGGGCTTAAGTAAACTGCCGAGTGGGCCGGGGCTCCTCTGTTTCCGTAGGTCCCACTGCAGTGCAAGGAATCTATGCAAGTAGAGTGGCACAAAAGCCTGTGCTGTTCACATAGCTCCCATTCACTGCTCGGCAGCCACTTGGGGCTGGTGTTTAGTCCAATATTGCCATGGAAGCAATGACAATGACCAGGTCACAGAGCATGCCTAGAAAACGCTCCAATAGAAGTCAACGAGGTCCGCTCCTGACCAATGTCTCTATGGACTACGGGGCTGCCGTATAACAATTTTCTTAATGCTTTCTATAGGATGTTAAGAACAGCTCAGGCAAGATGGCCGCCCCCATAATCATGTTCAGGGAAGAGAATAAAAAAATCTGCAATCAGGAAATGAAAACATATATATAGCATATGTGCCGCTATTTGGTTTTGACTAACAGATCAAACATTTTTGGTGACACATTTCCTTCAAAGGGGTTTTCCAAGATTTGAATACTTATGACCTATCCTTAGAATCTGATCGGTGAGGGTCTGACACCAAAGAACCCCACAGATCAGCTGTTTGAGAAGGCGTCGGCGCTCACAGTAACGCCACGGCCTTCGCTCAGCTTTTCCTAGACCAAGTGACGATACAATCATCGGTCACATGGCCTAGGTGCAGCTCAGCCCCATTGAAGTGAATGGGGCTGATCGGGATACCAAGCACAGCCGCTATACTATGTACGGCGCTGTGCTTGGTAAGCTGCAAGAAGGCAGCGGCGCTCACAGGAGCGCCGGTGCCTTCTCAAACGGATTGAGAAAACAGGGGGCACACCAAATAATACGCGGAGTGCAAAGGGTGGTGAAAAAAGCATGAAACAATATCACCTGACCCAAGAGAGAGTCGCAAGAACCACCCCATATATGCACATCCGACAATCAGTCAATATATGATTGCCTTCTCAAACAGCTGATCATCAAGGGTCCCGGGTGTCAGACCCTTACCGTTAAGATACTAATGACCTATCCTGAGGATACGTCGTCATCAGCATTAAAATCTCAGAAAACCCTTTTAAGTAAGCATAAAGCGGATTCATAGAGCACTTTCCCTGCCTATCCTACAGCCTCACCAGTGACTGATGGCCTCAGTGTGACTGCCTGAAACTCAGGAGCTGACAATCTTTGGCGAGGGGTGGGAGGAGGCATGGAGAATGACGTCTCATGAATACAGTGGACTCATAACTACAAGTCTGCTATGTTCTTTCTCAGTTGTTACTTACTAAATGGTGCTGTATTTTTATAGAATACCCGGTTTACCCGTCACTATGACACAAGGCCTATAATTAAGGATGATTACAGTATTCTAATGACAAATCCACTTTAATACTGTAGATGCTACAGACGAAGAATCCAATGCCGAGTGATTTTCTTGGTGTGCATTACCAGCAACAACATCTACAGAAACATCTCAGGATAGGTCATCAATAACTGATCAATGGAGTTCAACTATGCCGATCAGCTGCTTAAAAGGGGCCGCTGCTCTCCGATTAGAGCTGCGCCCTCTTTGTAAAACAGTGGTGTCAAGTTCAGTGGACACATGGCCTATTAGCAGATCAGTCACATTCAAGTGAATGGGCCTTGGCTGCAATACCAAGCACAGCCACTTTGAAATGTATGGCGCTGTGCTTGGTGTGCTGTGAGGAGGCAGCCATGTTCACTGGAGGGCCGCGGCCTCAACAAATAGCTGACAGGTGGGGGTGCCGATGTCAGACCCCCACAGATCAGATAGTGATTAGCTATGCTAAAGACAGGCAATGTAAACTGAACTCCCAAAAAGCCCTTTAAATGAGCAAATAAACAACATATTTGCAGCAGACATGATCCCAGTCCTATGAACATATTCTATGCACAGAGTGCCCACAATTGTACATACATGAGAGCTGGTTTTATATGTTTGTGCTAAAGCACATTGTATTTTCTTTCCTTAAAAGGGGGACATCTAAAGCAAAAGCAGCAGCTGATTAATGTTATCTGATAAAGTCCCACCTCTAAAAATGGATCTGTGGGGACACAGTCAGGATAAGTACTTTGCTCTCTAAAAGGTTCAAACCACCATTTATTCACCGAAGAAGCACATTCAGAAAGCAGTAAACTAGTATCAATTATCAAACTGTAAGACCAGTCAACTAAAGGATATACTGGGGGAGATTTACTAAGGCTAGTTTCACACTAGCAGTAAATTCTTCCAGTAGGCTGTTACGGCAGTGGAGAAGACATTATATCCGGCAAAGCCGGCGTAGGCCAGAGCATGGCCAGGCCCCATTGACTATAATAAGCTAAATGCACCAGAATTCTGTCTTAAAGAGGACCTTTCACCAGAAGAAAGTATCTAAACTAACTATACAGACCTGGAGAGTGGCGCCCAAGGATCCCCCTGCACTTATTGTTATCCCCGGGCGCCGCTCCGTTCTCCGGTTATAGCCTCCGGTATGTTCGTAGTTAGGCTCCACCCAGGGGAACCTGCCGGCGTCTCTTTCTCCTATGCTGTAGCGCTGGCCAATCACAGCGCTCAGCTCATAGCCAGGCTATGAGCTGAGTGCTGCGATTGGCCAGCGCTACAGCATAGGAGAAGGAGACCGCGGCAGGTTCCCCTGGGTGGAGCCTAACTACGAACATACCGGAGGCTATAACCGGAGAACGGAGCGGCGCCCGGGGATAACAGTAAGTGCAGGGGGATCCCTGGGCGCCGCTCTACACGTCTGTATAGTTAGTTTAGATATTTTCTTCTAGTGAAAGGTCCTCTTTAACTTGTGCCAAAAGTCCTGGTGAATATGCTTTGCACCACATTATGTGTTTTAGGCCCCTTTCAAGTGAATGGGGCTGAGCATGATACCAAGCACAGCCGTTATACAATGAACAGAAGACAATGTGAGCTGTGAGAAGACCACAGGAGCCCGTTGCCTTCTCAGAACAGCTGATCAGCGGGGGTCCCGGATGTCAGACCACCACTGATCAGATACTGATGGCCTATCCAGAGGATAGGCCATCAGTTATAAAAAACCCTTTCAAACACTAACAAAGCAGAATACAAAGAACACACCCAAAAATAAAGTACTAATCAAAATTTTATTTTATGTATAAACTGGCTACTGATTAAAATTTATTAAAATCAGAGAACAGAGGAATCCATTAATAACGATAAATAATAACCTTCATTTATATGGCGCCAACCTATTCCGCAGCACTTTACAATCAGAGTAATGTAAACAAAATAAGACATTACCAAGGAACAAAAACTATTAAAACGAGGGGAGCAAGGGCCCTGCGAGCAAGAACATATAAACTATGAGGAAGTAAGGGGGGGCACAAAGGGGAGAAGTGCCTGTTTTGTACAATGGTCCTGCCATCGGAACTAATACGAATAAGGCCTCATGCACACGGCAGTCATATGAATTGAGAAATGTAGAAATTCATCAGGCAGATTCAAAGAAATGTAAATACAAAAGACAATGTTAGCAAAAAAAAATATCTAAATATAAATATATACAGTACAGACCAAAAGTTTGGACACACCTTCTCATTCAAAGAGTTTTCTTTATTTTCATGACTATGAAGGCATCAAAACTATGAATTAACACATGTGGAATTATATACATAACAAACAAGTGTGAAACAACTGAAAATATGTCATATTCTAGGTTCTTTAAAGTAGCCACCTTTTGCTTTGATTACTGCTTTGCACACTCTTGGCATTCTCTTGATGAGCTTCAAGAGGTAGTCCCCTGAAATGGTCTTCCAACAGTCTTGAAGGAGTTCCCAGAGATGCTTAGCACTTGTTGGCCCTTTTGCCTTCACTCTGCGGTCCAGCTCACCCCAAACCATCTCGATTGGGTTCAGGTCCGGTGACTGTGGAGGCCAGGTCATATGGCGCAGCACCCCATCACTCTCCTTCATGGTCAAATAGCCCTTACTTTCAAAGTTTTCCCAATTTTTCGGCTGACTGACTGACCTTCATTTCTTAAAGTAATGATGGCCACTCGTTTTTCTTTACTTAGCTGCTTTTTTCTTGCCATAATACAAATTCTAATAGTCTATTCAGTAGGACTATCAGCTGTGTATCCACCTGACTTCTCCTCAACGCAACTTATGGTCCCAACCCCATTTATAAGGCAAGAAATCCCACTTTTTAAACCTGACAGGGCACACCTGTGAAGTGAAAACCATTTCAGGGGACTACCTCTTGAAGCTCATCAAGGGAATGCCAAGAGTGTGCAAAGCAGTAATCAAAGCAAAAGGTGGCTACTTTGAAGAACCTAGAATATGACATATTTTCAGTTGTTTCACACTTGTTTGTTATGTATATAATGCCACATGTGTTAATTCATAGTTTTGATGCCTTCAGTGTGAATCTACAATTTTCATAGTCATGAAAATAAAGAAAACTCTTTGAATGAGAAGGTGTGTCCAAACTTTTCGTCTGTACTGTACATATACACAAAAATGGAGAAACATGAAAAAGTATATCAGACCTAAAATGTTATCTTTCTAATCCCTACATATATTGCTGCCTCCAAGTGCAGCTTCATCAGTTTTTCTTTCGGCAGGCTACATCTCTAATTGTCAATATTCTCTGAGCTAGTCAAAGGAGAACAGTTGCCATTATACTGTAATATATATATATATATTTTTTTATGTGTAGAGACATTGATATTAAGTAACTCTCTAAGGGGCCGTTCATATGGCAGGTTTTACTGTGGAATTTTGGCCACTGCTCCACGACCCTCAGCACCGCCATTCACTGGAATGAATTGGAGCGTAAAAGACACGTCCGCTGCTGGATGTTGGTGCAGCTGTCTGGACCAAAGTTCAGCAGTAAAGTCTGCCGTATGAACAGCCCTTGAGTGTTCCTAGGTGGAATCCATCTTCAGAATGTACTCTAGTCTGAATACAACTGTAAAATAACCAAGATGCAGAGGTAGGCTTCTCAGCCTGCTTCTCTCTCTGCATCTGTAGTATACAAGTTTGTCTTTTTACAACAGAACTAATGCTTCTACAGGTGTCCCTCTGTCTCGAAGGCCTCATGCACACGTCCATTGCCCGGCCGTGGACGTATTGCGGGGTCCTCAATATGCGGGCACCGGCCGTCTGCTCCCCGCATCACGGATGCGGACCCATTCACAGAGTGCTTCCGTGGTGTTTCTGTCCGTGGCTCCACACCGCAAAAAAATAGAACATGTTAAATATTTTTTTGCAGTGCAGACTAATCACGGACCCATTCAAGTTGAATGGGTCTGGATCCGTCCTGGCCGGCGCACGGTGTTGCCTGTGCATTGGGGACCGCAAATTGTGGTCCCCAATGCACAGAACGGCCGCACAACGGCTAACTTAGGCCAGCACTAATTGGTGACATCACTGCTCTTGTTCACCTCCCCGGTACCACTCAAACTATCCATTGGAGAGAATGGCTTAACAGCTTTCCTATCAGTTTTTGAATAAAAGCAGTCAAAAAGTTGTATCTACACCAAAAACAAAGTCCTGCAAAAATGTAGCCCTCATTTAGTTCTGTCAATGGGAAAATAAAAAAAGTTATGGCCCTAGCAATGAGACAATGAAAATAAGAATGCATGTATTGTATTCCCTTTTTGGAATGTGTTCTTGAAATTCTTATAATTGGTCTTGAAATGGTTATTTTTGGAAGACAGAACTTTCTTTGTAAAAGGTCATAATTAAATGAACATTAATCTTTGAAAATAAAATTTACCTCTATGACAGGAACATTTTCTTTCAGCTCTGATGTGTGTGCAGCCAATAAGCCAATAACCCTCACCACCTTCGCACGTCTGTAAGAATGAAGACAAACCAGCTTAATGACAACAATTAGTAAGGTCAGTCAGAAAAGTCTCCTCAGTGATAGAATAACATGGTGCACCTAACACCATGGTTAAACATGATGCTACGTTACATGAAACAAAAGAATGATGAAGCATCATTATGTGAAAAATGTATTAAAGAGGAAAGCCAAGTAAAATATTTTCTCATTGTAAATATTCATTATAAAGTAATTCCGATGACTTAAACGGGTTTTCCAGATGGAAAAAATAGCTTTCAATGTGTTTAAAATTAGAAGTTAAAGGGGTTGCCCCTCGCGGCTCTTGGGGGCCTTGGTTCCCTGCTTGCTGGAGGAGGAGCTGAAGGAACAGTGAGCAGGGCAGGGAGGATGCTACCATGCCCCTTGCTTGTGTGTGCATGCACCCTGTAAATCCTAGGAGTTTATGGTAAAGCTCAAACGCAGTGGCCGGGCGCGACTGCACATGCACAATAATATGTGCGCACTCGCTCCCGTGAAACCCGGCCACCAGATCAGCTGGCCAATAAGGTTTTTGTGTGCCTCCACAGCCACCATTGATAACAATAAAGCTTCTTGCCGCATCCTCACGTGCATGTATGCGATGTGATCGGGTCAGGAGCTGCACCCGCCCGATCAACAGCACGGGACTGCTGTATGCTGCGATGCTGCCAAATTAAACCTTCACATGCCTCGGTCAGTGCTGACCGCGGGACTTGCAGAGTTTCCAGAGGAAGGGGGGCTCCCTCTGACTTCATCGCCCCCCCCCGCACTGTGGTGACAGGGGGCCAATGGTTGCCATGGCAGCTCCGATGCCTTACTGTGTAAGACGCTGACAGTTCAATTCAGTACAATACATAATGTATTGTACTCAATTGAAACAGAGAACAAACCCTGAAAACTCACAGTGGGACAAATATAAAATGTAAAAAAAAAAAAAAAGTATTTTATAATAAAAAAAATTCAAGTAAAAAATAAAAAGCACCCGCAGCATAAAATTGCGTAAATAAAAAAACAGACATATTAGGTATTGCAGTGTCCATAACGACGTGCTCTATAAAAATGTCACATAATCTACCACATCAGGGGGACGCCGTAAAAAAAAAAAAAAGAGCAAAAAATTATATTTTTTTGTCACCTTACATCACAAAAAGCGTAATTCCAAGCAATCAAAAATACATATGTACCCCAAAATAGTACCAATTAAACAGTCATTTCTTCCTGCAAAAAATTAGCCCCTACATAAGACAATCGCCTAAAAGATAAAATAAAAAAAATATGGCTTTCAGAAAATGGAGACACTAAAACATGATTTTTCTTTCTTCAAAAATGCTTTTATAATGTAAAACTGCATTATTATTTTTTTTAAAGTAGATATAATAGGTATTGCCACATCCATAACAACCATCTCTATAAAAATATCACATGAGCTAACCCCTAAGGTGAATTACATTTGGTCACTTTGCCACATAAAGTGTAATATTGAGTGATCAAAAATCATATGTACCCAAAAATGGTACCAATAAAAATGTCAGCTCTTCCTGCAAAAAAAAAAGAGCCCCTGCACAGTTTGTAAAATCAGTTTTAAATAACTTGAAGCGTGTAGTTTCTAAAATTGGGTCTTTTATGGGGAGTTTATAACTGAACTGGTCCTTAAAAGTGGGTTTTGGAAATTCTTAAAAATTTTAAGAATTGCTTCTAAAATTCTAAGCCTTCTAATTCTAACTTCCTGAAAAATAAAATGACATTTTCAAAATGATGCCAACATGAAGTAGACCTCTGGGAAATGTACAGTAACAACTATTTTATGATGTACCACAATCTGCTTTAAAAGCAGAGACATTCAAATTTCAAAAACTGCATTTTTCAAAATTTTCTGTACATTATTTTATTTTTTTTATAAATAAAGGTGAAACATATTGACTCAAATTTACCACTAACATGAAGTACAATGTGTCACGAGAAAACTCAGAATCGCTTATATAAGTAAAACCGTTCCAGAGTTATTACCACATAAAAAGAAACATGTCAGCCGTTGTCCTGGCAGATCTACATACTTCCGACTTGTGCTCGACACAAAGAGGTGTTCAATGTGTCGGCATGGGATCTGTCCGGGTATGATGAGGGCCGACTCATTTCAACAGCTAAACCAGCCCCTTTCTCTGTCACAGCCACGGCTGACAGCAGGAGATCAGGCACCTTTATTAATTCAAATACATTCAATACATACATCCTTGCTCTAGTGATCATTGAGGGGGTCTCAGCACAAAGACCCCACTGATCAAAACTTTTGATATGTCTCTATGATATATCATTTTTTTTAAAACTCAGCGATTTAAAAAAAATGACAGCTATAATCTTATTGGTTGTCATGTGTAATAACACTTTTGTAGTCTAACAGCAATTTTCCAATTTCCAATGCCTAATATGAAAGAGGACCGACCTGTCAGCTCTCCTGACACATCCATTTTAGCAACACATAATTTCTGTAATTTTCGGGAAACACCCCTTTGACCAGGGGAATGCTAACACCCAGTTGTCCATTTATTCATAAACATTTATGAGGAGTAACAAAAAGGTATGAAAAAGCATGCTCCAGAATTATCATTTCATGAGGAACGCAAGCACTGAAACAGACATATCAGGAAATATATCCTCTGGAAACGACTAGATTTTAAGGGAGTACATCAGTATTTTATTGATTATATATATATATATATATATATATATATATATATATATATATATATATATTGTTCAGTATGAAACAGGGTATGTACCTGGCGGAAGCCTAAGACTACCGTGCGAAAGCCCTCACAAGAAAAAAGTAAAAAGGCGCAAACTTCATTAATTTTTTGCCACGGATCAGATTCAAGCCCTTGACTGTAAAGCTGTAAGGCATATTAATAGTATATGCCATAAAGGTCTGACTGACTGTGGGGACCCCAAACATAAGGGCTGTGTGACCACAACCTGGCACACCTTCTAAAAGCCAAAGTGATAGGTTTTCTATAAGCAACATTGAACAAAAGCAAAAACATCATGTAAAATTGTACTTACATATCCCAATTTGGAGCTCCACGCAACTGCTGTATCAGAGATGGAAACTGTAATGGAGAAAAGACACAAAACGATACCTTAAAAAAGAATTTAATTTAAGAAATTTACAGGACACAAGAAGAATTAATATTAGGAAAGGGTTTTATTTACTGAAAAACATAAAACTATTATATAACCAAACGTCATAATATCCAGTGAAATGATCAATACTAAAAGGGGTTGTGCCAAGTTTGCAAGTTAACAGGGTTCCCATTCCTGCAGTCTGATGGAGTGGTAGGTCGGGCATGCACCCTGCTGCTGCACTCTCTACGAGACTGCCGGATATAGACGAGTGCAGCGCTTAACCATTTTCGGCAGTCCCATAGAGAATGCATGGAGTGGCTGGGTGCATGCTCGACCTGCTGCTCCATCAGATTGGGTGAACAAGAAGCCCTGCTCGTGGGATCGGTGAGGATTCCAGCGGTCGGACCCCCAGCAATAAGTTTAGTTATCTCTCATCCAGTAGATAGGGTACAGCCCCCTTAACAATAAGCAAGCCACAAGAAATGGTACGTTATTAAGGCCTCATGAACCTGACCATATTAGGTTGCGGCTCTGCAAAATATGGGTACCGTCCGTGTTGTATCCACATTTTTTGCAGTCCCACTGACTTCATTGGGTCCGTATTTTGGGGCCAAGTGTGGGGCACTGCGGAACGGACATACACATGCGGAAAGCACACAGATCATCGGTCTGCTTTCCACATCTGTATTTGTTTTTTGTTTTTCAACAAATATATCCGCAGATCTGTAGATTTTACGCTTTTGCGGGCAGGGTCCTCTACCCCTCTGTACCAGTCAAATACTGTTAATACTTTATTGTATTTCTAGATTTGTGTAATCCCGTTTAGATGTACAGCGCTTTCAAACAAATAATAATAATAATAATAATAATAATAAAATACAGACCACGGACCCGTTGAAGACAATGGATCTGCAAAAAAATAAAAAAATAACTTGCAGACAGCACACCCTATTTTAAGGACCCGCTGTTTGTGGACTGCAAAATTGACACGGTCGTGTGCATGAGGTCTAATAAACATACTTTTGAATTACTGTGCATGTGAATATGGGATTTCTTAGCATCCAGGAATGCGCTCTGTGTAATATATACTCAACAATAGAACTACTTCTGAAGGAGAGAATAGCCGCTCACAATCTGGGAGTGGATTAGTCTGGTGGCCGCGTCTTTATGTCCGGACACAGTGCACAAGTAACAGAGTAAATTAAGCTTGGCTCGTGGCGCCACCTTCTCAGCAGAGTCCAGCAAGAAGCACAGTTGTGTAAGAAGGTTGGTCCATTCGGGCTCTTTCAGAGAGGCCAGTTTTTCTCCTGTGAAAGTGCAGCAAACAGAATGACCAATTAGCTTACCATGTTATCTGTAAGGGCTCATATAGTGCACTGACTTATCATTGGCTGTGGGCTTAAAGGGGTTGTTCAGCTAAATAAAAAGTCATATATTCTATTAGGGAATGCGGAGTTAACAGAGGGGTTCTCTTGTGAGGATCCTCAACTCTTGGCCAGATGAAGGAGAGGCTACAGACAGTATCTCTGGGTCTGGAGGACCTGTCCTGCTTTACTCAGACAACTTATTTTGTGTAATTCCTCATTTCCCCAGTGGCGGCGCTGCAGAAAACTAAACATCTACCAACAGGTTTCCTCACAGATTACAGATGATCGGTGGGGGTCCCTCCCAGCAGAAGGACCCCTTGTAATCAGTTTATTGGCAAAGGACCTTTCTAAAGAGTATGGCAATCATTTTAATCCTCTCACTGACAAAGAGGAGCGACAACACAGTTCTAAGAAAAGATAATCTAGAACTAATAGTTTGTGAAGAACTCAACTATTTACTAAAATAGGAAACAGACATGTCAGGAGAGAAGAACGGTCTTCTTTATGGGCATGTTCACACGGCGGATTTTAACACCGCCAAAATCTGCCGTGTACTGCGTGGTAGACACGACCACAGCTTCTGCTTCAGTGGTTCACTCTGAATGTCATGGACCCGCTTATGGCTTCGCTCTACTGAAGGGAGCTAGCCAATGAGTGGACACATGATGCAGCTTTTAAGTGGCATCTGCCCGGACGCCATGCCAAGAGGGGACATGTCTCTTTTTGGCGTGGTCATGGCTTTAAAATGCATGGCTACCTCTCATTGAAAACAATCGGAGGGAGACACCACGCAGACGCCGCAATTTTGGCTCTGTATCTGCGGCAAAATTTCGCTGCCAAATTGCGCTGTATGAACGGTCCCTAAGGGAATGACTCTTAAAAAAAAAATATGAAAATCAGTAAGAGGCTGTCAGAGGTATCATTTGAATGAAGTCAGCAGGAATAGTCCTAAGTGGTGCGCTGCCCTAATAGCAAAATAGAGTATGGACTTGCTGATAATGGCGTTCCCTGTACTACAATGGCCGAGGGTCAGTCAGATCCTCACTAACACGTGTATTCATAGGAACGCTCGTGATGATCTGCCTGTGTAAACGTGCTACCGATTCATTCATTAGGTAATTGCATCTTTTACGCAGGCAAAAAAAAACACATTGTTTTCCGGCAGCAGATCATTCCGTCTAATCACGATCTTTTGGCGGCAAATAATGAATGGCATTCGTGATCGCTCCTCCCCACTGTGGAGGAGATCACTGCATGTAATAGCAGCGGTCTCCTTCACTGACGAGGATGGAACACTTCCCTCCCAACAATCAAAACTCTTATGTGCCGGTCTAATACCGCCCTTACACGTTAATGTCAAGAAAAAAAACTAATGGGATAGATGTAATAAGCTAAATGAGCCTGAATTATGGTTATATTTAAAGGGAACCTGTCACCGGGATTTTGTGTATAGAGCTGAGGACATGGGTTGCTAGATGGCCGCTAGCACATCTGCAATACCCAGTCCCCATAGCTCTGTGTGCTTTTATTGTGTAAAAAAAATACGATTTGATACATATGCAAATTAACCTGAGATGAGTCCTGTCCATGACTCATCTCAGGTTAATTTGCATATGTATCAAATAGTTTTTTTTTTTACACAATAAAAGCACACAGAGCTATGGGGACTGGGTATTGCGGATGTGCTAGCGGCCATCTAGCAACCCATGTCCTCAGCTCTATACCCAAAATCCAGGTGACAGGTTCCCTTTAAGTAAAAAAAAAAAATCTATTATTTTTAGATAAGGGGAGAGGGCTTAAAATGGGACAACATATGACATAACTGCGCCAAAACATTGGCGCAAAGTAAGCCGTCCAATAGGTGGTTAGACCAAAGTGTACAACTTCTAGCAAGGTGCCCCCAATTTAACAAAGTGGAAGAAATGTGGCGCATCTTTAGACTGCCAGGTCTAAATTTACCCTGTCCCCTAGTAAATCTGCCCTGTTGTGTATTACCTAATTGTGCGGATGTATAGATAAGATAAAAGTGGAAGACGGGAGAATGAAAAACATAACGCCATAGCCATTATATGCTCATACTGTAAGAATTGTAAAAAAACAAAAAAAGAATCCATGCTAAAATGACAGTAATCAAAGACAATATTCTGTGTGATACATAGCGAGCAGAAAATGGTCTCATCTTAAAGTGCATTTTACTACAAGCAAAGGATTTCATCCCAGCATTAAAAACGTTCCCCTAGTGCGGTACAATGCATTATGCCGTCATTTCAGGCGCATTATGTTATTTCTTTGTTCGTTCAATATTTGAATATTAGACTGAGGCAGGCATCTCCCGGCACTCTCTATACTAAAATAAAGACAGTGGTTACGGGATTTTACTTTCATTTATGGCCTTGAAAGACATACAGTATATACCGGATTTTTTCGCATTGCCTTATACATACGGTATGTCTCCTTATGCTTATTATGGGCACCTGCATTCCTGACATCAGTGAATGGTACGTATCTGTTCACAAGATGCAGATTCCCATCTGGACATTTATGGCATATACACGGGGTGGGACCGACACCTAGTTTGAAAACGTGGCCCTGTGTCATGGATGGTGCAAAAGAAGAAGAGGTGGCATTTACTCGGCTCCCACAGAAGTGAATGGAGATACATTTATCACGTGGCCGTTGTGCACCTTAGTCCCATTCAAGTGAATGGGATCGAGCTACGTTTAGAAAAGTTATTTTTTTTGTTTCAGTTTTTTTACAATTCTACTTTCAGGTGAATTGGGCAGTACCAAACACAACCATCAACCATTATAAAAAGTATAGAGCTCTGCTCAGTATACTAGAAAGAAGTCACAGCGCTTGAGCCCCTTCAAAAACAGCTAACTGGTGGGGGTGCCAAGAATAGGACTGATATTCATGTCCTAATGTATCCTGAGAATAGGTAAAAAATATTTAAAAGGGAATCTGTCACCGGTGACCTCCTTACGTAGACACAGAGCTGTGGTCCAACTGAATAAAACACGGTTTGTTTGTTTTTTTGTTGATCTGAGGCTATGATATAGGGCTGCAGTAAACGATTATTTTAGTAATCGAATATTCTACAGATTATTTTTACGATTAATCGAGTACTCTAATAAGAAAAAATGAATTAATAGACTGTTTTCCCTTTATAAAAACTCATCAGACCCACTGCCATCAGTCCCTAACACCCTTCGCTCCACCCTGTGCGATCAGCCCAAGTGCATCAGTTACCCCCAGCACCATCAGCTCTCCCCCACCCCAGTGCCTTCAGCTCTTCCCCCCCCCAGTGCCATCAGCTCTCCCCCACCCCAGTGCCATCAGCTCTCCCCCACCCCAGTGCCATCAGCTCTCCCCCACCCCAGTGCCATCAGCTCTCCCCCACCCCAGTGCCTTCAGCTCTCCCCCACACCAGTGCCTTCAGCTCTCCCCCACCCCAGTGCCAGCAGCTCCACTCCCCCAGTGCCTTCAGCTCTCCCCCACCCCAGTGCCAGCAGCTCCACTCCCCCAGTGCCTTCAGCTCTCCCCCACCCCAGTGCCATCAGCTCCACTCCCCCAGTGCCTTCAGCTCTCCCCCACCCCAGTGCCTTCAGCTCTCCCCCACCCCAGTGCCTTCAGCTCCACTCCCCCAGTGCCTTCAGCTCTCCCCCACCCCAGTGCCATCAGCTCTCCCCCACCCCAGTGCCATCAGCTATCCCCCACCCCAGTGCCTTCAGCTCTCCCCCACCCCAGTGCCTTCAGCTCCACTTCCCCAGTGCCTTCAGCTCCACTTCCCCAGTGCCTTCAGCTCTCCCCCACCCCAGTGCCATCAGCTCCACTCCCTCAGTGCCTTCAGCTCTCTCACACCAGTGCCATCAGCTCCACTCCCCCAGTGCCTTCAGCTCCACTTCCCCAGTGCCTTCAGCTCTCCCCCACCCCAGTGCCATCAGCTCTACCCCACCCCAGTGCCTTCAGCTCTCCCCCACCCCAGTGCCTTCAGCTCTCCCCCACCCCAGTGCCTTCAGCTCTCCCCCACCCCAGTGCCTTCAGCTCTCCCCCACCCCAGTGCCTTCAGCTCTCCCCCACCCCAGTGCCTTCAGCTCTCCCCCACCCCAGTGCCTTCAGCTCCACTTCCCCAGTGCCTTCAGCTCTCCCCCACCCCAGTGCCTTCAGCTCCACTTCCCCAGTGCCTTCAGCTCTCCCCCACCCCAGTGCCATCAGCTCCACTCCCTCAGTGCCTTCAGCTCTCTCACACCAGTGCCATCAGCTCCACTCCCCCAGTGCCTTCAGCTCTTCCCCACACCAGTGCCATCAACTCCCTCCAATGCCACCAGCTCCCCCATGTCATCAGTTGCTCCCCCTCCCACTGCCATCAGCTCCTTCCCCAATGCCACCAGCTCCCCTCACTGCCATCAGTTCTCCCACTCCCCCTCCCAGCCATCAGTGCCCAGCCGCAGCACCAGTGAACTAAAATGTCCTGACGATGTGTGTACGTCAGGATCCAAAAGCGGTGTTGTACGAGCAGGCGGGTGACCACGGAGCGTGAGTAATAGCAAGCTCTTCACTCGCACTCTGTGGTCACATGGCACAAACGAATCATCGATTCGATTGATTAGAGGATTTTTTTTTTTGTGTCGAGTTAATCGATTAATTTGAGTAATCATTTTAGCCCTACTATGATACTTTTGCTTAATATCGAACTTAGGTATTTGGTGCAATGAAGGCATCACTGTTGCTCTTGTGGCACACAAGCTCTGCTCCTTTCTGTGGCCAGCCCCTACCTGGCTGCTTTGCAAAAGCAATATGCAAAATAGCCGAGCCCCAGTTATGGGTCTTTAACACAGTGAAAGCCAGATTTCCCTCCAGGGAAGGGAAACCAAGCAAAGGGGTGTCCCCATTTTAGAGATCACCATATTAAGTGGTCCCTATGTCAAGATCGAAGCCTTAAGGATGTGACAAGGGAAAACACCTAAGCCAGTTATCTATCCACAGACAGCTGTTTCGGGACGATGCCCCTCATCAGTGTGGAGCAGGATTCTGTCTGACTGGCTGCTTTGATTGACAGGGCCAGTCAGTGGCAAAGCAGTGAGGGAGGGACTGGCCACAGAAATGAGTGGAGCTTGAGTGCAACAAAAGCAATGGTGATGCCCTCATTGCACCAATGGCCTAATTTGCATATTAACAAAAAGTATCATAACTGGGGAACGGAGCCTCAGATCAACAAAAGAAACAGCTTTTTAATCAGGTGATCCACAGCTATGTGTCTACGCAAGTCCTGCAAAACCCCTTCAGGATAGGTCATCAATTTTAGATTGTCAGGGGGCCAACTTCTGGCCCCCCCACCAATCAGCTGTTTGAAGAGAAAGCAGTGCTCATATAAGCGTTGCCTTCTCTTCATTTTTTACCTGCTCGCTGTTACAAACCGCAATGGCGAGCAGTGTAATTACAACTATGGCGTCCCCATTAATTTCTATGGGATGGATGCATCCTATTCACTTGAACAGACATGAGCCGAACCATAGGAGTGAATGAGGATGTCATAGTTGTAATTACACTGCTCGACGCTGCAGTTGCGACGAGCAGGTAAACCGAGAAGAGAAGTCTGAGCTCATACGAGCAATGCTTTCTCTTCAAATGGCTGATCAGTGGGGATTTCGGGAGTCGGCCCTTCGCCGATCTGATATTGCTGACCTATCAATAGAAAAAAGCGGCCGATTCCTTTAATAAAAAATTGAGTAGGTTGCTGCTCAGTGTTACTGGGTCATTCTGGAACTGAGCCACCAAGCAAAACAGTTAAGATGGCCATATACATTTGATCAAAGTCAGTCAATTTCAGAAGGACCGATAGACATTTCACCATATTATGAGCTTAGGAGGAGATTTATCAAAATTGGTATAAAGGAAAGCTGGCATCGTTGCCCATGGCAACCAATCACATTGAACCTTTCATGGAGCAAAGAAAATGAAAGGTTGCCAAAATGCTATTGGCAACTAAGCCAGTTTTCTTTTGCACCAGTTTTCAGAAATACTACCAGTGCCACGAGTGTCACTAGAAAGACAGCGGGAGCTTAGGGAGTTAAATAAGTGGTCTGGAAAATGGTGCAGGAAGGAAGGGTTGGGGGTCATGGAGAACTGGGATGACTTCTCTGTTGGCTACAGGCTCTACAGTAGGGACGGGTTGCACCTTAATGGGGGAAGAATGGTGTGATGGATGGATGAGCTTTTAAAGGGCTTCTGTCACCCCACAAAACTCATTTTTTTTTTTTTGGATAGTTATATTCCTTATAGCGCGATATAGGAGAATATAATAGTCTTACTTACTTTCATGCGGCCGATTCTTTAGAAAACGAAGTTTTATAATATGTAAATCAGGGCTCTACCAGCAAGTAGGGCGTCTACTTTCTGGTAGCCGCAGCAGAAAACCGCCCCCTCGCCGTGTTGATTGACAGGGCCAGCCGGGATCTCCTCCTCCGGGCGGCCCTGTCGGCACTTCAAAAATCGCGCGCCTCTGGTCATTCGGCGCAGGCGCTCTGAGATGAGGAGGCTCGTCTCCTCAGAACTCCCTCAGTGCGCCTGCGCCGATGACATCACGGAAAGAGAAGATGTCATCGGCGCAGGCGCACTGAGCCTCCTCATCTCAGAGCGCCTGTGCCGAATGACCAGAGGCGCGCGATTTTTGAAATACTGACAGGGCCGGCCGGAGGAGGAGATCACGGCTGGCCCTGTCAATCAACACGGCGAGGGGGCGGTTTTCTGCTGCGGCTACCAGCAAGTAGACGCCCTACTTGCTGGTAGAGCCCTGATTTACATATTATAAAACTTCGTTTTCTAAAGAATCGGCCGCATGAAAGTAAGTAAGACTATTATATTCTCCTATATCGCGCTATAAGGAATATAACTATCCCAAAAAAAAAAAATGAGTTTTGTGGGGTGACAGAAACCCTTTAAACTAGGATCTGGAAGCAGGGAGGGTGGCCATAAAAAGGGGGTATGGGAGTAGAAAGAGAGTGGGATACAGGAGGGGACAGCAGGGCTTGGCTAGGAAAGTATGGCGGTGGCTAGGAATAGGTGTACACCCAAGAAATGCAGAACTGTTGGTAACGTCAAATGTCTGCTGGAGAATGCAAGGAGTCTGACAAATAAGGCTCCATTCACACGTCCGCAATTGTGCGGAACGGGTACGGACCCATTTATTCTCTATGGGGACGGAATGGATGCGGACAGCACACAGTGTGCTGTCCGCATCCGCATTTCCGTAGCGCGCCCCTGATCTTCCAGTTCGCGGCTCCAGAAAAAAATAGAACATGTCCTATTCTTGTCCGCAATAGCAGACAAGAATAGGCAGTTCTATGGGGGTGCCGGCCGGGTGTATTGCGGATCCACAATACACTACGGACATCTGAATGGACCCTAAACTGGATGAACAAACGGATGAGCCATAACTCTGTGCACCCAAAAACCCATCTCCAGTAGTAGTAAATATAATTTGTACTTCTACTCAAGAAATGGATCCAGGCAGACATCACAACTTCCTCTGGCAGAAAGATCTGTAGTCTCACTGCTCTTACAGTAAAGAATCCTGTTCTACCTTGATTTACAAACCTTCTTTCCTCTCAATGTGAAGGATGTCCCCTTGTTATAGTTATAAGTCAAAGCATTGTCCAGTCCTATCTTAGCATATTTTTACAGTTGGATATCAACCAATAAGAAACAGACATGATAAATACAATACATACATAAAATAATAAAATGCATGATAAAACGTAAGAATTCTTACCAGAATGTGCTGGAAATCCCAATGTTTTCCCATCAAATCTTACCGGAGTTGGCTTCATAATCTTGAAGGAAGAGGGGAAAAAAGTTGAACTTTTAGCAATTTTACAAACGCATTGATTGAAGTGTACCTCCACTGACGGTCTCTCACCCGTTCTGCCATTTGGTTTGGAGACACACTGCTTTACGTCATACAGAATAATTGCAGAGACGGCCATACAAAGCCCATGGTGTGTCATGTGCAGGTCCTGTTAGTTAGAATTAGGGCTCATTCAGACGGCCGTATGGTGTCTGCAAAAAATGCGGATCCATTTTTTTGCGGTCAGTTCAGAATGTCCACAAAAAAACGGATTGCATTGACGTCAATGGGGCCACGTCCTGATTTTCACTGACAAGTATAGGACAAGTTTTATTTGTTTTGCAGAAGTAGAACGGAAAAAAGGGTCCCATAAAAGTGAATAGGTAAGCATTTAAAAAAATACAAAATAAAAATAAAAAGATCCGGATTTTTGTGCACGATTCTCAACAGTTGTCATATAGTTGCCTTGACACTTGTACAGCCCACAGCACTGTACCGCCTGTGCCATGGGCAAACTGGGAACTTAAAGTGGCCCTGGAAAAAATACTAAAAGTGGCCCCGTTTTGTAGTCGGGTCCAAATTGATGGAAGGCAGGGCCAGCAATACCATATTGAAGCACATTATACCACCCCAACAGAGCCAAATACCACAGTTCATCACAAAATACTGCCAGCAGCACAAGATACATCCCCAAAAGCTTCCACTGGCCGGCCGAGAGGAGGCTCCCTGGGCATCGGCCCACCAGGAAATTTTCCTGTAAGGTCTATGGCCAACCCGCCCCTGGCCTGTGCACGTCCTAATGGAAGGCTACATGCACACGACTGTTTTGGTCCACATCCGACCCGCAGTTTTGGCGGCTCGGATGTTGACTCATTTAGTTCAATGGGGCTGCAAAAGATGCGGACAGCACTCAGTGTGCTATCCGCATCCGTTGCTCCGTTCCGTGGTCCGCCCAAAAAATAACCTGTCCTATTCTTGTCCGTTTTGCGGACAAGAATAGACAGTTATATTAATGGTTGTCCGTGCCGTTCTGCAAATTGCAGAACGCACACGGACGCCATCCGTGTTTTGCGGATCTGCAATTTACGGACCGCAAAACACACAACGGTCGTGTGCATGTAGCCTAAGACTGGATGGCAGAGCTTCAGTGGAGATAATGGACTCCAAGTATCATATTTCCTGCTCTTGAAAACAGAAAATCAAAATATCAGAGGAACAGACTGTATGGGATTATTAAAGAAGCACTCCGAGATTTTTTTTTTTTGAGTTTTGATCTTTTTGTAATGTACATCAAGTAAAGCGTAGTGTTGTAAATTTTCTTACCAAGAGCTTTATTCCTGGTTTACCAGCCTCTGTTCCTCTATAGGAATGCATACAGAGAATGACTTCCGGACCACATTAACGACCCCGGGGGAGATTTATCAAACCTGGTGCTTAGGAAAATTGTCTTAGTTGTCCATAGCAACCAATCATATCCTACCTTTTATTTTTCAGAGCTCCTTTGGAAAATCAAAGGATGAATCTGATTGGTTACAACAGACAGCTAGTGTGCATTCCAAGAATGCAGGTCACATGGTACAACGGGGGAATGGAGGCCGATAAATCAGGAATCATAGGCCGTCATTTTACACTGCCGGAGTCTGAGCCTAATTTATGATGAGGCGCAAGCCTTATCCTAAATTAGGTGTATCCTCTCTAAATCTGTGCACGATGTGCCCTCATTTGCTCCAGCAAACTGCTGAAAGTGAAGCTAAATGTATCTAGCCTGCTGGCCCTATCTTCTCCTTTCGCCATGCCCCCTTTTCGGGAAAGGGAGGTGAAAAAATGCCTCTTGTAACAAAATTTATCACAAGTGCCGTTTAAGGGCTCGTTTACACTAACGTTTTTTGCCTTCCGTATACGGGCCGTTTTTGCATTCCGTATACAGAATTCATTTCAATGGGTCAACAAAAGATGCGGACAGAACTCCATGTGCTGTCCGCATGCGTTGCTCCGTTCCGTGACCCCGCAAAAATTATGAGACATGCCCTATTCTTGTCCATCTTGCGGACAAGAATAGGCATCTCTATAATGGGCCTCCTGTTCCGTTCCGCAAATTGCGGAAGGCACATGGGCAGCATCCGCAATTTGCGGACCGCAAAAAACGGCACGGACGTGTGAACAAGCCCTAACACAGGGTTTGCAACATTGTTTCCTCCGGAAAACTGGCACAAGGAGATGATACATTACACAGTGCTTGGTAAGAAAATGGCACTATTTATCTGATGTACATTAAAGTTGGATCAAGAGAAATAAAAAAATTTCCGGGGTGCTTCTTTAATTATCTGAACTTTTAGCCCCAATACATAGACATTCAATGGCAATCATGCTGGATTCTTAGATACCTTCCTAATAGAACAGACTCCTCAAACATATGAAGAAAGACACATATATGTAACCAGTATATGATCTACAAAGAGAAGGGATGGAAATAAATTACCTTTGGGTTATCTAGAATAGGCGACACAATGAGATCAGAGTCTGTCAATATAAGCCGTTTTATCTTCTTTTCAAGATCCTCCCGATCTGTGCACATACTCTCCACCTAGAATAGTAGACAAATATATGTCACAGTACAGAAAAACTAGGTGTCAAATAGAAAAAGTCTCAAGTAATTAGCAGAAAATAAATCTTAAAGGGCATCTGTCAGCAGTTCTGTACCTATGAAACCGGCTGACCTGTTGTATGTGCACTTGGCAGCTGAAGACACTTGTGTTGGTTCCATGTTCATATGTGTCTGCATTGCTGAGAAAAATGATGTTTTAATATATGCAAATGAGCCTCTAGGAGCAACGGGGGTGTTACTGTTACACCAAGAGGCTTTACTCTCTCTGTAACTGCTGTGCCCTCTGCACTTTGATTGACAGGACCAGGCAGTGTAAATGTGATCACCCCTGGTCCTGTCAAACAGCGCAGCAGTTGCAGAGAGAGCAGCAGGTTTATGTGTAACGGTAACGCCCCTGTTGCTCCTAGAGGCTAATTTGCATATAATAAAACTTCTTTATTCTCAGCAATACAGACATATGAACATGGGACCAACACAGATGCCTTCAGCTGCCAAGCGCACATACAACAGGTCACAGTTTTATAGGTACAAATCTGCTGACAGATGCCCTTTAAAGGGAACGTGCAATCAGAAAATGACCTATTGTTTAAATCAATTTTCTATTTAAGATTTATTTTGTTTTTATTATTGGTGATTTTACTTTTCTCCTATGTCCCTATGTAAAAAAACAAAAAAACAAAACTAAACTAAAATCCTGCTATTTTCACACTGTCCACTAGTTCTAAAATATGTCAAGACGTCCTGTTCTTCAAGAGCAACCACATGGGCCATAGACATAATGGATAGAAGATTGCCTCATTGACTTCTAGGCATGATCTGTGACCTGTGCAGAGGTCAGCAGGGAGTAGATAAGTTGTGATATCACCTATTGTGAAGGATGGATTCTGTGTTATCTATACAGAGGTGATATCGGTCATTGTAATTCTGCCTGTTAAAAGGACGATTACTGAAAAGTTACCTGTACACAACAGAAAGACTTGACATATTCTAAGTCCTAGTGAGCAATGCAAAAACTGCATGATTTTAGGTATTTTATTAAATATAGACAGAGACATGGAAAATTAAAATTATCACCAAAAATAAAAAATTATGTTCTTAACATAAAACGTGATTTAATCAATAGGCAATTTTCTGAAGACACATTCCTTTTAAAGTGGTTGTAAGGCCCCATGCACGTGAACATATCCGTTTTGTGGTCCACAAATCGCGGATCCACCAAATACAGACACGGTCCATACACATTTTATTTGCGGACCCGTTGTTTTCAATGGGTCCATATTTTGCGGGCATATTCTTTCTTTTTACTTGCCCTCGAAATGTGAACCCATTTAAGGGTACTTTCACACTTGCGTTTGAGGAATCCTGCAGGCAGTTCAGTTGCCGGAAAAACGTTTGCAAACTGAAAACATTGGTTTCCGGAATACAAATGCGGATCCATTTGACAAATGCATTGAAATACCGGATCCGTCTCTCCGGTGTCATCCAGAAAATCTGATCCGGTATTTATTATTTTCACATTTTTAAAGGTCTGCGCGTGCCGGAAGACCGGATCCGTCAATGCGGCACTCATACATTTCAATAGAATTGAATGCCGGATCCGGCATTCCGGCCAGAGAAAATACTGCAGCAAGCTGCGGTAATTTCTCCGGCCAAATACCGTAAAAGGACTGAACTGAAGACATCCTGATGCATCCTGAACGGATTGCTCTCCATTCAGAATGCATTAGGATAAAACTGAAGCGCTTTTTTTCCGGTATTGAGCCCCCGGGACGGAACTCAATGCCAGGAAACTTTGACGCAAGTGCGAAAGTACCCTTAGTCAATGGATCCACCAAAAAATGCAGATGCAACACGGACAGCATCCGTATTTTTACAGTGGTGTTCATGAGGCCTAAAGCCTGAGATACCGGCCTGAATTCCTGCTGAGTGCAGGAGCGCACGGCATCATTGGTTGCTATGACGCAGAGTGCCCGCTGCTGTACAATAATACACTTGTATTATCTATACGAGTGTATTACTGTACAGCAGCGGGCGCACGGCGTCATAGCAACCAATGACGCCGTGCACTCCTGCACTCAGCAGGAATTCAGGCCGGTATCTCACGGTCAGTGTTCCACGGACGTGTGCATGAGGCTTAAAAGTGCAAAGTCATATTTTACTAGTTTTATTATTACAAATGCCTGAAGCACCATTTCCTTTTTTTTTTTCATTCATAGAAGGGTTTATTTATTTTTTTACAATGCACTTTGGCGTAAGATAGCTCACCAATACAGACACTGGTAAGAAGATTACCTTCACCACAGATTACATCATGTACCTTTCTAGCAGGTCAGAGAATAACGTTTTTGGCGGGAGTTCTTCTTTAAGACCGGCGTCTAAAACACCAGTCTTAATAAATGTGCCCCATTGTTTTGTGTGCAGCAGATCAGCCTGTATAAACAGGGATCCACTGCCCAAAAACAATGAAACGTTTGGGGAGAAGCGATCGTTGTAGTGATCACTCATCCCCATACAGAAGAGATGATTGCACCATTTTGTTTGTTCCTGATAATAGCCTGGTAACTCAGTCCATGTAAAAGGACGACCTTTACCGTTACTTGTCTATCTACTGGGGGTGGATTGGGGTTTATTATGCTGTTTTACATGAATATGTAAGTAATAGGTAAAATGTTTAACCCCTTAGTGACCAGGCACATTATTATTATTTTTTATCGCATTCCAAGTGCTATATCTTTTTGTTTTTTCATCAATGTACCTTTATGAGGTTTTATTTTTTGCAGGACAAGTTACAGTTTTTAATGCACCATTTTGGGTACATGTAATGTAAAAAGGCGGATTAGGAGAACAAGTGTGAATTTGTATGTACTAACTAGATTATCAGAGATTGGTCATCGATTGGTGACCGGACTTGGCCAGTGATTGGCTGAGTGGACATTTCCCGCATGTTGAGAGGAAACAGGAAGCAGAAACCAGTGGGGGGGGGAAAGAAATGGAGCGGCGCTGGATTGGTAAAGCGAATATTAATTTATTTTGTTTTGCGCTCGGACAATCCCTTTAAGCTAGATGAACGTCTGCCATTTTTCATTTTTACTATGTCACTATTATGAACCTGAATAAATCTACACTGTGACTGAAAAGCATTGCATATATAGGGGGTTCCTCTTCATTCACAGAAGACAGGGCAAATGGGATTTTCACCCATAAAAGGGAATGGGACAAAGACAAGTTGTCAGACTGACTTCACTATGGGGTCACCTACATATTTAGGTGGAAGTTTTTCTGCCAGTGCCTCCTGGGACCATATGATTGTCTGCATGATGAATCCAATGTAAACGTCTGATCACTGCCGCAATAGAGTAATTACGTTACATCCACCTCATAAGCTGCATTCCCGGCTCAGGAACAATAAGTGGCGAATTATCTACTAGTGAGGATGACAAGGAGCCAAGCGCTTGTAACGCAGACTGTACATACTACATACAGAACAGAAGCGGAGAGAAAGATCAGGAGGGTTTTCTTGACCAAGTTCATATGTTGGCAAAGAGATCAGCAACATAGAGATACAGGATTTCATAAAGTACATTTTCAGATTAACCAGATTTAAGAGGATTGAGCTTTGGCTGACAAAAAAAAAATATATATATATTATGTAACATGGACAATGATAAACTATTATAAGTGAATCTTAATATACTTTAGAACTGTCATTTTATATAGGAGAAAACAGATAGTTCTCTGTAAGATCTTCACCTCACTAAATACTCTATTAGGGGACCAGACGCATGGCAGCTTATGTCATACATTATAAATTATAGCATATACTTTCTGCAACTTGGGTCATTTTTTAAAACATTTTAACCAGTTTATTTTTGGGAAATTAATGGTCTTATGTTCCCTGCATATTAGTATTAATAGTATCACTCCCATTTTGTTACAAAACTGTAAATCACTGATAAGAGGAAAGAAGAGGAAATCATTTTGTCTGGAAGCAATGTTAAATACATACATATATAAAATAGCTAAATGAAATATAATTATGGTTTATGATTCATTTTGGCAGAAAATACTTTTTTATGATGTCCCTACTCAGCACTGCATAATACGTTACAACTAGTAAAAGGTGCAACAGTGACACCTGCAGCACGCATGAAGGTACTGCCTCACACTCCAACAAGGTCGCTCCAAAACTACAGTACAGAACACAGGGAAAACATGCGGAAATATCAGATTATTCACATATATACACATTATATATATATATATATATATATATATATATATATATATATATATATATATATATATATATATATATATAGCTGATGGCCAGCAGTTTTATTTCTCAATCTAAAGCAAGCAGCAAAATGTATAGACAGCTTACACCAAACATATCCATATCAATTTATGGTTTCCTATATTCTCTAGGACACAAGAAATGAAGACACAACAGATGGATTCACATAAGAAAGATGAATGCATGTAAAGAATTAATTTTTCCTTCCTGTATATATTCTAAAATGTAGAAGAGAGGAATTCCATTAGGAATTCAAGAAAGAACAGCCGATACAAGCATAGTTATTTCCCTAATTCATGGTACACATTTTATTGCACATACACTACCGGAAATTTAATAAAGAACACCTATAAAACATAATTGGGCTGAGACTGATAAAAGTATAAGCAGTTAGTGGTGCTTGGTCAGTGATCACACAGCCAATGTGGAGCACCCTTTATTTTGGGTTCTGCAGCAGGGTACATGTTGAGACAGGGGCACATTAATACTGGGTGGCTACAACACAGGCTGCCCCTCTGATACGGTAATGGTCATACAGATGCTGGATATCTCCAGTGGTATGTCATGCCAAGCTCTTTTCCCTAGTTCAGCCAAGGTGGTTGTTGGCTGCAGTGCATGGGAGATCCCTTACCCCATCCAGTCCTACAGTCAGGTCCATAAATATTGAGACATCCACACAATTGTAACATTTTTGGCTCTATACACCACCACAATGGATTTGAAATGAAACGAACAAGATGTGCTTTAACTGCAGACTGTCAGCTTTAATTTGAGGGTATTTACATCCAAATCAGGTGAACGGTGTAGGAATTACAACAGTTTGCATATGTGCCTCCCACTTGTTAAGGGACCAAAAGTAATGGGACAATTGGCTTCTCCGCTGTTCCATGGCCAGGTGTGTGTTATTCCCTCATTATCCCAATTACAATGAGCAGATAAAAGGTCCAGAGTTCATTTCAAGTGTGCTATTTGCATTTGGAATCTGTTGCTGTCAACTCTCAAGATGAGATCCAAAGAGCTGTCACCATCAGTGAAGCAAGCCATCATTAGGCTGAAAAAACACAACAAACCCATCAGAGAGATAGCAAAAACATTAGGCGTGGCCAAAACAACTGTTTGAAACATTCTTAAAAAGAAGGAACGCACCGGTGAGCTCAGCAACACCAAAAGACCTGAAAGACCACAGAAAACAACTGTGGTGGATGACCGAAGAATTATTTCCCTGGTGAAGAAAACACCCTTCAAAACAGTTTGCCAGACCAAGAACACTCTCCAGGAGGTAGGTGTATGTGTGTCAAAGTCAACAATCAAGAGAAGACTTCACCAGAGTGAATAAAGAGGGTTCACCACAAGATGTAAACCATTGGTGAGCCTCAAAAACAGGAAGGCCAGATTAGAGTTTGCCAAACGGCATCTAAAAAAAGCCTTCACAGTTCTGGAACAACATCCTATGGACAGATGAGACCAAGATCAACTTGTACCAGAGTGATGGGAAGAGAAGAGTATGGAGAAGGAAAGGAACTGCTCATGATCCTAAGCATACCACCTCATCAGTGAAGCATGGTGGTGGTAGTGTCATGGCATGAGCATGTATGGCTGCCAATGGAACTGGTTCTCTTGTATTTATTGATGATGTGACTGCTGAAAAAAAGCAGCAGGATGAATTCTGAAGTGTTTCGGGCAATAATATCTGCTCATATTCAGCCAAATGCTTCAGAACTCATTGGACGGCGCTTCACAGTGCAGATGGACAATGACCCAAAGCATACTGCAAAAGCAACCAAAGAGTTTTTTAAGGGAAAGAAGTGGAATGTTATGCAATGGCCAAGTCAATCACCTGACCTGAATCCTATTGAGCATGCATTTCACTTGCTGAAGACAAAACTGAAGGGAAAATGCCCCAAGAACAAGCAGGAACTGAAGACAGTTGCAGTAGAGGCCTGGCAGAGCATCACCAGGGATGAAACCCAGCGTCTGGTGATGTCTATGTGTTCCAGACTTCAGGCTGTAATTGACTGCAAAGGATTTGCAACCAAGTATTAAAAAGTGAAAGTTTGATTTATGATTATTATTCTGTCCCATTACTTTTGGTCCCTTATAAAGTGGGAGACACATATGCAAACTGTTGTAATTCCTACACCGTTCACCTGATTTGGATGTAAATACCCTCAAATTAAAGCTGACAGTTTGCAGTTAAAGTACATCTTGTTCGTTTCATTTCAAATCCATTGTGGTGGTATATAGAGCCAAACATGTTAGAATTGTGTCAATGTCCCAATATTTATGGACCTGACTGTAGATATTCTTGCTGTGGGAGAGATCTGGCGATCAAGCTGGCCAGGAAAGCTGCTGGATACCCTGAGGAGCACATTGTGCTGCAGGAGCAGTGTGTGGCATTGTCATGTTGGAAAACCATGTCTCCTAAGGCCTAGTTCACACTGGCAAGCAAAAATCAGAATCAATCCTACTCAAAGACAAGGTATAACGGAATGATTAGCCCTTGAGAAGTAGCCTAAGATCAGCTCACCTGAATGAGATGAAATAACACTTAGTGCACAAAAGCAGGGCTGACTCTCTGAGGTAAACATCCAATAAAAGGTGAAGTTGCCCAGCACTCAAAGGGACGCCATTTAAAATACCGAGGGGAAGGGGGGCTGTAGCTGCTGGCCAATGAAAATAATTAACCCCTAAATGTATAATCGTGGCACCTGAGGGGTTAAATGACAGGGATCGCCGTTCGCCGTCATTGCGGCCGGATGTCAGCTGTATGATACAGAAGGCAACCGCCGCATATGGCGCGGGCTCACAGCAGCAGCCCACTCCATACATTTGCATTTAGGGGTTAATTATTTTAATTAGTGGCGCAGTGGCAGCTTTAGAGCACCCTTACGTTCTAATTGGCGGACGCGTCACAGTGGGGAGGGAGGGACTCCTTCACTGTGCTGTCGGTGAGAGCATGGCATGCGCTCAGCGCCATGTTCCCTAATGAGAAAAGATACTAAGCTGCGCATTAGCGCAGCCTAGTATCGAGAGGAAGCAAATCCTGGCATCATATTGATGTGGGTGAAAAAGGATCGATTGGGTATCGAAAGTTCAATACCGGTGCAACCCTACTGCCTGGCCCTGGTAATCAAAGTGCAGAGGCAACGCCCTCGTTGCTCCTAGAGGCTCATTTGCATATATTAAAACATCATTTTTCTCAGCAATGTGGGCAAATATGAACATGGGACCAACACAGATGATGCCTTCAGCTGCCAAGCGCACATGCAACAGGTCATTCAGTTTCATAGATACAAATCTGCTGACAGATGGCCTTTAAGTTTTTCAGGTTTTCTTTTTCCATTTTCCAGTAGTGTATATTTAAAGAGGTTTTTTTTTTCTTCCTCTCTATTGTGTAATGATGATTAATCTCCGTTTGAGTCTTCTCTGGTGTCAGTTTCCCCTTTTATCTAGGTTTTATTGTTCTTGTACCTCTCTCCACTTTGCTTACACCCCTGCTTGTTTACAGCTTGGCTGTTTTACCAAACCATAGCCCCAACCCCAAGAACACCCCCCTGCTTCTGTTACCTCCTACACCTACTCATGTCCAAGATCTGGAAACACGTCCACACAATTCTTAAGCTTAGGCCCAGTTCACACTTCAGTTATGGTCAGCCAAAACCAGTAGTGAAGCCTACTCAGAGATCAGGTATAATGGAAAGATTTCCTCCTGTTCTGCGTTTTTGACCCGCACCTGGTTTTGGCTCACAATAACTGATCATTGATGGAAATAACTGAAGTGTGAACTCAGCCTTAGCTGTTCGGCCTCTTTTACAACTCATTCGTCACAGGACAGTGAACACACTGCTTGTGGCTCCGTAGAGTGTGGATTTACTTCCCAGCCTCTATAGTGCATTTTCATACTCCTTGTGGGGGAGACATACCGCGGACCTACAGTAACTGATGCTGGACTGTCAGGAACAAGCAGGCGCACTGCGGTTATGAGAACTGATGAGATTGCTTGACTTACTGACCACAAGTAGTACTTATGTATGGACAGAGCAAGCGCAGCGTTTGCCCACTAAGATAGCAGCGGTGCAGGTGCATACCGGCAGTTCAGACGAAGAGAGGTAGCACAGAGAGAGTACGCTTCGCATCTGCATGTCCGTTCCGTGACGTCCGCAAAATTATGCAACATGTCCTATTCTTGTCCGCATTACGGATAAGGATAGGACTATTCTATTAGGGGTTGGACGTTCCGTTCCACAAAATGCAGAATACACACACCCTTTATCCGTGTTTTGCGGACCACAAAACAGCCAACAGTCATATGCATGAGTTCTTAGAAAAAAAGAGTTGACGCATGTCACGTGACCACACTTGGAATAAGAGAAGACCGGTAATAACTTGACATTAATAAAACAATAGTTATAGATATTGTAGTTGATGTAAAGGTACTTGTAGGAAGGTGAACAACCCCCTGTGTTGCCCCTATAATATATACTGAGTATAAATTAAAGAGGACATTTCCCCGCTCCTGACACGCCTGTTGTAATAGCTACATACATTCCCCAGTGTTACCAGTGGTGGGTGTGTCTAACTCTGTCCAATCAGTGCTGTTCTTGTCAGACTGTGCAGGGACACACCCCCGACTAGTAACATCCATCTGTACACAACATAGAGCCATAAGAATAGATGCTCCAGAATTATCATGGGGATACAAGTAGTTACGAAACCTGACATATCTGGAGGTGACAGGTCCTCTTTAAATTACAGTTAGATCAGGCAAAACAGAACAATTTTTCCACTGGAGTAATTTTTTTACAACTTGCTCCTGTGTGCAGATAATTTAAGGACCTTTTAAGGTCCTTTTACAGGGACCGATAATTACGGATGAGTGTTTGTATAAACGTCCTTCCCGATTCTTGGCCTGTGTAAAAGGTTCAGGCGATCGCTCCAGGAAACACTTGTTCATTGGGTGATAGCGTCTTTCAGCTAGTACCAAATCCATTTCCTGTGCAGCACTTCTCCCCGTGTAAACAGCAATCTACTGCCCAGAAACAATGATTTCCTATGGGGACAAGTGATCGCTGTAGTGACCGCCTGTCCCTATAGAGCAAAGGTCATTCTACAAGTATATGCCGTCCTCATCTATGCTGACAATCAGGAAAGTATTGTGAACTTCTAGTTCATTCCAAATAATTTCATGACTTGTTCATATTTTTGCATGTAATAAGGATTATGTTGTTCATGCACTTAGATGTGGGGTGTTAGTTTTATGGTTTATGCAATTACATCCTGTGATGGGTGTTTGGTTGTTTATGTAATCAGGGTGTTCATTCCCGACTTCGTTCCCGAGGTTTACTATGATTTTCATCAAGAGTCCCTGCCTATTTGATCTGCTGCCAGGTCTGATTGCTGCAGCAATGCTCTCAGTGTACAACTGAGCTCAGTAAGAGCAGAGATTTAAATGCATACAGCCTCATGCAGACGTCCGTGGAACACGGTCCGTGAGATACCGGACTGGCATTGCAGGATCGCACGGCATCATTGGTTGCTATGACGCCGTGCGCTCCTGCAATGCCTGGTCGCTATCTCACAGACAGTGTTCCACGGACGTCTGCATGAGGCTTAAATGACACGTTTTACTGAATATTTTCCCACAAAAACTATGGGGCACATTTATTAAGACTGGCGTTTTAGACGCTGGTCTTCATAAAGGCCCATAGCTGGCGGTGGTTACGCCGAAGTTATGAAGAGGTGCCGGCCTCTCCATCACTTTCGGGGCATCCAGCGCCAGTTTAAATGCAAGACAACTTCAGAGCTGTCTTACATTTAGACCATTTTCTACGTCTAAAACAGGCGTAAAAAATTGTGAATGAGACGGGCCTCCCGACCCGTCCCTTTCCCCATCCACATCCACATTTTTAGACCTGGCGTGAGTGGTGCGAAGCAGCCCCTAATTTGGGCGCATTTCAGAATAGTAAATGACTCCCTATATTTCAATCTGCTCGGCTCCTCCTGCTCTACAACATGCTGCCTGCAGATTACACTGCAAGTGACAAGTTCTCTTTAACTTTGTGTACATGAATTGTAAAATATGCCATAGAGCATAAAATAATGAACCTCATAAGCAAGCACAAATCATAAAATCACATATTAAGCAAAAAAAATGGGAACCATACCATGACCTTTGGAGCATCTGTTGTGGCTAGCACAGACTGCTGGGCTGCATCTTTTTGCTGGGGTATTCTGACGCCTTTGGTTGCAGCAGTGCTCGCCCTTGGAGTGGTATAAGAGCTGCAAAATGTTCATAAATTATCATCTAGCACATCTAAAAATCTCATCCTGTGTGTCCTGATAAATGGTGTGCATTACATAACCAGTAAATCATAGCCAAATGCTTTCTATTGAAATTATTGCATACAGCTGTCAAAGCTACTCTATGTAAGGGAAGCAAAGTATGGGGACATTTGTCATTTCTGAGACCGGTACAGTGGGGCAGACTTATTAATCCTGTCTAAAACATAGACAGAGTAAACAGGCAGTCTAAATGTTCGCCAGATTAATCAAGGTGCTGATGCTGGATGATAAATCTGGTGCTCCTTTCGACTGTCTATGAATTTCCATTCACAGGCAATTATCGGGAATGAACCAAATGTTCCAGATAATTGCCTGATCGCGAGTAGAGGTGAGAGCTGCATTTACATGCTGCAATCATCTCCTCTGTATAGTGACTCAGGGGCATGTGAATTTTCAGATTCAATTATTGGCCCAAGGGTCTTAACTTTACACCAACTAGTTTAGCTTACTTTGCGACAGAATTGTGATGCAAAAGGCACCTATTAAAGAAACACTTATTTTATTTATTTTCTTTGCCTATATAGTACGTGGGCCATTATTAAATAATAGCAGAGTCTGTTGTGTATGCTTTGTGTATACATGTTTTATTTGATGTGTAATTTGTGGGTTGTCAGCTATCTTGATTTCTTCTTCCTACATTTTCCATCATTTCTGGATTTGCAGAAACAGAGGGGCCAGAGTCTCACCACACTGCACTGTACTCAGAGGGCAGCCATGACAGACCAGTGACACACAGTTGGTGTCCCCTCACATTGCAAGGTCTCCATGTTTTCCTGTGATATAGCTACAGCCAGTCTGCCCTGTCAGCTATTACATGCAGGAGGCAGGGAGACCAGTGTGAAGCTACATCTCATAGGACTATACTGGAGAGTCAGCACATACAGATGACATAGGCAGACAAAGTGAGGCAGGTTCATATAACTGCAGCTAATGCCTGTATACACTCACATACTATACCCTTCTAGGTCTTGTGCAGGGAGGAGCTCAAACATTGCATATTTTGTTCAATAGTTTGATGTGCCATTGGGGCTCATATGAGAATATACCTGTCCCCATGCTATGCAATCTTGACACTCGGTGGGTTGTGTCAAGCATTACATGCCAGCTCCACTAAAGTGAATGGGATTGAGCTGCAATAACACACATAACTCATGGACAGATGTGGTGCTGTTTTTGACGTAAAGCAGCCATGTATTTCTAATCCAGTACAACGCCTTTAAGGAAATAGGAAGTATGGCACTGCCATAACAGTCTGCCAGGAAAGGACAGCTATCCTGCAGAGTTTGCTTCTGCTTTATGCTCTTTCTCTTAATATAAGCAGTAAAATGACTATTATAAAAGACCAGAAGTAACTTGTATATTTTTTTACAGGATTATTATTTACCTTAATGAGAAAATTGCCTCATTTGATTCTCCGTCCAGAGCACTTTTGGGTCTTAAATGTGCAGGATTTTCTACATAGGAAAGAAGAAAAAAAACAGCAAAATGAAACCTAATTTTATTAAAAATCTTAAATCAATACTAAAAAAAAGTATGTCAATATGACAATCTAGAATTGGCAATAAAAGGCAAAATGACACATGGCAACTTCCAGTTCAACAATTGTCACATTTCCCGTCTGGTGTCACATCCAGGGCAATCAAAAAAGACAGATCAGATAGAAAAAAATCCCTCCTATTGAATCCTTGTTTCTACTGGCAGCAGCTCTTTGCCTGCAGGCACCATCATTGCATTGTTGGCCGATCCCATCAAAATCAGTGGAATCGACCAACAAAAATCTAATGTACATGGTCGCATACGTCCTCAAACTACATTTACAGAGTTGCCAATACAGACCAATCTTTAATGACTTGAGTAAATTTCCCGGAGTGTCAGGTCTGTTCGTGGCGTCACTCTCAGCATCTTCCATAGTTATCCTGTCATGATAAAATAAGAAACACCTGTTATAGAGAAACTAAAATATTAATTGTGCTGAATTTTAGTATAAGAGAATGAAATTAAAGCAATATAACTCAGCATCCTATAATCTCGAAAAATTGGCAGATTTGCTGAATAATCTAGACAAGGACCGAGACAAAAGACTGAGAAGCAAACAACAATTAGACTCATTAGATTTGATATGTCCGCAGAATATTTTTGATCACTAGGGGCCCCACAGCTGGGATCCCCAAGAGCACAGGAACGGGTCTCAAGTCCCACGTACCTAATCACTGCACCACCATAGCGAGGAGGGCTGTATCAGTTAGTCCCATAGACCTGGAATGGAGTAGCACTGCGCATGCTTGACTGCCACTCCACTCATGAGGTCAGGCAGTATGAAGGAACGCAGGACTCAGGACCCCCGTTCTAGTTATCAGCTGGGGTCTCAGAATCAGACTTTTATCATGTCTGTGAGATATGGATAACCCTTTTAAAATGCCTATAGTACCTGTCTGACCTCCCACCTGCTTTTTGAGAATTTTCTGTCCCTCATACCTTTTATATACACCCTGTGAATGCCACTAGAGTTCAACTATGAATCAGTGTTTCAAATAATTATCTTGTCATGCCCCGTCCTGATGGTGTGCGGAGGTCGGCCAGAATAGCAGCACGAGTTTAGTGTTTTGTTTTAGAGCCGTGCTGGATCCGCCTCCCATGAGGTGCACTGGGTGGGCTTATTAGTTTAAATAGCACTCCACCCCAGTGCTCTGAGCGGATTATATTAATCACTTTGGTCTTGGAAGCTAGAAAGGAAGGTTGTCTTTCCAGCGCAGAGAGATAAGTGTGGTTTCTTGTTTGATTGTTTGGTGTCATCTCTCCCATCCAGGTTCTGTGCGAGCAGGCTGCTCCTATTTCCCCTCTTCACATTCTCAGGGAATTTAGGGTGTTTCAGTCCAGGCACGAGGACACATCATACCTACCACAAAAGGTCTGCATGTGGGCTGAGCAGTGCAGGGAGAGAGGTCAGGGATAAGTTAGGAGGTGACCCTTCCCCTGCCTCTCGCCTAGAGCCTGGTTGGTGGTTTAACTGTTAGTCTGAGTGCACGTCCGCTGTGACATATCTCCATAAATCTCCATTTAAAGGGGTTTTCCGACATTTTAAGACTGATGACCTATCCTCTAGATAGTTCACCAGAATATGATGGGTGGGAGTCCAACATCCAGGAACCCCACCAACCAGCTGTTTGAGAAGGCACCGGAGCTTTTCCTAGGCCAGTGATGATACGTTAATCTCTCACGTGGCCTAGGCACAGCTCAGCCCCATAGAAGGGAATGGGGCTGAGCTACAATACCCAGCACAGTCGCTATACAAGGTACGGCACTGTGCTTGGCGAGTTGTGAGAAGGCAGTGATGCTCACAGGAGCGCCAGTGACTTCTCAAAACAGCTGATTGGCGGGGGTCCCAGGTGTGGGACCCCCACCGATCAGATACTGATATAACCTATTCAGAGGATAGGTCATCAGTGTTAAAAAATTGGAAAACCCTTATAATAATTATGGAGGCCACTTTGCGCTTGGGAAATTTCAGTGGAGCAGAATTATTTGTACCCTCTTCAGATCTGTGCCTCCACACAATCCTGTCTCCGAGCTCTACAGGCAGTTCTTTCCACCTAATGGCTTGTTTTGCTCTGATATGCATTGTCTTCTGTGACCCTTACATAGATAGAGGTGTGTCTTTGCAAATCATGTCCAATTAAGTGAGTTTACCGCAGGTGAACTCCAATCAAGGTGTGGAAACATCTCATGATCAAGAGAAATTGGAGGCCTCCAGAACTAAATTTCAAGTGTCTGAATATTAGTTTTTGGTTTTGTTTTTTTTATAAATTTGCAAACATTTCTAAAATTCTGTCTTCCCATTATGGGCTACCGAGTGCAGATTGATCAGGGAATTTTTTTAATTTTAGCACAAGGCCGCAACATAGCAAAATTTGAAAAAAGTGAACGGATCTGAAGACTTTCCAAACGCACTGTATATGATGGAGGAAAAATTATTTTCTATTTTATCTGATACCCAAGACAAATTTGGGCAAATCTGGTCCCCATGGCTGGCTTTACCATCTAGCACCTCCAGCAGACCTATTTTACCTTGTTCCCTGAGGGCTTTTTTTTTCCTCCTGCCTTTTTTTTTTTTTTTTTTTTTTTTAACTCTTTCTTCCCTTTTCTCATGATTATTTTTGTGAAGAGTTATCCTCTGCTTTACCCCTGTTCCTCTTAAATACGGTTTGCACATTACTGCCTGGCCACTAATATCCTTGATCAAGCTTACTCGTCTCAGAAAAAAAGTGGAAAAATAAAATAAGTGGGAATTACCGCACCAGGTAATTGGTCATGTATGTTGGTTAATATACAAAATGAAAACTACAATATGGCATATGTAACATAATGTTGATGAGGGTTTAACCCCATAGCGCACCCTGACAAACATGTACGTCACAGGAGCACATAGACAGCATGCAGTGGGCTTAGGGGCTGAGCCCACTCCTTACGTGGCAGGTGCCACCTTTGCTATATATCTGGCCCCTACTTGCAACTGCCAGGATGATAACTCTTGCAATGGTCACTTGTTGTCGACATGACACCATCACTGCAGACCTCTACACAAAGCCCAACAGGGAGAACCAGAGCGGCCGAGCTGGATCTAATAGGTTAGCAATTCCACAGAGTTACCTTTTTTTTTTTTTTTTTTTTGGCTGAAACTGGACAACACTTTAAGTTACCTTCTGACAATGACTGCAGGGTCACTGCATAAAGTACATCTTTACAATACCTAGGGAATGCCACACAGGACTTTTCATAAAGGTCCACTAGATGGCGACAGAACTAAGAATAATAGTTTGTTCAGTAAATTGACTCTTTCGGAATCTCTGGACAATGTCTCCTGAGCTCAGCAGAGCAGAATAAACTAAATGTTAAAATGTTCTTCGACTACATTCCAGGAAACATGGAACAAACATGTAGAAATGTTAACATGTACTTAGAATGCTGTGAATAGTTTTCTTATAGCAATACTTTAAAGATGTTTATGGCAGTTTCAGGACACCGTTTTGGAAAAAAAAAAAAAATTACAAAAAGAAACTTAGCTCCATCTACAATCCCTTATACTGATCCCAACCTGGAATCCTGGCCCCCGGCCAGTAGACGATGTGTTTGCAGTCAGCTCAACACAGGCCATGCTTGAGGAAAAGATATATCTCTGCTGAATCATTGGGCGCTATTATACCGCTCACTCTGCGGGCGTGGCAAGCACTGACTGGAGCTCGTCTGCATCGGCTTATTACCGTAGTCGTTCCTCTCCCATTCACTGCTATGATCATCGGAAGCACATCCCTGATTAAAGAGGGAGAAGTGCTTCCAATGGTCGGGCATCTTTCAGCGTGATCCGCTGTGTGAACATACCCTTATATATAACATTCAGCCAGCAGTTACGAATAAGTGACTTTAAAGAGCTTGTCCAGGGGTATCACCTATAGCCTAAAATCCTGATACTGGAAACTCATTTGTACAGTACATAAGTAAGCTAGTAAGGCTAATAGGGCTATGTTCACATTCCATTAAGACAGGGTTAACATCACCATTTAGTTTTCCATTCCTTTTACAGTAATGAGCCAGGCTCATTACTTGTATATTACAGTTCAGGCCAGCAGGTGGCAACACTGAACTTTGACATCATAATTTTTGCATAGAATAAAAAGAGCAGATTCCATTATTCTATACAAATTGCAATCTGATGATTGAAAGTTGGGGTCCAATTGAGGACCTAACAAAAAGTTTAAAAAAAAGTTTTGAAAAATAGAAAATATTAAAAATTCTAATCACCTCCCTTTCCCCAAAATCAAAATAAACAATTAAAAAAAGAACATCATGGGCATCACCACATGCAAAAATGCCTGTACTATTAAAATATAATAATAAAAAAAAAAAATTATCCCATACAAAGAATGGCGAAACAGGAAAAAAAAATGTAAATGCCCAATTTGCAGTTTTTTCATCACTTTACTTCCCAAAAAAATGTAATTGTCCTGCAAAAAATTTGCCCTCACACATCTCCGTAGACATAGCTATAAAGAAAGTCTATCGCTCCTTACCTCAGGGTGCTGATATCCGGGGCATAGTCACCACCCGAAAATGCATCTTTCCAGAAAGAGTGGCTCAATAACTCAGTCCAGGTACATCTAGAAGACATGAAGACAGCTGCATTACTAGATAAGGACAAGAATTAAGCACTTTTTCATGGATACATTTTTAAAACTGAACCCGAGAAGTGATTTTGTGTATGCTGCCTTATCCAAGAGGGTGAGAAGCTGGTCTCTGCGGGATATAGGTATATATAATATGGAGCTGGATTTCGGAGTAAAAAGCAGAGTAAAACCTCACAGGACTCCTAGAAAAGAGAGTCCTGAGAACTGACCTAAGACAGATCTGAGAAGTGATTTTGTGTGACCTGAGAAGTGATTTTGTGTATGTTGCCTTATCTAAGAGGGTGAGAAGCTGGTCTCTGCGGTATATAGGTATATATGATATGGAGCTTGATTTCTGAGTAAAACCTCACAGGACTCCAAGAAAAGACAGTGTCCTGAGAAATGACCTGAGACAGAGATCTGAAAAGGTGATTTTCTGTGACCTGAGAAGTGATTTTGTGTATGCTGCCTTATCTGAGAGGGTGAGAAGCTGGTCTCTGCGGTATATAGGTATATATGATATGGAGCTGGATTTCTGAGTAAAACCTCATAGGACTCCTAGAAAAGACGGAGTCCACTGCTAAATACTCCGCCCACACACAGTGACTGACAGCCTTCTCTATAAACACACTGATACAGTAAGGGCTTTAACTCACTGCATCTAGGAGGAGTAAACAGGACTCTCAGTATCTCTTTTAGGAGTCCTGCCAGGATTTACTCAACTTTTTACTGAAGCTGAAAAATAACTAGCATCTTTCCATATTGTTTTCTAAGAACAACACAAGTAAGTTTGACCCCTCTTGCTGTCTTTGAAATACAGTAAGGAAATAGTGGGGGAAAAACAAAAAGACAAAAGAGGGGGATACTGAGCCCTAAACTGAAGAAGAGATCATTTATTAGGTAAAAAGATAAAACAAGGGAACAGGGTAACGCGTTTCAAGGGGGGGGGGGGGGGGGGGTCTTCCCTATTCATCAGATACAGTATTATCATCAAATTCAATAGTAACAAAGTCAATCCTACAAGGCTTGATCTGCAAATCTGCACCGATTCCACGGCAAAATCCCATCCACATGTACTGTACTGTAAATTACTGCGGATTTGTGGCGCAGAATTGGCATCACAAATCCACCACATCTGAACTCAGCAATAATACTATTTTATTTTAACCCTTGTTGTTCAAAGAATACTAGTATCAGAATACCAATACCTACCGCTTTAGAGGGTCCTTCTGTAGCAGGCCAGTAAGTAATGACTGGAACTCTGGAGATGGCTTAGCAGATGATGGTCCTGGTCCGAATTATTTAGAAGAGAAATGAAGAAACAGGTGAAGAATAATTCTGACATAAAACTGGATGGACAGATTTAGAAAGCGAGATAGATTAGATATTTCGAGCAAAGATATCGCAGCATCCTCGACAGATCCAATAAAGAAGAGTTTTATTAGTTCATGATGATGGGACATTTCAGTCCGCTCACAGGACCATGCGCATTGAATAACACTGTACTGCACATGTGCTAGTTTCCCATGCCATGCACAATGGAGGTCGCTGATGGAAAGGTCTAGTTACGTGCCTGGCCAACAGCAGCCATAAAGAGACTGGAGAGCTGTACGGATCAAGGCGCCATCAATTGGCGGAGGAGGATCTCAGCACTGATTGACTTCTAGCAGTAAGTTAGTAAGTTGGTCATAGTGCTGTATCTAGCAAATTTGTGAAAGTTTAAGGCCATGCCCCTCAGTAAAAGGTGCCCACTTTTTCAACTTTGGCAAGTACCATGTAAACAAAGAGGGTTTTTAGCGCATTTTTTGTGAATTTTTGCAGAAATAGCAAATAAATAAATGGCCAAAAAACTTGCAACGCTGTTCATAAATTTCCACAAAGTCTTTGAGAAGTTACAAAGCATTACTAGTAGCGTACTACAGTCAGTAATAACTACATCGATAAAGATCTCAGCAGCCTGCAAGATATATCTAGTAGCATGCTTGGGTGCAACAAATCTAGCTGAAATAATATACCTCGTGGTGAACTAAAATCCTCATTTACAATTTTCTCTACCAGTTCGGAGAAGCTTTCAGAGAAAAACGGAGGACGCCCTGCAAGGTGAATGAAGGACATAAGAATGTTAGGATGAATGAGATGAGAAACACTTCAGTAATGTATTGTAAAAACTTTGATATGCAGGTTTGCATTACTGGCTAAGACATAAAGGAGTTGTCTGAGTTAAATTAAAACTCGAGCATCTGTTCAAATGCTCTTAAATAACAAAAGTAAAGGAAGCCATACTTACCCCTTTCTCCTCTGCCACTTCCAGCACGGGCTCCGGACATCATCTTCCTGGCTGCAGTGGTGACGTTCTGTGCTCGCAGGTCACTGTGCAGCCAATCACTGGCCTCAGCAGTTTACAGGATGGCAGTACTGCAGCCAGGCAACCAAACAGCAAGAGCACCGGAAGCGGTAAGGAACAAAATGGATGCACATCGCTTCCACCCATCATAAAGTAACCTGGGCTGGACTTCTACTAATGGAGTGCACAACTTGGCATGAACGAGCTTTCTAGCATTAGCATCAACTGCAACAAGTTTTTCTACTGATTAAATGTCTGTTCAGCTAAGACGTCCATTTTATAGAGGGGCGAAAAAGTTAAAGAGATAGTAGATCATAAAGTTGTTTGGGGCAACTTACCAGAGAACATTTCATATAAGATACAGCCTAAAGACCAAAGATCGCTTGATATGGAGAAATCTGCTCCCTTGATTATTTCTGGCGCAGCATAAACTGGAGACCCTAGAATAACATATCACATACAATTTCAGTACAGCATACAGATGAGCGAGCCAAGAAAACCCCTTTAAGGTCAACACTATGTTCTAAATGGGCATTACAACATTACAATTGTGTTTCTTCAAATAGGGGAAGAAATGTGGATGTCTAACTATTATTATCCACAGTACAACAGGCATACCTTGGAGTTCTTATCTGCCGACACATTCTATGTTTCTATGTTTCTATACCATGATACTTGCCTTGTGAAGGCATACCAAACCATCACAGAAGCATGTCACCAAGGTCAGAAGCATATGATTAGCAGCTAGCTCCATTTTTTAAGACCTGATAAATACTAGCCACATCTAGAAGCTAGTTGTCACGGTCCCTCCTATGAGAGGGGTGAGAAGATCGGATAGACTTGCTGCAAGTGAGGCTATCTGACAGGTCTCTCTGTATGTTATTGTTTGGCAGGATCTCACCTCTCCTCAGGTGCCGCTCGTTATCAGTGATGAGGCTCTATTTAGATCCGCCTCACACTTCTAACCATGCAGTTGATAGTTTCTGCTTGGAGTTGCTAGTGCTGGTTTGTCTTGGATCTCTGCTTCTCCATACATCTTTAAGCTAAGTTCTTGTTGCCTTCGCTGTTTCTTATTATCTGGTGTGTGTTGTTTCTAGGCCTCAGGGAGACGCAGGTTCCTTCATTCTGGAAGGAACCAGCTGTCTCATCCCCTGCTACGTATCCAAGGGCTCGTCAGTTTTAGCAGGGCTTTAGGTATCCGATGTAGGAGTATTTCCACCATCAGGATCTGCTCATACTGGCAGGAGTTAGGGAAAGGCCTAGGGATTACTAGGAGGTCAGCATCCCTCTTCCTTAGCTTTTGAGACCTAGATTGTTGTCTATTCGTTGTGGTGTGTATTTGGTGTTTTCCCTTCCCCTTAACCTGTGACAGTAGTAGACATACACCAACTGAACTGGGGCCACAGGAGCCATTAATGCTTACTTAAAAAAACTGGAGATATCCCTTTATGACAGTCACAGCACATTCTCAATGGAATATATTCCGTCCTAGTTGCAGATGTTATCTAACCAATGGCTGGACACCAGTTTTATAGCCATATATGACATTTCCACACCACCAACTTAGCAAGGTCACCCAGTGAAGACAGGTAACCTAAGACACACATTAATGGGTTAAAAGACAATGAAGCTCCATAAACTGAATTAATAAGGTCCAGAACCTCCTATCAATATTGGAATAATTTCTGACAAAGCCACATCATATGCATAAGCTCTGCTCTACTGGTTTCACATCAAAGACAAAGGTGATGCATGTGCTCGAATTTTGGACTGCACCTCTGGTGTCCTATATACTTGTTGTACTAAATAAAGATGACAGTCTATGATTAAGGAAAATAATAAATTCCAATAAATCATTCCATTGCGTTTCCTTAATAAGACCTGAATCACTTTCCCATTTTCCTCCCCACTCTCCTCTTCCTTTCCCTAAAACGGAATCAGCCTGAAAGTTATAACAGAGTTGCAAGAATTTGCAGAAATGAGTGGTGACAACAGCAAACTCCAGCAGAAGCTGAGAGAACTGTTTCACATCCGTTATTATCTAAGGAATATTGTGTCCGTTCCTCAATAGCCTGAAATTATCTCGACCTCACCCAGAATTTTGACTATTACTATTCTACACTATTGGTACGGTTTACATGCATAGGCAGCTTTGATAAACAAGGTTGTGACCAAAAAAAAAAAAAAAAAAGTAAAATTGTCTTGTTGCTCATACCAACCAATGTAAACGGCTATGGAAAAATTAAACAAGGCCAATTTTTCTATTAGGGTACATCACACAGTCTGCATGTGTTGCATACGGATTTTGATGTGGTTTTCACTCTATGCGTTGCAAAGGCGTAAAATCTGCATAAAGAATTCATCTGCTGTGGATTAAAATCCACACCGCATGTTGATTTACGCACTTTATTTTTTTAAGTTGTGTATGATGAAATCTGTTGAAATCTCTTTGCTGTGGATTTTTCACCCGAAGGATTATCCACAGCATATCCAACATGTCAACGTACCCTAAGGCCTGTTTCTCACGGTCAGTATTTTGCATCTGTATTTGTAAGCCAAAACCAGAAGTGGAACCTACAGAGAAAAGCTATCATAGAAATATTTGTGCCTCTCCCGTGTTTTGGATCCACTCCTGGTTTTGGCTTACAAATACTGATGCCGAAAGAGGCCTAAGGGTGGATTCACGTACTGCATAAATTTATGCCAGAGACAAAGGAGTGCTGCAAAATCTAGTTGCAGGTTTGCTACACATTTCCACAGCAATTCCAAGGCAAATCTGCCTGAAAATCTGTAAGTACATATTCATTGATAAATCTCCGCCATTCAGGTAAATGCCTGCTTCCTGTCTGTACGTGACAAAACTGTCTGCCTGTAGTCATCACTATGGGAGCTCAGTGCATACAATGTATACAGTTACCACTGAAATCAATGGCACATGTAAGAAAATGAAAAAAATAATCTCTTTGAACTGAGCTCCCTCTAGAGGTGGCTGCAGGAATATTTTGCCAATTTATGTACGGAAGTATGAATTCAGCGGCAAGTGCCCATTCACACCAGGCCCCAAAGCAGTTGCATGGTCTGCCTACATGGTAAGCATGCCACTGCATCTTCTAGATTTACAGTACACAGCAGCTGCAGAAAGCTGTTCTGTGATAAATCTCAAAAAGCTCATCAGCCAGCTTTCTTCTGACCTCTGAGCAATCTTCTAAGCTAATTTATGAACTTTGACTTGGTCATAATTCAGCTTAGAAGATCATTCAAAAGAAGAGCGAGAGGGGCAGGATTAGCTGCAGGAGGAGGGCCATTGGATTAGCTGTCTGATGGATTTCACTTTGAACAGCATTATGCAGCTTGCTATATACTGTGATACATAGAATTCAGAACCAAAAAAAGCAACATTTTTAAAAACCCATTACAAAAACTTTTATAGTCTAAAATACATATAAAAATCAGTAAAAATTGGCTCCAAAGTTGTCCATAAGGCTGGGTTCACATCAGCGTTTAGTTTCCTGTTCTTCTGATCCGTCAGAAGAACAGAAAACAAAACAAAAAAATGGATCCTGTATTTTATGCATCCGTTATGCACATTTTGCATCCGTTTTAGTCATTTGCGTCTGAGATTCGTTATTTTTTTTCCCATCTAAAATTATTGATCTCAGATGGAAATGGCTAAAACGGATGCAAAATGTGCATAACTGAGCAACGGATGCTTAAATTACAGGATACGTTTTTCTTTCTTGTTTATATTTCTATCCTTCTCACGGATCAGAAGAACGGAAAACTAAACGGTGATGCGAACCCAGCCTAACCTAAAAATTACATTACTCTTTTACTCACCTTTAATACGGTTCCTCAGGCTTCGTCGTGGTGTAGATTCCCCGGTTTCGCCTGAATTTTCCTCCGATCCGACCATTGCAAAAAATTCTTCTAGGTTTTCCCCGTCAGCCTTAGAAAAGCTGAAATTTGTTAGCTTCAAGGTGCCAGGTCCATCCAGAAGTATCTTTCAACAGATATATAAAAATAAATCAATAAAAATGAAATATTATAATAATACAATATAAGCCAGAATCCATTACGCATTATGCTAGTATTACAATCCTTCAGTATGTTGGCTTCTAATATACAGTGGAGGAAATAATTATTTGACCCCTCACTGATTTTGTAAGTTTGTCCAATGACAAAGAAATGAAAAGTCTCAGAACAGTATCATTTCAATGGTAGGTTTATTGTAACAGTGGCAGATAGCACATCAAAAGGAAAATCGAAAAAATAACTTTAAATAAAAGATAGCAACTGATTTGCATTTCATTGAGTGAAATAAGTATTTGAACCCCTACCAACCATTAAGAGTTCTGGCTCCCACAGAGTGGTTAGACACTTCTACTCAATTAGTCACCCTCATTAAGGACACCTGTCTTAACTAGTCACCTGTATAAAAGACACCTGTCCACAGAATCAATCAATCAAGCAGACTCCAAACTCTCCAACATGGGAAAGACCAAAGAGCTGTCCAAGGATGTCAGAGACAAAATTGTAGACCTGCACAAGGCTGGAATGGGCTACAAAACCATTAGCAAGAAGCTGGGAGAGAAGGTGACAACTGTTGGTGCGATTGTTCGAAAATGGAAGGAGCACAAAATGACCATCAATCGACCTCGCTCTGGGGCTCCACGCAAGATCTCACCTCGTGGGGTGTCAATGGTTCTGAGAAAGGTGAAAAAGCATCCTAGAACTACACGGGAGGAGTTAGTTAATGACCTCAAATTAGCAGGGACCACAGTCACCAAGAAAACCATTGGAAACACATTACACCGCAATGGATTAAAATCCTGCATGGCTCGCAAGGTCCCCCTGCTCAGGAAGGCACATGTGCAGGCCCGTCTGAAGTTTGCCAATGAACACCTGAATGATTCAGAGAGTGACTGGGAGAAGGTGCTGTGGTCTGATGAGACCAAAATAGAGCTCTTTGGCATTAACTCAACTCGCTGTGTTTGGAGGAAGAAAAATGCTGCCTATGACCCCCAAAACACCGTCCCCACCGTCAAGCATGGGGGTGGAAACATTTTGCTTTGGGGGTGTTTTTCTGCTAAGGGCACAGGACAACTTATTCGCATTAACGGGAAAATGGACGGAGCCATGTATCGTGAAATCCTGAGCGACAACCTCCTTCCCTCTGCCAGGAAACTGAAAATGGGTCGTGGATGGGTGTTCCAGCACGACAATGACCCAAAACATACAGCAAAGGCAACAAAGGAGTGGCTCAAGAAGAAGCACATTAAGGTCATGGAGTGGCCTAGTCAGTCTCCGGACCTTAATCCAATCGAAAACCTATGGAGGGAGCTCAAGCTCAGAGTTGCACAGAGACAGCCTCGAAACCTTAGGGATTTAGAGATGATCTGCAAAGAGGAGTGGACCAACATTCCTCCTAAAATGTGCGCAAACTTGGTCATCAATTACAAGAAACGTTTGACCTCTGTGCTTGCAAACAAGAGTTTTTCCACCAAGTATTAAGTCTTTTGTTGTTAGAGGGTTCAAATACTTATTACACTCAATGAAATGCAAATCAGTTGCTATCTTTTATTTAAAGTTATTTTTTCGATTTTCCTTTTGATGTGCTATCTGCCACTGTTACAATAAACCTACCATTGAAATGATACTGTTCTGAGACTTTTCATTTCTTTGTCATTGGACAAACTTACAAAATCAGTGAGGGGTCAAATAATTATTTCCTCCACTGTATGCCACTATTACCTATACCTTAAACCTTTGCTAGTCATGCTGTCGTTTCAGTTTCCTTTCATCAAGTTGTAGAAGCTCATCTCACTTTGCTATGTGGCCCTATGAATTACAGTTACGCCCCTGGTTGTAGGGGCCCTAAATATGCTGCCCCTGTGAACCTCAAATATAAAACAACTGTGGCATGCATGCTACTATATCATGGACCACTATCTAGCTTTACTGCATTGCTACTGACAGAAAACATACCATTTGTTATAGTGGAATATTTCTTTAAAAGGAAACATGTCACCATTTTTTTCCCCTGAGGATAGGTCCTCAATGTCAGATCGGCGGAGGTCCTGGCTGCACAGGGAGACAGCGCACGCAGTGCACATGTGCCGTCTCCCTTCTGTCTTCCTGCTCGCTGCTGTAGGTCTATGGAACAGCAGCAGCGGACAGGAAGAGAGACGGGGGTGCCGGGTGACAGACCCCGCCAATCTGATATTAATGGCCTATCCTGCGGATCGGTCATCAATATTAAAAAGCCTGGACAACCCATTTAAAATCAGATAGGGACACATATCCTTTTCTAATCTGTTTTCAGGTTGTGGGTTCCTGAACATGATTATGGGGGGCACCATCTTGCCTGAGCTGTTCTTAACAATATTTAGAGATAGGCTTTAACCACTTAAGGACCACAGGTTTATACCCCACTAAAGACCAGGCCCTTTTTTACAAATCGGCACTCCACAACTTTAGCGGTTTATTGCTCGGTCATGCAACTTACCACCCAAATGAATTTTACCTCCTTTTCTTCTCACTAATGGAGCTTTCATTTGGTGGTATTTCATTGCTGCTGACATTTTTTGTTATTAATCGAAATTTAACGATTTTTTTGCAAAAAAATGACATTTTGCACTTTCAGTTGTAAAATTTTGCAAAAAAAACGAGATCCATATATAAATTTTGCTCTAAATTTATTGTTCTACATGTCTTTGATAAAAAAAAAAATGTTTGGGTAAAAAAAAAAAATGGTTTGGGTAAAAGTTATAGCGTTTACAATCTATGGTACAAAAATGTGAATTTCCGCTTTTTGAAGCAGCTCTGACTTTCTGAGCACCTGTCATGTTTCCTGAGGTTCTACAATGGCCAGACAGTACAAACACCCCACAAATGACCCCATTTCGGAAAGTAGACACCCTAAGGTATTCGCTGATGGGCATAGTGAGTTCATAGAACTTTTTATTTTTTGTCACAAGTTAGCGGAAAATTATGATTTTTTATTTATTTTTTTCTTACAAAGTCTCATATTCCACTAACTTGTGACAAAAAATAAAAGCTTCCATGAACTCACTATGCCCATCAGCGAATACCTTGGGATGTCTTCTTTCCAAAATGGGGTCACTTGTGGGGTAGTTATACTGCCCTGGCATTCTAGGGGCCCAAATGTGTGGTAAGGAGTTTGAAATCAAATTCTGTAAAAAATGGCTGGTGAAATCCGAAAGGTGCTCTTTGGAATGTGGGCCCCTTTGCCCACCTAGGCTGCAAAAAAGTGTCACACATGTGGTATCTCCGTATTCAGGAGAAGTTGGGGAATGTGTTTTGGGGTGTCATTTTACATATACCCATGCTGGGTGAGAGAAATATCTTGGCAAAAGACAACTTTGTATAAAAAAAATTGTAAAAGTTGTCTTTTGCCAAGATATTTCTCTCACCCAGCATGGGAATATGTAAAATGACACCCCAAAACACATTCCCCAACTTCTCCTGAATACGGAGATACCATATGTGTGACACTTTTTTGCAGCCTAGGTGGGCAAAGGGGCCCATATTCCAAAGAGCACCTTTCGGATTTCACTGGTCATTTTTTACAGAATTTGATTTCAAACTCCTTACCACACATTTGGGCCCCTAGAATGCCAGGGCAGTATAACTACCCCACAAGTGACCCCATTTTGGAAAGAAGACACCCCAAGGTATTCGCTGATGGGCATAGTGAGTTCGTGGAAGTTTTTATTTTTTGTCACAAGTTAGTGGAATATGAGACTTTGTAAGAAAAAAAAAAAAAATCATCATTTTCCACTAACTTGTGACAAAAAATAAAAAATTCTAGGAACTCGCCATGCCCCTCACGGAATACCTTGGGGTGTCTTCTTTCCAAAATGGGGTCACTTGTGGGGTAGTTATACTGCCCTGGCATTTTCCAGGGGCCCTAATGTGTGGTAAGTAGGTAAATGACCTGTGAAATCCTAAAGGTGCTCTTTGGAATATGGGCACCTTTGCCCACCTAGGCTGCAAAAAAGTGTCACACATGTGGTATCGCCGTATTCAGGAGAAGTTGGGAAATGTGTTTTGGGGTGTCATTTTACATATACCCATGCTGGGTGAGAGAAATATCTTGGCAAAAGACAACTTTTCCCATTTTTTTTATACAAAGTTGGCATTTGACCAAGATATTTCTCTCACCCAGCATGGGTATATGTAAAATGACACCCCAAAACACATTCCCCAACTTCTCCTGAGTACGGCGATACCAGATGTGTGACACTTTTTTTGCAGCCTAGATGCGCAAAGGTGCCCAAATTCCTTTTAGGAGGGCATTTTTAGACATTTGGATACCAGACTTCTTCTCACGCTTTGGGGCCCCTAGAATGCCAGGGCAGTATAAATACCCCACATGTGACCCCATTTTGGAAAGAAGACACCCCAAGGTATTCAATGAGGGGCATGGCGAGTTCATAGAAATTATTTTTTTTTGGCACAAGTTAGCGGAAATTGATATTTTTTATTTTTTTCTCACAAAGTCTCCCTTTCCACTAACTTGGGACAAAAATTTCAATCTTTCATGGACTCAATATGCCCCTCACGGAATACCTGGGGGCGTCTTCTTTCCGAAATGGGGTCACATGTGGGGTATTTATACTGCCCTGGCATTCTAGGGGCCCTAAAGCGTGAGAAGAAGTCTGGAATATAAATGTCTAAAAAATTTTACGCATTTGGATTCCGTGAGGGGTATGGTGAGTTCATGTGAGATTTAATTTTTTGACACAAGTTAGTGGAATATGAGACTTTGTAAGAAAAAAAAAAAAATTTCCGCTAACTTGGGCCAAAAAAATGTCTGAATGGAGCCTGACAGGGGGGGTGATCAATGACAGGGGGGGTGATCAATGACAGGGGGGGTGATCAGGGAGTCTATATGGGGTGATCACCCCCCTGTCATTGATCACCCCCCTATAAGGCTCCATTCAGATGTCCGTATGTGTTTTGCGGATCCGATCCATGTATCCGTGGATCCGTAAAAATCATACGGACATCTGAATGCAGCCTGACAGGGAAGGTGATCAATGACAGGGGGGTAATCAATGACAGGGGGGTGATCAGGGAGTCTATATGGGGTGATCACCACAGTCATTGATCACGCCCCTGTAAGGCTCCATTCAGACGTCCGTATGCGTTTTGCGGATCCGATCCATCTATCAGTGGATCCGTAAAAATCATGCGGACGTCTGAATGGAACTTTACAGGGGTGTGATCAATGACAGGGGGGTAATCAATGACAGGGGGGGTAATCAATGACAGGGGGGGTAATCAATGACAGGGGGGGTAATCAATGACAGGGGGGGTAATCAATGACAGGGGGGGTGATCAATGACAGGGGGGGTGATCAATGACAGGGGGGGTGATCAATGACAGGGGGGTGATCAATGACAGGGGGGTGATCAATGACAGGGGGGTGATCAATGACAGGGGGGTGATCAGGGAGTCTATATGGGGTGATCACCCCCCTGTCATTGATCACCCCCCTATAAGGCTCCATTCAGATGTCCGTATGTGTTTTGCGGATCCGATCCATCTATCAGTGGATCCGTAAAAATCATGCGGACGTCTGAATGGAGCTTTACAGGGGGGTAATCAATGACAGGGGGGTGATCAGGGAGTCTATATGGGGTGATCAGGGGCTAATAAGGGGTTAATAAATGACGGGGGGGGGGGTGTAGTGTAGTGTAGTGGTGCTTGGTGCTACTTTACTGAGCTACCCGTGTCCTCTGGTGGTCGATCCAAACAAAGGGGACCACCAGAGGACCAGGTAGCAGGTATATTAGACGCTGTTATCAAAACAGCGTCTAATATACCTGTTAGGGGTTAAACAAAATCACATCTCCAGCCTGCCAGCGAACGATCGCCGCTGGCAGGCTGGAGATCAACTCTCTTACCTTCCGTTCCTGTGAACGCGCGCGCCTGTGTGCGCGCATTCACAGGAAATCTCGGCTCACGCGAGATGACGCCAATTGGCGTTAGCGTAGCCTGGGGGAGCCGCCGCAATGACGCCTTTCCGCGTTAGCGCGGCGGCAAGTGGTTAAAGCAGCCACATAGACACATGCTATGACCTCTGCAGTGATATTGCCTATTGTGAATGGTAGTTCCTATGTTATCCATCTATATAGGTGACATTTAATCCTGCCTGTAATGATAAGCAGATAACTGCAGTAAAGTGATCTGTACAGGCCAAGAACTGGCGCCTATTATTAGGCTTAGTGGCCAGTGTGAAAACTGTATGATTTTAGTGTTTTTTATATAGATATTGACAAAAATATAAAAAATAACTACCTAAAATTGTTTAAAAATATGTTATTTAAGTTGTACAGGGAGTGCAGAATTATTAGGCAAGTTGTATTTTTGAGGATTAATTTTATTATTGAACAACAACCATGTTCTCAATGAACCCAAAAAACTCATTAATATCAAAGCTGAATATTTTTGGAAGTAGTTTTTAGTTTGTTTTTAGTTTTAGCTATTTTAGGGGGATATCTGTGTGTGCAGGTGACTACTACTGTGCATAATTATTAGGCAACTTAACAAAAAACAAATATATACCCATTTCAATTATTTATTTTTACCAGTGAAACCAATATAACATCTCAACATTCACAAATATACATTTCTGACATTCAAAAACAAAACAAAAACAAATCAGTGACCAATATAGCCACCTTTCTTTGCAAGGACACTCAAAAGCCTGCCATCCATGGATTCTGTCAGTGTTTTGATCTGTTCACCATCAACATTGCGTGCAGCAGCAACCACAGCCTCCCAGACACTGTTCAGAGAGGTGTACTGTTTTCCCTCCTTGTAAATCTCACATTTGATGGACCACAGGTTCTCAATGGGGTTCAGATCAGGTGAACAAGGAGGCCATGTCATTAGATTTTCTTCTTTTATACCCTTTCTTGCCAGCCACGCTGTGGAGTACTTGGATGCGTGTGATGGAGCATTGTCCTGCATGAAAATCATGTTTTTCTTGAAGGATGTAGACTTCTTCCTGTACCACTGCTTGAAGAAGGTGTCTTCCAGAAACTGGCAGTAGGACTGGGAGTTGAGCTTGACTCCATCCTCAACCCGAAAAGGCCCCACAAGCTCATCTTTGATGATACCAGCCTAAACCAGTACTCCACCTCCACCTTGCTGGCGTCTGAGTCGGACTGGAGCTCTCTGCCCTTTACCAATCCAGCCACGGGCCCATCCATCTGGCCCATCAAGACTCACTCATTTCATCAGTCCATAAAACCTTAGAAAAATCAGTCTTGAGATATTTCTTGGCCCAGTCTTGACGTTTCAGCTTGTGTGTCTTGTTCAGTGGTGGTAGTCTTTCAGCCTTTCTTACCTTGGCCATGTCTCCGAGTATTGCACACCTTGTGCTTTTGGGCACTCCAGTGATGTTGCAGCTCTGAAATATGGCCAAACTGGTGGCAAGTGGCATCTTGGCAGCTGCACGCTTGACTTTTCTCAGTTCATGGGCAGTTATTTTGCGCCTTGGTTTTTCCACACGCTTCTTGCGACCCTGTTGACTATTTTGAATGAAACGCTTGATTGTTCGATGATCACGCTTCAGAAGCTTTGCAATTTTAAGAGTGCTGCATCCCTCTGCAAGATATCTCACTATTTTTGACTTTTCTGAGCCTGTCAAGTCCTTCTTTTGACCCATTTTGCCAAAGGAAAGGAAGTTGCCTAATAATTATGCACACCTAATATAGGGTGTTGATGTCATTAGACCACAGCCCTTCTCATTACAGAGATGCACATCACCTAATATGCTTAATTGGTAGTAGGCTTTCGAGCCTATACAGCTTGGAGTAAGACAACATGCATAAAGAGGATGATGTGGTCAAAATACTCATTTGCCTAATAATTCTGCACTCCCTGTATGTTTAGTAACATAAAAACATGATCTAGACAATTGTCAGATGACAAATTCCATTTAAGGCTGAGTTCACATCTGCATTTTGAATTTTGTTTTTCTGTTCAATTATGGAAGCAGAAAAACGAAATTCAAGATATGATGCATCTGTCACATGGCTGACGCCAACTGACTTAACATAGGGTCTGTCGGGTTTCGTCATGGTGTCCAGCATTTTTCCTGGGAAAAAAAAAAAAAGATGTATGCTGAAATATGTTTCCAGCAAATAGGACAAAAGCCTAAATCATTTCCTAGTCTCAGAAAGAGAAGCTAAAGAAGATTTTGTCCATGGCCTTGTCATTGACCTTACGCAGTTGTAAACAAAGGTTGTGCTAAAGACGACCCTTTGGGACAGTGTGGACGTCCGCTCCCAAGCACACTGCCAGTATGATAAATATATTCCAGCTGTTGTCCAGTGCTAGCAATTTAAATGGTATTTAAGGTTTACAGCAACAATTGCAGACTGCAAAATGGATACGGTGGTGTGCATGGGACATAATAGAGTACTGCAGTCCTGACAGAATACAGCCAATGTATACAGACAAAAGAAAACATGTACAAGGGTAGGACTACAAGGGATGTATTGTATTTTTTAGTCTACAAGACACACCCTTTCTATAAGATGTCAGTGCATCTTATAGAGTGAATACTAATGAGCGCTTCCATTATGGAAGTGCTCATTAGTACAGTAGGACCAGGGAGCGGTGAATACAGTGCTTTGTACGCACCACTCTGCGGTCTTCGTCTGCTAGCGTCGCACACTGTGCTGTGACCTGCGCACAGCGTGAGGATGTCAGCGAGCTCTGTGGCCTCACACTGTGCGACATCGGGTCACAGCACAGAGCGGCAGGAAGAGCGATGGATCTCAGGACGGACAGCGTCGGCGCAGGAGAAGCAAGTAGATTTTTCTCATTTTTTTGGTTTGATCTGAAGTCCGATTTGGGGGTCTAAGCTGGGATCTAATAAACATTAAGCGTCTGATCTTAGGTCTATTAAGGGGTCTGAGCTGAAGTCTAATAATTAATATTGGGGGTCTGAGCTGAGGTCTAATTAACACAGGGGGTCTGATTTGAGGTCTGTAACATTGAAGGTCTGTTCGGGGCTCTGAGCTGTGGTCTGATTAACATTGGGGGATCTGAGCTGAAGTCTGATTAAAAATATATATTTTTTCTTATTTTTCTCCTCTAAAACCTAGGTGCGTCTTATGGGCAGGTGCGTCTTATAGGGCAAAAATGGTAACAGAAAATATCTGCTGTAGATTCACTCAGGGGTCGAAATCTGCAACAAAATCTGACTGTAAGGGCTCATGCACACAAACGTATTTTCTTTCCGTGTCCGTTCAGATTTTTTGCGGACTTTATGTGGAACCATTCATTTCAATGGGTCCGTAAAAAAAAAAAGCAAGTTACTCCATGTGCATTCCGTTTTCGTATGTGCAAAAAAAAATAGAACGTGTCCTATTATTGTCCACATAACGGACAAAGATAGGACTTTTCTATTAGGGGCCAGTTGTTCCGTTCTGCAAAATAAAGAATGCACACGGACGGCATCCGTATTTTTTTGCGAATCTGTGTTTTGCGGATCGCTAAATTCATACGGTCATGTGCATGAGCCCTAAAACACGCAGATTTTACTTCTGCATTGCAAAGGGTGAAATTTGCAGTGAAAATTCAAAAGGCAGGTCAATTGCTGCATGGAATTTTTTATGCAGCGTGTGGATGAGATTTTTGCTGCTACAGAAAACGCAGTGGATTTTTCACCTGCTATACTATGGTAAAAATCCACAGTGCATCCAGCCCATGTGCGCATAACAATAGGGAAAATCCCCATCACTTAAAATAGCAGTAAGGTGGGTTTTATGAAATCTCATGCACAAGTTACAAAAAAACAAAAAAACAAAAAAAAAAAAAAAAAAATCGATATGGCATCCACACAGAAATCAACAAGCGGTTCGGAACTTATATCCACAGCATGTCAACTTATGTTGTGGATTGCATTATTTGGACTGCATGTTTCATCCTTTGCAATGCATAGGGTAAAATCGGAGACAAAAATACAGCAAAAATCTGCACAGAACCCATTGACCTATCCTTAGAGAGATTACGTATTGTACAGAGTCAGATTAAATTAGTCATATTAAATAAAATAAAAAACTGGCTGTACGTGCTTTGATGCAACATAGTTTGACCTTAACATGTTGGTGTCCCAATAAAATGGCATGAAGAGCTAGATTCTGTCCGATAATGAAGCCACATGGGAGGACGCATGGTTCGTACAAGCTGTAGAATCCAGCATCCATACAACAGAACTTAGGAGCAAACTAACAAAATACTGGTCTTACCTTTCGAGGGGTCAGATCACAGAAAAGTAGGCCAAGTTCATGGATATAGCGGAGCCCGGAAATAATATCAACCGCAAATTCTCGAATGGTGTCTTCAGGCAAGTGCTCATCCTGACCAATGACCGATTCAAGAGAGCCTCCTGCAATGTATTTAATATGACTTATGTGCAGGGGAAATACGGCACGTTTGCATTTTGTACTTCAGAAGCAGCATGATAAAAATGGAAAAACATAGACATGAAGGGGCACAGTCTATCCTTAGAGCTTCACATGGCTGTATCCAGAAACGGTGCTCCTTCGCTCTCATGGAGGGACCATTGGCAACATGGCAGAGGAAGGGAAGCCCTGTGTGTATTCAGAACAATAGGGTAGGAGGTTACGTTCTGCCATGGTTCACTTTCAGCAACTGTCTTGGTTGCCTAAATGGCATGTCCGTCACGGTAAAACCATTAAAGGGGTTGTCTCACCTCAGAAAATGGCATTTATCATGTAGACAAAGTTATTATAAGGCACTTACTAATGCCCCCCCCCCCCCCCCCTTTTATCCTCCCTTCCTTCCCTATTCCCCTCTTAGGGTAGGTTCACACTTGGGGCAGAGGATTCCGGCAGGCAGTTCCATCGCCGGAACTGCCTGCCAGATCCGGCAATCCAGACGCAAACAATTGGCATTTGTCAGATGGATCCGGATCCGTTTGACAAATGCATAGAAATACCGGATACGTCTCTCAGATGTCATCCGGGAAAACGGATCCGGTATTTATTTATTTTTTTGCATTTTTAAAAAGGTCTGCACCGGAAAACCGGATCCGTTTTGCAAGAACACTTAATGCCGGATCCGGTACTAATACGTTTTAATGGAAATTAATGCCGGATCCGGCATTCCGGCAAGTGTTCAGGATTTTTGGCCGGAGAGAAAAAACTGCAGCATGCTGCAGTATTTTCTCCGTCCAAAAAACGTAAGAGGGACTGAACTGATGCATCCTGAACGGATTTCTCTCCATTCAGAATGCATTAGCATAAAACTGATCATTTTTTTTTCCCAGTATTGAGCCCCTAGGACAGAACTCAACACCGGAAAAGAAAAACGCTAGTGTGAAAGTACCCTTACCCCGTTGGTTGTATACTTAATTTCTTTTAAGTCTTCTAAGCTTCTCAGCTGCCCCTATTTTTTACCCATGGCAGATACCATCAAAACATTGCTGCTGTTTCTTACATGGTCGTAATATCAGAATGTGTGTCCTAATACTTCTCTGAACTTTTATTCAAAATACTAAGGTTCATTTTTTCATGATTGTTCGCATTATTCTCTGTTTTACTTTGAGCTTGAAGACTCAAAAAAAAACTGAAGTCAGGAGGAAGTAGGGACAGATAGCAGTCACCCAAACAAGCTATTAGATGTGTATGGCACAGCCTTCCCAGACTGCAGAAAGCCAGATCAGCCTATTTAGGATCCCCAGTACTATAGAATACCGAGCTGGATTTGCTAGCCAGGATTCTAGAAAATCTGAGTACGAATCCCAGTGACAAATTCTCCATACATAGCATATGCATAGCTAGACAGATTCATTCAGGTTCCTGTGAGAGCAGGGTAATAAATGAATGATGATGATAATGCCTGTAAAGCGCTGTGGAATATGTGTGCGCTATATAAGTGAGTAAAATAAATGATATGGACTTGTAGTAGGGACTGCTGAATAATAAGTGTACCTAAATAAATCAATAATTCTCTTTACTCCCGAATAATACCATAGCTAGGCAGATATCTTTCAGGGTCTGGGATAGCTGAGTTACAGTACAGTAAGGGCTCATTCACACATTTTTTGCGGCTCAAGTACAGACCCATTGACTTCAATGGGGCCGCAAAAGATGCAGATAGCACTCCATGTGCTGTCCGCATCCGTTGCTCCGCAAAAATTATAAGTCATGTCCTATTCTTGTCAGTTTTGCGGACAAGAATAGGCATTTCTATAAAGGGCCATCCGTTCCGCAAATTGCAGCAGCTACACGGGCGGCATCCGCAATTTGCGGACTTCAAAACACGGCACGGTCGTGTGAACAAGCGCTAAATCTACCAAGATAAATCCCCATCCTCACTCCTCAATAGTGCCATAGCAAGGCATTTATATCTTTCAGGGTCCTGGGATAGCTGGGTTGCAGCAATGCGGAGCTGTAATAGACTGCAGAATACTAAATCTACAAATATAAATCTCCCTTCTCACGCCTAAATAATGCTATAGTTGGGCAGATTTGCCTTTCAGGGTCGTAGAAAAGCTGGATTACTTGTACAATGTAAATAACATTTTATGGCCAGTGTGTACAGCTCCACAAGATTAATAATCCAGGTCTCAAACACTGATAAATGTCAAATTTGCCTACACAGTGAGAAATCCCTCCTTGCTACATAGGAAACCTTGGCATTCAGGCACCTGGGGAAGCTGGGTAGCACTTTTTGTAATGTGATAGTGCCCTGATACTATCTAGTATCCCTGCACACAAACATGGGAGGTTTCGTAAAAAGCTGCAACATTTTTCAGCTTCCACCTCTGTAACAGCGAACTCAAGTTTCCAAAGTGAATGTAGTTAAAGGATATGTACACTTTTTGAGGCAATTTTTTATTATTGCATTGTACTCATTTTGACCTAAAAATATTTTTTTCAATTGGTCTTTATTAAAAATATGGAATCCTTTTTTCTGTACATAGTGTGAGGTTTGGTCTGGGAAAACAGGTATTTTCCTCCCTGCTGATTTACAGCCAGGTGAGGTCAAATACCGGACCGAATTTTAAATGCCGCTCCGGGTTTTGGCAGCACCTGGCTGTCCTTAAATAGGCAGCTGGGCTCAGAAGCCAGGTCTCGGTGTTCAAATCTGGGAGCCTTGTGTCTGGATGAAGGCTTGCTACCTGTTTGGCGTAAAAACAGGTTGGTGCTGCTATCAGCAAGGACTCTTTGAGGCAGAATTGCCGCATGGCGTGAATTACCACCAACACCGCAAGGTGACTTTTTGTTTGAATATGACTGTTTGTTTTGTCACTTGACTAAAGTGTGAATAAAACACTCAACTGTTTTATCCAAAGAACTTGTTTTTGCCTCTATACTGCGTCCGCTATTCCTGTCTACCAGAGCGAGTCCCCACAATAGCTTAAATGCTCTAGTAGCAGCCTCTTGATTTCTTTCTTTTCCCATCAGTTGGGGAGCTGACGGGCTCCTTATCTCTGCTCTCTGACATTATAAACACTCATTATAGCTCAGTTATTCTCTTATGGATAAGAATGTGGCTTAAATCAGTGTTTATGACCTCTTAGTAGTTTAGAGATAAGATTTTTTTTTTAGATGAGGGCACAAAGTGAAAGTACCAGTCACACAGTTAGAAAAACAGTTAACCCTTTGTGACAGAACGGCTCAATAATTTTAATAAAGGCCTATTGAAAACATGATATTTAGCCAAAAATGAGTAAAATGCAATTATAAACAAAAATTGGCTCCGTAGGTGCACATAGCCTTTAAGCCCCGCCCTCCTGAACCTCCGTGTGCCTGTGAGCCGAAGCTGAAGAGGCAGGGAGAAAGGAGGCACAGCACTGACTGCAGGATATCTGTTTAACTGCTTTCTGCAGCAGTTTACAGATGTACATGAAGAAAGGACTATAGGCAAACTTTCCTAAGCAGGTTATGCGTTATTTTTCATGGTTTAGTGTCTCTTTAAAGGGAATCTGCCATCACTTTTATGGTGTCCTCACTAAGATCTAGTTACAGCACAGAGTAGTGCACTCTCAATAGGTGTGAAAACACACCTTTAGGGCCATGAAAAGGGAACTTCTATTCATATGCAAATAAGAATGGAAGTGTTCAGGCTCATTTCCATAAATCCTGCCCTGTGGTTTTGACTGCCAGCTCCACATGGTCAGTGCAGAAGAGAGTGAAATAGGAGACCATCGGCGAGGAACATGGCAGGGTTTACTGAGGGAAGTCGGAGCACTCGCCAGGCTTCAGACCGCCCACTGGGCACTTGCCGATTCATTTGCATATGTAATAAAAGTTTGTTTGCTCTGGCAATTAGACTTCTCTCCTGAAAATGACTATGTTCTAGGGTGTCTATACAAATGTATAGACAACCTACAACTTTCATTAACTAAAAAAATAAAATAAAAGATTTTGCTTTCACTTCACAGTAAATACTTAAACTGAAATTGATCAAAAAATGAAACTTTACCCGCAGTTGTGCCCCTCCAGGTACTTTAAATCTAATGTCATTACTTCCCTTTGCATTCACATGAGTTGATACTGGGCAAACGAGGCAAAAGGAAGATCCCAAAAGCAATGAAATATTAACAGTGCAGACAATAACTACTCCAGAAATCAAGTGGAACAAAATGAGATTGTAACAATCTTGTTGATGGTCAGTAAATGGATCAGAGGACAACACTTCCTTACCTGTGCAAAGCTCTACAACAAGCCACAGATGGTTACTGGTCTCGTACCACTCATAAAACGTAACCACATTTTTGTGCTTAATGTGGTGTGTTAAGCGGACCTAAAATATAAAATAAAAAAAATAATGTTAATTATATATATATATATATATATATATATATATATATATATATATATATATATATATATATATATATATATATATATATATATATATATATATATATAATCAATGAAAAAGACCGGCACTCGCTGTTGATAATTCTTTCTTTGTATTTATTCAGTCACATGTACAGGCAATAAGTGACGCGTGCGTTTCGGTGCTGCCGCACCTTCCTCAGACTTATCATCATACAAAGAACATTTCATGTTTAAATAGAGCGCCCAAACACAGAGAAATGACATCACACAGAAAACCACGCCCACCAATCAGTGTTAAAACGAAAACATATGAGTTCCTTTAAATTCACTTTAGTTTGTTCCTTACTTCTTTCTTCCTTCATTATGTTCGCTGTAAATAATATATAGAAAAAAATCCATTTATTTTCTTACAAAGGATATTTTTGTCAAAAAATTATTTTCATTATTTTGTTTTTTTATTTTTTATTTTAAAGTTTTTTATTTGTTTTTAATTGCACTATTGCAATACTCAAAAATATAACATTATAGAAAAATTATTATCCTGAGAAAAATATTATTATACCAAGGTGATCTATCAGAGGAAGCTTTGTACATTATACTCCCGGTTGAGTCCGTGGGGCTCAATCGTTCGTAATCGATGTATCCAATAAGCCTCCCTCTGCAGCAATAACTTGTTCCTATCTCCACCCCGACGTGGAAGGGGTACACTGTCTATAATCTGGTAACGCAACTGTGCGTCTATGTGCATGGAAGTGGAATGGTACAGGAAATAATAAATTTTGCTTGCGGATGGTGGACTTGTGGTTACTAAGTCTGTCTTTCATCCTAGTGGAAGTCTCTCCCACGTACAATAGACCACAGGGGCACTTTAAAATATATATAACAAAACGACTGTCACAGGTGAATTTTTTTTTTATAGGTATGCGTTCGCCAGATTGTGGATGTGTAAAGTGTGTACCCTTAATCACACTAGAGCAGTGTACGCAATTTAAGCAGGGAAAAGTTCCCATTTTAGGAGTAGCCAGTACTCTCTGTATAGATGCAGTTTTACTACTTCCAATGTCAGCCCGTACTATCTTATCACGTATATTTGTGGCTCTTTTGAAGCACATCATAGGTGGTAGTTTAAACTCCACTACTTGTGGGTTTGACTTTGACACTACATTCCAATGTTTATTTATTATCCCTCTCAATCTCTGAGACCATGGATGATACTGAATTACAAGTGGAATCCGTGGTTCTTTTAGGGGCTTATCCTGTTGTTTTATCTCAACTCGGTTCCTTTGTTCTTTTAATAAGTGATCGGGAGAACCTCTCTCCTGAAATTTCTGGCTCATTTCGTCTAATCTTTCCTTACATAATTCAGCTGTGCCCACTATGCGCTTAACCCTTTGAAATTGGGAAAAGGGTTAAGCGCATAGTGGGCACAGCTGAATTATGTAAGGAAAGATTAGACGAAATGAGCCAGAAATTTAAGGAGAGAGGTTATCCCGATCACTTATTAAAAGAACAAAGGAACCGAGTTGAGATAAAACAACAGGATAAGCCCCTAAAAGAACCACGGATTCCACTTGTAATTCAGTATCATCCATGGTCTCAGAGATTGAGAGGGATAATAAATAAACATTGGAATGTAGTGTCAAAGTCAAACCCACAAGTAGTGGAGTTTAAACTACCACCTATGATGTGCTTCAAAAGAGCCACAAATATACGTGATAAGATAGTACGGGCTGACATTGGAAGTAGTAAAACTGCATCTATACAGAGAGTACTGGCTACTCCTAAAATGGGAACTTTTCCCTGCTTAAATTGCGTACACTGCTCTAGTGTGATTAAGGGTACACACTTTACACATCCACAATCTGGCGAACGCATACCTATAAAAAAAAATTTCACCTGTGACAGTCGTTTTGTTATATATATTTTAAAGTGCCCCTGTGGTCTATTGTACGTGGGAGAGACTTCCACTAGGATGAAAGACAGACTTAGTAACCACAAGTCCACCATCCGCAAGCAAAATTTATTATTTCCTGTACCATTCCACTTCCATGCACATAGACACACAGTGGCACAGTTGCGTTACCAGATTATAGACAGTGTACCCCTTCCACGTCGGGGTGGAGATAGGAACAAGTTATTGCTGCAGAGGGAGGCTTATTGGATACATCGATTACGAACGATTGAGCCCCACGGACTCAACCGGGAGTATAATATACAAAGCTTCCTCTGATAGATCACCTTGGTATGATAATATTTTTCTCAGGATAATAATTTTTCTATAATGTTATATTTTTGAGTATTGCAATAGTGCAATTAAAAACAAATAAAAAACTTTAAAATAAAAAATAAAAAACAAAATAATGAAAATAATAATTTTTTGACAAAAATATCCTTTGTAAGAAAATAAATGGATTTTTTTCTATATATTATTTACAGCGATCATAATGAAGGAAGAAAGAAGTAAGGAACAAACTAAAGTGAATTTAAAGGAACTCATATGTTTTCGTTTTAACACTGATTGGTGGGCGTGGTTTTCTGTGTGATGTCATTTCTCTGTGTTTGGGCGCTCTATTTAAACATGAAATGTTCTTTGTATGATGATAAGTCTGAGGAAGGTGCGGCAGCACCGAAACGCACGCGTCACTTATTGCCTGTACATGTGACTGAACAGATACAAAGAAAGAATTATCAACAGCGAGTGCCGGTCTTTTTCATTGATTCTACATTGGGACGCCATCCCATAAACTCGTGCACCGTGACCATATACAGCAGTGCCGACCTGTGATTATTATTTTTATATATATATATATATATACACACACACACACATATACATACACACACACACAAACACACCTAAAGAATTATTAGGAACACCATACTAATACGGTGTTGGACCCCCTTTTGCCTTCAGAACTGCCTTAATTCTACGTGGCATTGATTCAACAAGGTGCTGATAGCATTCTTTAGAAATGTTGGCCCATATTGATAGGATAGCATCTTGCAGTTGATGGAGATTTGAGGGATGGACATCCAGGGCACGAAGCTCCCGTTCCACCACATCCCAAAGATGCTCTATTGGGTTGAGATCTGGTGACTGTGGGGGCCATTTTAGTACAGGGAACTCATTGTCATGTTCAAGAAACCAATTTGAAATGATTCGAGCTTTGTGACATGGTGCATTATCCTGCTGGAAGTAGCCATCAGAGGATGGATACATGTTCTCATTCTGTTTACGCCAAATTCGGACTCTACCATTTGAATGTCTCAAAAGAAATCGAGACTCATCAGACCAGGCAACATTTTTCCAGTCTTCAACAGTCCAATTTTGGTGAGCTCGTGCAAATTGTAGCCTCTTTTTCCTATTTGTAGTGGAGATGAGTGGTACCCGGTGGGGTCTTCTGCTGTTGTAGCCCATCCGCCTCAAGGTTGTGCGTGTTGTGGCTTCACAAATGCTTTGCTTCATACCTCGGTTGTAACGAGTGGTTATTTCAGTCAACGTTGCTCTTCTATCAGCTTGAATCAGTCGGCCCATTCTCCTCTGACCTCTAGCATCCACAAGGCATTTTTGCCCACAGGACTGCCGCATACTGGATGTTTTTCCCTTTTCACACCATTCTTTGTAAACCCTAGAAATGGTTGTGCGTGAAAATCCCAGTAACTGAGCAGATTGTGAAATACTCAGACCGGCCCGTCTGGCACCAACAACCATGCCACGCTCAAAATTGCTTAAACCACCTTTCTTTCCCATTCTGACATTCAGTTTGGAGTTCAGGAGATTGTCTTGACCAGGACCACCCCCCTAAATGCATTGAAGCAACTGCCATGTGATTGGTTGACTAGATAATTGCATTAATAAGAAATAGAACAGGTGTTCCTAATAATTCTTTAGGTGAGTGTATATACACATACACTGTATATTTACACACACACACAAACTGATGAACTGTAATTCAATATTCACCAATTCCTCAAACTAAAAGCAATATACATAATATAGCAAAGGGGACAAATGGAGACACCTGTAGGCTGCTAAGGCAAGACTTTATGCATGTACTGTAGCTGCGTTACAGAACCGTAATACCGCATTGTACTCATTTTGAGCTAAAAATCATTTTTTCAATTCGTCTTTATTAAAAATATGGAGTCATTTTCTCTGTACAGGGCTGAGATGCTCTAATAGAGGGATTGGAATTCTCTCTGCTCCATGAGGCAGAGGGCTCCTTATCCCTGCTCTCTGACCTTATAAACACTCAAAGCTTAATCCTTATCTTACTGATAAGAATGTGGCTTAATTAAGTGTTTATGACCTTTTAGAAATTTACAGATAAGGGTTATTGGATGATTGCATAAAGTGAAGGTGAAAGTAGGATGCACACAGCTAGAAAAACAGTTAACCCTTTGTGACCGATTGAAAATATAATTTTCAGCCCCAAATGAGTAAAATGCAAATATAAAAAAAAAAAAAAAATTGCCCGTGAAGGTGTACATAGCCTTTAAATAGTAAAAACTGGAAAGTTTTACTAAATGAAATTTCAGTGGAATCATAGACTTGTTGAGAACGGGGAGCCCGAGTCATTTGTTTGAATGGAGCTTTGGTGAGCACGAGGGCAGACCGCGCCATTCACTAGTTCAGCTCTTGGCCCTCCTCCTTCCTTTCACCCAGGAGAACCCCCAAATGAACTTGCACTGTTAGCTGATCTGGGAGGAGTCTTGAGAGATAGCATTTGGTCGACTTTCATCTAAAGTATATGGTCACCTTATTCTGGGTATTTTACGAGCAACATGATTTAAAGGGAACCTGTCACTGGGATTTTGGGTATAGAGCTGAGGACATGGGTTGCTAGATGGCCACTAGCGCATCCGCAATATCTAGGCCCCATAGCTCTGTGTGCTTTTATTGTGTATAAAAACCGATTTTATACATATGCAAATTAACCTGAGAAAATATGACTCTTCTCTGGTCACACAAGTAAGATATGACTCTTTTATGTTAATTTGCATATGTATCAAATCGTTTTTCTTTACACAATAAAAGCACACAGAGCTATGGGGACTGGGTATTGCGGATGTGCTAGTGGCCATCTAGCAACCCATGTCCTCAGCTCTATACCCAAAATCCGGGTGACAGGTTCCCTTTAAGGGATTAGACTGGTGCTACACAGCGATCCTCTGTTGTGTAGCAGCGCTGCCTCACAACGTGAAGGAAGTGAATAGAGTCACAACGTGACTCGCATATTACCGCGACCCCAGAGTCACAAAAAATGCAGCAGTGTTGAATTTTTGGCGATTCTGGAATTGTGGTTGATAGTGAGTTACGTTGCAACCCCATTCCCTTGCGCACCAGTCTATGTCACACTCGGTTTAACCCTCACAATTTCCAGTTCCCTTCAACTTAAAGGGATTTTCCGGGAGTATAATACTGATGACTTGTTCTGCAGGATAGGTCATCAATACCCGACTCCTTGCACCCCCGCTGATCAGCTGTTGTGAGATCCTGCTGTGCTCCGGCCTCTTACTAGCCAACCGACGTCACGTTCATCCTCCTAAGAAGTCACAATCGCGGAGTGATGCGGCCTCTTTAAACAGCTGATCAGCGGGAGTGCAAGGAACCCCCACTGATCACATATGGATGAACCCCTTTAAATAAGTAACTCCAACACTATACATCTATACTTACCCAGTTTGTAATCTCTGCCCTTTTACTTTTGTCGATGCAGAGAATTGCCACAAAGTTGATTGTGCCCTTTCTTCTACCTTTGTACACGACAGACTTGCTCCCTTTCCCAACTTCTTCATAAAGGATGTAGTTTTCCATTCCGCTGGGATCCACACTGGACTCAGAATCTGAAAGATATTAACGACAAGAACATTTCCTGTAGCAGTGAACTAGGCCCTGGACTTATTCTTCGGGTACTCGCAGGGCAAAGGCATTTTTTGGAGATCCGGTGACGTACCGGGCTTTCCGACACTGATGGGCGGGATTTAAAGCTGCCCTAGGCAGTAAAACGGCTAGGGCAGCGCTAAAGCCCGCCCATCAGAGCCGGTGACGTCACCGAAAACACTGCCGGGCGGAAGTTTCCGCCCGGCAGTGTGTTATGATAAACAAAAGAGCCCGTGCCCTGCGCTATTTAGGGCAGGGCAAGGGAGCGCATCGGAGCATGAGATACTCTGATGCTAGCCTCAGGGCAGCTGCCTGGGTGAAAATAAGGGTATGTCCGAGTTCAGCTCTGAACCCGGACAACCCCTTTAACGCCATAAATGGAACCTGTCATATCGAATGGCGGGCAGCAGGTTACAGAGCAGGAGGAGCCGAGCAGATTGGCAAATGTATGGGAAATTATTCAGTATTACTTGTAGTTCATTCAGATACATCATTAGGAATCCAACTTACACGCTAGATGCACGCTCGTCAGTACTTTGTAATGGCCTTGATCCTGTTTGAATATGTGGCCCAACTGTATAGAAATCAGCTGTTTTAGGCTAATTAAACCCCTGGGTGCAACTAGGGCGGTGCCGTTGCTCCTTGTCACAACCAGCAATGCCGATCGTAAACATTTTACGCCTCAGATGCCAGGGTCTTTTGTAACCACGGCATCTGAGGTGGCTTTCCCCTACAGCACTGCAGTCCCAGGGCCAAAACACCTTACCTGAGATCTGGGAAGTCATTCATTGGTGGTCATAGGCTGGAGCCTGTACAAGGCTACCAGGCCTATTTTTATTTATTATATAGCGATGACCTATTCCGCAGAGCTTTACAGACATTGGCATTGCTTGCTGTCTCCAATGAAGCTCCCAATATACGTTTCCCATCAGTATGTCTTTTGGAGTGTGGGAGAAAACCCACACAAATATGGGGAGAGCATACAAACACCATAAAGATGTTGTTCTCACATCCAATGTATGCCTACCACTGGCTGTGCTGCATTGGAATATACTGAATTTCCCATACAATGCTGTATTCAGTAATAGCAGTAGTAACGATTGCACTTTTAGGTTCCCTTAGGGGGGCTTAAAAAAAGTTAAAATAAATAAATAAATATATATATATATATATATATATATATATACATACATACATACATACATACACACATACACACACACACACACATAAGGAAAATTCTAATTACCCCTTTCACTATAATAAAAACAAAAATAAAGATCATTTGCACCACCATTTGTTAATATAGCCCACAGCTTGTTGAAGCTCAGGGCTTGTCTTAACTAAACAGCAACCTTCACTGTTTACTTTCAGAGGGAGAAAATCTGTCCCGGTCATTTGCTGGACACACAGATGCCCTAGGGGCAGACTGGCCAGAGACACTACAGGGAGATTTCCTGGTGGGCTAATGCCCAGGGGCCACTCGAACCCTCCTCATGGCTGCTGGCCTGGTACATAACGATCTTATGCCTTCTGCATTAATTAATACTAGGAGCATCAGCTACTTCTGTACTGGCCAACGGCCACAGGTGCCCTCTTGGACTCAGGACAGCGATACAGTTGCACTGTGGTGAAGGTGGCAGTATTATGTGCTGCACTTGGGTATCTGCTGAGGCAGAATGTGCTCCACTGTGGTATTTCGTGCTGCACTACAGTATTGCTGGCCCTGCCTACTTGTGTTGCCCCGCCTCTTATCAGTTTGGATCCGCCTACAACATAGGTTTGTTTTCCAGGGCCACTTTCAGTTCCCAGTTTGCCCATGCCCAGCTCCAGTAACAAGCCTTGCACACTAGTATCATGATAACATGTTCAAACTGGAGTAACCCCTTAAAGGGGCTGTCGGGGTTCAGAGCTGAACCAGGACATAGCCCCTTCTTCAGTCATTCAGCATTTCTTGCTCTGATGCTGCCCCTTGCCCTCCATGGTGCAGGACAAGGGCTGTTTTGTTTACGTTCTCACACTGCTAGGCGGAGGCTTCAGCCTAGCACTGATCCTGGTGACATCACCGGCTCTAAAGACTGCCCATTGGTGCCAGTGACGTCACCGCGCTCCCTGCTAGGCGGAAGCTAGCATACCCATGAAATCCGCGTACGTCACTGGAGGTAAAGAAAAAGTCCTTGTCCTGCGCTATGCAGCATGCTCCATGCTGAAAGAGGGAAGACAGGGTTTCGGTCTGAAGCTGGACAACCCCTTTAAAGATGAGCACAGCTTTCTTCATTCATTTTCATGGGAGTCATTGATGAAGCTGAGAACTCTGATGGAGGTGAATGAAGAGAACCCTGCACATGTGCCGCCACCTCTCCACTCATTCTTAGCACCTCCTTATAGCTAAACCCTTATCAAACTGAGAAGAATATGGCTTCAATAAATGTTTATGAGGTCAGGAGATCAGAGATAAGGCTTCACATCACTTACTGAACTTACTCACTGTTTTGGTCACACATTTGTCACACAGCTGTCTAGTGCCATCCCTGTGGACCCCACATCATCCTGCAGGAGGGGACTCGGAGGACAGCGCTGCCGGATTCAGGATCTGATTGACAGACCACCACAGTAAAGGCTGTGTTCCCACCATAACAACTTACATATGATCGCTGGGGGTCCGACCAGTTGGATCCCACTGGTCCTGTTGGAGTAGTGCCATGGCACCACGTGCCCCAGTGCTCAGACACTTACCACCGACCCCTTTAGAAGTTATAAGTACATGTAACACATTTACAATGGGATTTACTACAAAGTAACAGAAGGCCAGAGCTGTAAAGAAGGGGGGATAGCACACCTGTCACCTGCACGGACGGACGGCTCCACAGCTCTCCGTCTTCCTCCTGACGTCACTTGTTTCTCCAGAGCGCCCACCTAGTCCATGCTTCTCACCGACCAACCGTCCACAGACTGAACTATTACACGCGGGGAGGGGTGTAATGCTGAGAGCAGAATATCAGTCCTTCAAAAAGCTATTTTCACGCACATATCATTGTCCAGTATATATAGTGAAAATAGATATTAGAAAGTGTCTCTGAACACACACAGAGTATATATTTCACCCCCTGTGTATGCATTGGATTAGTCCGTTACCTTAACAACGGAACGCACAGAACATGATGCCTGATAACATTCTTGTGTGCCAAAGGACCTTTCATGACGTCAGGGCCATGTGATCAGTCCCAGGCTGGAGAGGAGGAGACTGGGAGTTAGATGTGCAGTAAAGCCTCAAGCAGATGTGCAGGCAGCAGAGCTGTGGATGTGTAATGTGCATGTAGCAGAGCTGTGGATGTATAATGTGCATGTAGCAGAGCTGTGGATGTATAATGTGCAGGCAGCAGAGCTGTGGATGTATAATGTGCATGCAGCAGAGCTGTGGATGTATAATGTGCAGGCAGCAGAGCTGTGGATGTATAATGTGCATGTAGCAGAGCTGTGGATGTATAATGTGCACGCAGCAGAGCTGTGTATGTATAATGTGCATGCAGCAGAGCTGTGGATGTATAATGTGCAGGCAGCAGAGCTGTGGATGTATAATGTGCAGGCAGCATAGCTGTGGATGTATAATGTGCAGGCAGCAGAGCTGTGGATGTATAATGTGCATGCAGCATAGCTGTGGATGTGTAATCTGCAGGCAGCAGAGCTGTGGATGTATAATGTGCATGTAGCAGAGCTGTGGATGTATAATGTGCAGGCAGCAGTGCTCTGGATGTATAATGTTCAGGCAGCAGAGCTGTGGATGTATAATGTGCATGTAGCAGAGCTGTGGATGTATAATGTGCACGTAGCAGAGCTGTGGATGTATAATGTGCACGCAGCAGAGCTGTGGATGTATAATGTGCACGCAGCAGAGCTGTGGATGTATAATGTGCATGCAGCAGAGCTGTGGATGTATAATGTGCATGCAGCAGAGCTGTGGATGTATAATGTGCATGCAGCAGAGCTGTGGATGTATAATGTGCATGCAGCAGAGCTGTGTATGTATAATGTGCATGCAGCAGAGCTGTGGATGTATAATGTGCAGGCAGCAGAGCTGTGGATGTATAATGTGCATGCAGCATAGCTGTGGATGTATAATGTGCAGGCAACAGAGCAGTGGATGTATAATGTGCAGGCAGCAGAGCTGTGGATGTATAATGTGCATGCAGCAGAGCTGTGGATGTGTAATGTGCAGGCAGGAGAGCTGTGGATGTATAATGTACACGCAGCAGAGCTGTGGATGTATAATGTGCATGCAGCAGAGCTGTGGATGTATAATGTGCATGTAGAAGAGCGGTGGATGTATAATGTACACGCAGCAAAGCTGTGGATGTATAATGTGCAGGCAGCAGAGTGGTGGATGTATATATAATGTGCAGGCAGCAGAGCTGTGGATGTATAATGTGCATGTAGCAGAGCGGTGGATGTATAATGTACACGCAGCAGAGCTGTGGATGTATAATGTGCAGGCAGCAGAGCTGTGGATGTATAATGTACACGCAGCAGAGCTGTGGATGTATAATGTACACGCAGTAGAGCTGTGGATGTATAATGTGCAGGCAGCAGAGCTGTGGATGTATAATGTGCAGGTGCAGGCAGCAGAGCTGTGGATGTATAATGTGCAGGCAGCAGAGTGGTGGATGTATATATAATGTGCAGGCAGCAGAGCTGTGGATGTATAATGTGTATGCAGCAGAGCTGTGGATGTATAATGTACACGCAGTAGAGCTGTGGATGTATAATGTGCAGGCAGCAGAGCTGTGGATGTATAATGTGCAGGCAGCAGAGCTGTGGATGTATAATGTGCAGGCAGCAGAGCTGTGGATGTATAATGTGCAGGCAGCAGAGCTGTGGATGTATAATGTGCAGGCAGCAGAGCTGTGGATGTATAATGTGCAGGCAGCAGAGCTGTGGATGTATAATGTGCAGGCAACAGAGCAGTGGATGTATAATGTGCATGCAGCAGAGCTGTGGATGTGTAATGTGCAGGCAGGAGAGCTGTGGATGTATAATGTACACGCAGCAGAGCTGTGGATGTATAATGTGCATGTAGCAGAGCGGTGGATGTATAATGTACACGCAGCAAAGCTGTGGATGTATAATGTACATGCAGCAGAGCTGTGGATGTATATTGTGCAGGCAGCAGAGCTGCCCTTTTCAGCGCTGGATCGGTCAGGTGTCTCCTGGCAGTGCCCTTGAGATGGTGGACCTGGTGGAACGCTATGAAGCTACCAGGAATCTAAAGGAGGGTTCTGTCGGGAGGGGGTCGGTAAACCCCGGAAATCCCCACCCCAGGCCCAGAGATTTGAGCCGATAAAACCCACCTGGAATGTACCCAAGGCAGACCTGGCTCCAATAGCCTGCAGTCGCTATATGCCAGGAGGCTGTGTGCAACAGGTACCCCAGAGTCTCTAGATCATTTGTGCCAGGTGGTAGTGGGAGACACTCCGGCGGAGCCTCTGCTGGACTCAGGGAGTCTGGTGACCCTAGTAAGTCCCCTGAGTATACTGGCCGGAAAGTCAGGGTGATGTGCATCCACAGAGACTTAAAAGACTACCCCACCGAGCTGGTGTCCCTAACTATGGTGGCCGGTAGATGGACCAGTACCGAGTGGCTGTGGCCACAAATCTACATTATGAACTCATAATAGGGAGAGACTTGCCAGGCTTCCCAGCACTGTGGACTGCTATGAGAGTGACTGATGCCTATGAGACAGGGGTAACCCTAGCAGAGTGGCCCGGCTCAGGGGGGACACCATTACCCTGGGAATCTGAGACTGAAGGGCCAGCGGTAGGGTTGACCGCCACTTTGGTGGAAGAGGCGGAGACAACCCCGCTAAGTGTGATGGTAAGAGACGTGGAGGACTTGCGCCACCGGGTCCTGAATTGGCAGACCTCAATGTCTCCGGGGATAATTTTGGTACTGCCCAACGTCGGGACCCAACCCTGTCCCGCACCTGGGAAAATGTGTTAATAGTAGATGGTGAACCACTACAACCTGGGGCAGAGTCAGTGTTTCCCCGTTTTGTGGTTCATCAGGATATGTTGTATCGGGTAAACCAACTACGGGGTGAGCCTATTGAACAGTTGGTGGTCCTCAAGGCTTATCGCAAGCTTGTGTTAGATCTAGCCCACCAACATGTTCTCGGGGGTCACCTGGGGCTGCAGAAAACTCAGGATCGTATTTTACAGCGGTTTTACTGGCCCAGCATATTCAAAGAAGTGGAAGAGTTTTGTAAGTCTTGCCCGACCTGCCAGATAACTAGCCCTCAGCCACATTTCCATAGTCCCCTAGTACCTCTCCCGATTATCGAAGTGCCATTTGACCGAATAGCTATGGACCTCATAGGCCCAGTATCGAAGTCCGCCAGAGGGCATCAACACATCTTAGTCATTCTAGACTACACCACTTGGTACTCGGAGGCGGTGCCACTGCGACATACCTTGGCCAAACTAAGGAATTAATGGAGATGTTTTCCCGAGTAGGACTACCTAAAGAGGTTCTGACCGATCAAGGGACCCCTTTTTTTTTTTAAATCTCTTTATTGAATTAAAATCACTTTGTACAGCAGTGGTTATCAAAACAATACAGTACAGAAAAATTGCATCAAAGCATATTTATGCAGGCAATTTTGTAAATAAGACTTCTCAATTCACATTTTACCATTTTATCCCCCAACTCCCCTCCCCTCCCTCAACCCATAACCCTATTCCCCCTCCCTCACCCCCCACCCCTGAACACCAACCTAAGACTTTCGGACTTGAAGTGGCTTCGGTACAGTGCCACGCCCCCCACCTTGAGTGATTCGCTCACCTAAGGGCTGAATTAAAAGGCCAGTCTCCCTAACCTACCTGCAAGCTGAGCCTCTAAATACCACCCAGTAAGTTTGAATGGGGCTATGAGTTCCTGGATTTCAATATCAGAAAGTTGTTTCTCTATGAACCTCCTCCATTTTTTAATAAACTTTTCAACCAAGCGTTCCTTATCCTGTTCTACCTCCAGTCTTTCCAAGTAAAGAACATTACCCTATGACCTCCTCCCACACTGGTACTTCCTTTTCTAGCCAGTGTCGTAGGAGAGACTTCTTAACCGACATCAGTAGGAGATGTATACATGACTTAGCAACCAACGATCCTATTTCCTCCTCCTGGTTTTTAGGTATATAGTGGAATATGCATTGCTGTAGTGTGGTACCCACCGTGTCTCCCCAAATGTCATCAATAGAATCTATGGCCTGCTTCCATAACGGTTGCACTTTCGGGCATTTCCATATGGCATGTAATAAACCTGCTTTCGGGAGGCTACACTTAGGACATTCACGCAGATAATGGGCAGGGGCATCATGATAGGATAATTTAAAGGCATACGTCGCTCTATGCATGAGTCTTAATTGTGTCTCTCTCCACTGTTCATTATATGTCGCCCGTCTGACCAATTCCATGCCTTCCCTCATCTTTTTTGATATATTCGGGTCAGATAATTCACTCTCCCAAGGTTTATAGGCCCCTTTTACCAAACCTATTGTCTGAATGCTATGGAGTCTACGTTGTAATTCAGAAAGGGGCATGTGAGAACCATCTTTGCCTAGCAAGGCCGCAAACCATGCTAACCTATCAGAGTCACCAACGGAATTTGCCTGAGCATTGCAATAAATTTTAATTTGCTGATAGGGAAGATAGTGAGCATCTTGAAAGTCAAATTGTGTTTTGACCTGATCCCAATCTAGCCAGTGGAGACCAGAGGTTTGTAGTAGATCCTTGAGTCTCAGTATATTTTTTTCCCTACACGTCTGGAACATACTATTCTCCTTACCTTGGGGAAACGCCGGCAGCGACCATAATGGTAATCTGGGGGACAGGTAGTAAGGAAGACCATAGATTTTCCTAATCGCCTTCCACGCCATTATGGTGTCCCTCAATAGAATACACTGTCTTATTGACACCGGTATGTCTTTTAACCTAGTATGTAATAGGGCCTCCAGGTTTTCTCCATCCGCTAACTCCCTTTCAAATATAATCGCCGAATAATAGCCCGTACCCCACACCCAATCACGCACATGTCTGAAAAGCGCCGCCAAGTTATAGTGACGAATATTCGGCAATTGTAACCCCCCTTCATGTTTCAGCATCGTTAATTTAGCATAGGCAATGCGAGGTCTCTTAGTTTTCCAGAGGAAACGATTGAACGCTCTTTGCATCCTGGTTACATCTATGTGTTTTAACAACAATGGTATAGTCTGAAGCAGATAAAGAAGCTTTGGGAAGCTTACCATTTTGATCAAGTGAGCCCTCCCACACACCGACAAGGGGAGGTCCTGCCATTTTTCTAATTCGTTCTCTATTTTAAGGAAGAGAGGGGGATAATTCAGGGTATATATTGACGCAGGGGTGCGACCTATCTTAATGGCCAAATAAGTCAGATAATCCTTCCTAACCTCCACTCTATTCTGTAAATGTTTGGCTGCAGGAGACCGATGGTCTAGGAACAGTAACTGGCTTTTTTCCACGTTGACCCTATATCCCGTGGCCCTACCATAGAGATTTAACGCCTCTAGAGTCCTCTCTAAATGGAGCTCCGGGGAACCAAAATATAATAAGATGTCGTCTGCAAAGCAACTAACTTTCAGCACCTTGACCCCTATCTTAATGCCCTCAAAAGTGTCTGATTTAATCAGCCATCTCGCCAAGGGCTCCATTGCTAAATTGAAAAGTAACGGGGACAAGGGACAACCCTGCCTCGTTCCCTTCTCCAGCGTAATTGGTTTGGATAGAAAGCCCGGTACATTCACTCGTGCCTGGGGGTTATTATAGAGCGCCTTCAAGAAATTCCGGAAGCGTCCTGTAAAGTTAACTCTGTCCAGTACCATATCCAACCATTGCCAGTTTACATTATCGAATGCCTTCTCGGCGTCTGCTGCCAATAACGCTGGAGAAGGCTCGGTTTTGGGATCTCTATATCTGCTTAGAACGGTTAGGACCTTACGTACATTAGTTACTGCCGATCTACCTTTCATGAACCCTACCTGATGTGAACCAATTAGATTCGGCATGCAAATGGCTAACCTATTGGCCAAAAGTTTTGCCAGGATTTTAATATCCTGATTGATCAGGGAGATTGGTCTATATGCGCTGGGCTGAGTCAAGTCTCTGCCCGGTTTCGGGAGAATTTTAATATAGGCCATTCTGCCCGAGTCAGGTAAATTACCCCCGGCCATAATATTGTTAAACAGTCTAGTCAACGTCGGGGAAAGTTCTGGGATCATGGCCTTGTAAAATTCCGCCGGGAATCCATCAGGTCCCGGGGCTTTACAATTTGATAGCGATTTAATTGTTATCCCCAACTCTTCATCATTAACGTCTCGACATAGCGTTTCCACCGCCTCAGTAGAAAGACGTGGCAAATCAACCCTATCTAAAAGATCCCATGCCTCCTGGGAGCGGGAAGGATCCCCTGAATATAATGTTTGGAAGTATTCTCCTAATATCTCCACTATGTCCTTCGGTTGAGAGCACAGTTTTCCCGAACTGTCCTTTAGGGGATGCAAGGCCGTTTGTTTAACAAATGGGCGTGTTAGATTAGCTAGTAGCCGACCCGCTTTATTGCCTACACGAAAAAACTTAGTGTCAAGGCTGTATGTGAGCAACAAGAGTATACACAGTAAAAAGAGCTACTGACCGGACCCAAACTAGGGAGGATAAAGGGTGACCCCTGTCAGACCCTCAAAGCTCTCCCTATGCTGCTAAAGCACATGCCCGGATCCAAATGGCGGAACGAGGCAAGCCCGCATACCTAAGACTGATGACCACTGTAACCCCTACAATAGTGGAAGGGGCACGGCCACCGGTGCCCTGCTCAGTATATGGAGGGAACCGTGGCCACCTCAGATCCAGTCAGAAAATAACCAGGTACACAACAATGTCTGCACACTTAGCTGAAGGAGCTGCAGCCGCAGAGAAGACGGATCCAAGGACAGCTGGCAATATCCGGAGTGCTTGCGCAAGCAGAACACAGGTCCAGTGAACAGATAGCTACAAGTGAAGATACTCAAGCAAGAGCTAGAACTGAAATGAGAAATATAATCCACGCCCTACAATAGGAGGAGGGGTGATTTAAAGGCAGGGAAATCAAACGCAGGAGGAACAGCTGGGAGGAAGGAAACAGAAAGTAAAGACTACATCACAGGGCGGAGAAACAGAGCAGAGAGAACTCCTCCAAGCTCTAGTAGTGACATCATCACAGGGGTGGAGAAACAGAGCTGTGAGAACGTCCCAAAGCTCTGGTAGTGACAGTACCCCCCCCCCCCCCCCTCTACGGGTGGACTCCGGACACCCAGGACCCACCTTCTCAGGATGAGCCCTATGAAATGCCCTGATGAGGCGAGTGGCTTTAATGTCCGACACCGGAACCCACATCCTCTCCTCAGGACCATAACCCTTCCAATGAACGAGGTACTGAAGAGAACCGCGGACAATGCGAGAGTCCACAATTCTGGAAACCTCAAACTCCAGATTGCCATCAACCAAAATCGGAGGAGGAGGCAAAGAGGAGGGTACCGTGGGCTGGACATATGGTTTTAAGAGAGATCTGTGAAATACATTATGTATCTTCCAAACCCGTGGAAGATCAAGACGGAAGGCAACAGGATTGATGACTGACAAGATTTTATAAGGCCCAATAAACTTGGGACCCAATTTCCAGGAGGGAACCTTCAGTTTAATATTTCTTGTAGACAACCACACCAGATCACCCACATTCAGGTCCGGACCAGGCACACGTCTCTTATCAGCCACACGCTTATACTTCTCACTCATCTTTCTGAGATTACGTTGAATCTTTTGCCAAATGGTAGACAAAGACGAGGAAAATCTCTCCTCCTCAGGTAAACCAGAAAGAGCCCCTCCCGAGAATGTCCCAAACTGCGGATGGAACCCATATGCACCAAAGAATGGTGACTTATCAGAAGATTCCTGACGACGGTTGTTCAGAGCAAACTCAGCAAGAGGGAGAAATGAACACCAATCCTCCTGGTTCTCTGCCACAAAACAGCGCAAATATGTCTCCAGATTCTGATTGAGGCGCTCAGTCTGACCATTCGACTGCGGGTGAAAAGCAGAAGAGAAGGACAGCCGAACCCCCAGGCGAGAACAGAAAGCCTTCCAGAACCTGGACACAAACTGCGTGCCTCTATCGGAAACAATATCAGAGGGAATGCCGTGCAATTTAACAATATGGTCGACAAAAGCTTGCGCCAACGTTTTAGCATTGGGTAAACCAGGGAAAGGTACGAAATGAGCCATCTTGCTAAAACGGTCCACCACCACCAGGATCACCGACTTCCCCGAGGAACGAGGAAGATCCGTGATAAAGTCCATGGACAGGTGTGTCCAAGGACGGGAAGGTATGGGTAACGGGAGAAGGGAACCTGAAGGCCGTGAACGAGGGACCTTTGCGCGAGCGCACGTCTCACAAGCAGCCACAAAACCCTCCACCGACTTACGAAGAGCCGGCCACCAAAATCTCCGAGCAATGAGATCTACCGTGGCTCTACTCCCGGGGTGACCAGCAAGAACCGTATCATGATGCTCCTTGAAGAGTTTGTGACGTAGCTCAGGAGGCACGAACAACTTCCCAGAAGGACAATGGGCAGGTGCCTCAGTCTGGGCAGCCTGGACCTCGGCCTCCAAATCGGAATATAGAGCAGAAACAACTACCCCCTCTGCCAAAATGGGACCCGGGTCCTCGGAGTTTCCTCCTCCCGGAAAACAGCGAGAGAGAGCATCAGCCTTCACATTTTTGATCCCAAGTCGGAATGTAACGATAAAATTGAATCTGGAGAAGAACAGAGACCATCTGGCCTGTCTCGGATTCATACGCCTGGCCGACTCCAAGTATGCCAGATTCTTATGGTCGGTAAAAACAGTGATAGGGTGCCTGGCCCCTTCCAACCAATGGCGCCATTCCTCGAAAGCCAACTTGATGGCCAACAACTCCCTATCTCCCACATCATAGTTTCTCTCTGCCGGGGAGAGTTTTTTAGAGAAAAAGGCACAGGGTCGCCATTTGGCAGGAGAAGGGCCCTGGGACAAAACTGCACCCACACCCACCTCGGAAGCATCCACCTCAACAATAAAAGGTAAGGAAACATCGGGATGCACCAAGACGGGAGCAGACGCAAAACTCTCTTATTATCGCTCTTAGTACAGTTCAAGAATCTCCTAGACGGACAAACATTTGCCAAATGACCTATGCCCCCACAACAAAAACACACCATACTCTGAGGACTAAATCCTCTTTTATCAGGGGCAAGTCGACCTAGCTGCATGGGCTCCTCCTCAGAGGGGAGCGAGACAGGATGAGGCCCCTGCACACTGAATGAGTCCGCACCACTGCCCCTAGACTGACAATGGCTGGACAGAGAGGTCTTGTTTCTTTCTCTTAGACGCCTGTCAATGCGTACCGCCAATGACATGGCAGACTCTAAGGACGTTGGTCTCTCATGGAAAGCAAACGCATCTTTCAATCTCTCTGAGAGACCATGACAGAACTGACTCCGGAGTGCAGCATCATTCCAACCTGAATCAGCTGCCCATCTCCGAAATTCAGAACAATAAAGCTCCGCAGACAGTTTGTTCTGGCATAAAACAGGTAAGTTAGATTCGGCCAGAGCAACACGATCCGGGTCATCATATATCTGCCCCAGGGCCACAAAAAATCTTTCCACGGATCGAAGGGAGGGATCCCCTGATGGCAGCGAAAAAGCCCAAGTCTGAGCATTACCCCTGAGCAGGGAGATGACAATCCTCACCCTCTGCTCCTCCTTACCAGAGGAGTGGGGACACAAGCAAAAATGGAGTTTGCATGCCTCTCTGAAGAGAACAAAATTCTCACTGCCCCCGGAGAACGTTTCCGGAAGTGAGACCTTTGGCTCGCAACAGACTCCATGAGCCGGGGCAGAGCCCAATGCTTGAAGCTAAGTCATAGATTGACGGAGATCTGCTACTTCCAAAGAAAGACCCTGCATGCGGTCAACCAGGCCAGAAAGCGGATCCATGTCAAAAAAGGACGGTTTTGGTGGGTTATAATGTCACGGCTGTATGTGAGCAACAAGAGTATACACAGTAAAAAGAGCTACTGACCGGACCCAAACTAGGGAGAATAAAGGGTGACCCCTGTCAGACCCTCAAAGCTCTCCCTATGCTGCTAAAGCACATGCCCGGATCCAAATGGCGGAACGAGGCATGCCCGCGTACCTAAGACTGATGACCACTGTAACCCCTTAAATAGTGGAAGGGCACGGCCACCGGTGCCCTGCTCAGTATATGGAGGGAACCGTGGCCACCTCAGATCCAGTCAGAAAATAACCAGGTACACAACAATGTCTGCACACTTAGCTGAAGGAGCTGCAGCCGCAGAGAAGACGGATCCAAGGACAGCTGGCAATATCCGGAGTGCTTGCGGCAGCAGAACACAGGTCCAGTGAACAGATAGCTACAAGTGAAGATACTCAAGCAAGAGCTACAACTGAAATGAGAAATATAATCCACGCCCTACAATAGGAGGAGGGGTGATTTAAAGGCAGGGAAATCAAACGCAGGAGGAACAGCTGGGAGGAAGGAAACAGAAAGTAAAGACTACATCACAGGGCGGAGAAACAGAGCAGAGAGAACTCCTCCAAGCTCTAGTAGTGACATCATCACAGGGGTGGAGAAACAGAGCTGTGAGAACGTCCCAAAGCTCTGGTAGTGACACTTAGCTTTTTGATAGTCTCCAAACCACTTTTCCTTTCTTTCCTGACAGTAATCAAAATTATGCTTGGCCGTGACCCATAAAACTTTATTGGGGGCTGAGGGGTTTTGCAAAAATTGAGTGTACGTCTCCCGCACCTTTTGGGTAGCTTCCTCAAACTTTTTTCTCGCTTCCCTCTTCTTTCCTATCAAATAAGACATTATTCGGCCCCTAAGAACTGCCTTGGCCGCGTCCCAGAATAAATTCTGATTCGACGCCTGTTCCGCATTATCCTGTGAGTATTCCCACCACCACCCTTTTAGCTTATCTAGGAATTCCCTATCCTTGGATAAGTGTTGCGGCATTTTCCACGTAAAATCTTGTCCCCTGGGTACTGTGTCCATTATTTCCATAACCACTGGGGCATGGTCCAAGATTAACAAGTCCGAAATTTCTACTAGCTTGACTTTAGACAGCATCCTCTGAGATGTCAGGAGATAGTCAATCCGGGACCATGACCCCCGGGCATGGGAAAAATGAGTGTACTCGCGATCTACTGGATGATGGTATCTCCAGGTATCACAAAGGCCTGTATTTTGTATCAGAGGGAGCAACATCTGGGCCCGATTCTGCGGAGTAACATTTTCAAAAGCCCCTCGTTTCCTATCTTCCTGTTCGTTATGCACCCTATTAAAATCTCCCGCCACCAGTATCATCTGCGAGTCTTCTCCCAAAATGTCTTTCTCCAACGACTTGTAAAAGTCAGTCTGAGAGGTGTTGGGGGCATAGACATTTTGTAGAACTATCTGACCTACTGGAGAATCTAAGCTTATTCGCATCCATCTCCCCTGATTGTCAGTGGACATGGAATGAATCTCGTATTGCAAGCGTTTGTGAAACAAGACCATGGTGCCTGCCTTTTTGCCCACAGAGGGTGAACCTACTACCTGCCCCACCCATAATCTGCGCATCCTAAAAAAATCAGCCTCTTCTAAATGGGTTTCCTGCAGGAATGCCACATCTACCTTGAGTTTTTTGTGATGGCGCAATACCGCCATAAGTTTAGTGGGGGATCGTAGACCCTTAACATTCTACGTGACTACACGCATATTAATTTCACTATACCAGCGTTCTCTGCAGGAGAAGCCACCAAGAACAGGTCAAAACCGGATATCACATATTGGTACCAAGGCAGCTGCACCCTAACCACATCCAAATTAGTGCTCACCCCCACCCCTCCCCTCCACCCATAACCCCCCACCCAACCCCACAACATAGATAAAGCAATTGACGACTTCACTTTTTTCGCACATCTAGCGGTGTAGCAGTTGTCACTACATACTTCAAACATCATTAACTATCTCTTAGTATACACCGTTTCCCGGCCCATATTATTCGGCATAATCAATGAGTTTTAACACATTAACAAAAATGAACCAAAAGTCCAATGTTATCTCACGTGACTCTCAAGGACGACCTAATCATGCTTTAACGATACTAGGTGCTGTCCATATTCAACTCGGATCCGCTTCCAGATGTTCTGGCTCTGTGGATCTGGGCCCCAGTCTCCCCGACTTCTGGGAGGCTCCTCTCCCTCTGGCCGAGGAAGTTGATCGCTGGGAGGATGGATACATAAAATCTGAAAATAAGGGATCCGAATCCAGCATCCCCAATGCTTCTCCAGGCGAAAGGAACATGTCAACCGTCCCATCTTGGCGAAAAATTCTCAGGGTTGCAGGGTAAAGTAAGGCGAACTTGACCTTGTTACGAGCAAGAGCAGAGCATACATGCGAAAATTCCCTCCTTCGCTTGGCCACTTCAGCTGAGTAATCACTGAATAGGAGGATCTTGTTGCCCCTAATCGTTAAGGGCCTCACATTGCGTCGAAACTTCGCTAATATCGCTTCTTTGGCGGCATAATTCAGGTATTTGGCTATAGCAGCTCTAGGCCTCATATTATTGGAACGCGCCCCTGCTGTCATTGGCGGCCCCAAGCGGTGCTCCCTCTCCACTGTACAAGTGCCACGCAGTCCCAGTGCTTGTGGGATTTCTACCTCACAGATATCTACCAGCTGGTTCGGAGGAATCGATTCTGGAAGGCCGATGATCCGTAGATTACTCCTCCTGGATCGGTTCTCTAGGTCGTCTAACTTCTCCTTCAGGTACTGGTTATCTCGCAGGAGGTCTCTGACACCATTCTGGGCCTTCTCCAGATCTTCCTCCACTAATGCCACTCTTTGCTCCACCTCAGCAATCTGAGAGGTATGTTGCGCCACATCGGATTGTAGTTGTTGCAGGGCCGACGAGACCGTGGCTTCTAGGGAGGCTTTAATGTCCGGTGCTAGTAGTTTAGCCACTTCTATGGCCATAGATTTACATGAAGCTGTTAATTCATCAGCCGAGGTTGGACCACACTCTCCTTCTTCCTCCTCTGAACCCGATGCCTCCGCACTTTTCTGGGTCGACTGCGAGGATGAGCGGGTAAACCTGTGTCGCTTCTCAGCCGCCGGCGCCATTTTGCCCCTGGCTTTCAGGTCGTTACCTGGCGGGAGTGGTGTTCGCGGTTCCTTCTGAGAGCCGCCTCTGACAACGAACTTTTCCATAGGTGCTCCCTACAATACCAGGGAGATCTGAGGGTACCTTTCGGTCCCGGGATGCGGCGGTTCTCTAGAATTTCGGGCCGGTCGAACGGAGAGCCTCTCACTCACGTCCCCCCATGTGCGCGCCGGAACCGGAAGTCCGGGACCCCTTTTATGTCCAAGGTGATGATGGAGCTCTGTAAGTTGCTGCACATAAAACAACTACGGACGTCCGTTTACTATCCGCAAACGGACGGTCTGGTAGAAAGGTTTAACCAAACATAAAAAAATATGTTGAAAAGGGTGGTGGCTAAAGATGAGAAGGACTGGGACCTCCTTCTGCCCTATCTCATGTTCGCAGTGCAAGAGGTACCCCAGGCCTCTACTGGATTCTCGCCCTTCGAACTGCTATATGGCAGACACCCTCACGGTCTCTTGGACGTGGCCAAAGAGGTGTGGGAACATAAAAGTGTCATTGAGTACGTTACCCAGATGCAAGATCGGATAGAGACAGTGTTGCCTCTTGTTAGGGAGCATATGGAGGCAGCTCAGAGAGCCCAGAGGCGGGTGTATAATCGGCAGGCTCGGTTCCGGATTTTTAACCCGGGTGATCGGGTTTTGGTTCTAGTGCCGACCATGGACAGTAAGTTTCCTGGCTAGGTGGCAGGGGCCCTATGAGGTACTCGAGAAAATTGGAGATGTAAACTACAAGGTACGCCAGCCAGGGCGGCGAAAGCCGGAGCAGGTGTACCATGTGAATTTACTCAAACCGTGGAAAGATAGGAAAACCTATCAATAAAAATTGCTGACAGCCTCTCCTTTAAACATACTCAGGAGGCCAGAGAGTTCGTTAGTCGGAACACGGATGTGTTCTCGGACCTCCAGGACGCACTTCCATAATCCAGCATGACATTGTCACTGAGCCTCAGGCAAAAGTTCGATTAAAACCATACCAGGTACCCGAGGCTAGGGGAGAAGCTATATCGGAGGAGGTGCAGCTAATGTTGCAGCTAGACGTCATTGAGGAGTCAAAAAGTGAGTGGGCCAGTCCTATAGTATTGATACCCAAGCCGGACGGGACGTTGCAGTTTTGTAACGACTTTAGAAAACTTAACGAGGTTTCCAAATTCGATGCATATCCCATGCCCCGGGTGGATGAGCTCATCGAGAGGTTAGGACAAGCCCGGTATTTTTCTGTTTTGGACCTCACAAAAGGGTACTGGCAGGTGCCCTTAACGGAGGCTGCCAAAGAGAAAACTGCCTTCATCATGCCTGAGGGGCTGTATCAATTTTAGGTCTTACCATTTGGTCTGCATGGCGCCCCGCCACGTTTCAGTGACTAATGGACATCGTGCTTTGTCCACATCATCGGTACGCTTCGGCTTACCTGGACGATATTGTCATCCACAGTACCGAGTGGGAAAGTCAGCTACCCAAAGTGCAGGCTGTAGAAAACTCCCTTCAGAAAGCTGGCCTAACCGCTAACCCAAAAAAATGTGTGATAGGGTTAGAAGAGACTAAGTACCTGGGGTATGTCATTGGGCACGGAGTTATCAAACCCCAAGTGAACAAAATAAAGGCGATATGGAATTGGCCCCCGACCTGTCACCACTAAGCAAATAAAGTCATTCCTGGGAATGGTGGGCTATTATATGAGGCTGTTCCCCACTTTGCTACTCTTGCCACGCCCTTGACAGGACTCTTAAAGGGACACAAGTCAATGATGGTTCGCTGGGATGATCGGGCGGAAGAGACTTTCTCCGCTTTGAAGTCGGCCCTGTGTGGGTCCCCGGCTATCAAGTGGGCAATAGAATCTCTCCACTATTATTTATTGGGGAATAAATTCCGCCTGGTGACTGACCACTCCCCTCTCAAGTGGATGAGCCAGGCCAAGGACAAAAATGCCCGGGTCACCCGATGGTTTCTCTCCCTACAAAACTTTAAGTTTTCGGTGGAATATAGGGCAGGCCGATTACAGGGAAACGTGGATGCCCTGTCCCGGGTACACTGTCTGGCATGTGTCCACCCTCTCAGGGTTGAACAAGGGGGGGGGGGTGTATGTGACAAAGTGAGAGGTTTTGTCTGGGAAAACAGGTATTTTCCTTCCAGCATGTGTCACGGATGAAGTTAGCAGATAGCTGGAACATATAAATAAACGAGTGACTGGCTTGATCCCAATCTAAGGAGCTTATAGGTGTGCCCTATAAAACCCTAAGAGCTCTCCCTGACTGCTATGCACATGCAAGGGTCTGTATGGTAGACGATTGCATGCCCGCGTACCTAATACTGTGTGACACCTGAAAACCCTATAATAGTGAGGGGACACGACCACCGGCTCCCTGCAGTTAATACGGATGGAGTCAGGGTCACCTAGATTCAAGCCAGCAAGGAAACACAATAAAGTAAAAGACTTATCTGTACAAACAGCAGAAGCAGCCTCCAGCAGTGAACACCTCATCCAGGAAGTATTATAAACCTCAAAGTGAGGCAGTATGGGAGGGATTATAAAGGAAGACGATTAGTCTAAATAAGTGACACCTGGCAGAAGGAAAGGAGATGAGAAAGTGAAACCAAAACAAAGAACATCATACAAGAGGTAGAGAAAAACGTCTGCCAGATCTTCTCACAGAACTGGCGGTGATAGTATCCCTCCCTCTACGGGTGGACTCCGGACACTCAGAGCCCACCTTCTCAGGATGAGACCTATGGAAAGTCCTGATGAGACGAGTCGCCTTAATATCTGCCACTGGGACCCATATCCTCTCCTCAGGACCATAACCCTCCCAATGAACGAGGTACTAAAGAGAACCGCGGATAATGCGAGAATCCACAATCCTAGAGACCTGAAATTCAAGATTACCATCAACAATAATCGGAGGAGGTGGCCAAGAGGAGGGTACAGTGGGTTGGACATAAAGTTTTAATAGGGACTTGTGAAAAACATTATGGATCTTCCAAGTCTGAGGAAGATCAAGACCGAAGGCAACGGGATTGATGAGGGACAAGATCTTGTAAGGCCCAATAAACTTAGGACCCAACTTCCAGGAGGGAACCTTCAGTTTGATATTCTTTGTAGACAACCACACCAGATCACCAACATTCAGGTCCGGACCAGGCACACGTCTCTTATCCGCCACACGCTTATATCTCTCACTCATCCTCTTCAGATTACCCTGAATCTTTTGCCAAATAAATGACAAAGACGAGGAAAATCTCTCCTCATCAGGTAAACCAGAAAACCCCTCTCAAGAGAATGTCCCAAACTGTGGATGAAACCCATATGCACCAAAAAATGGTGACTTATCAGAGGACTCCTGGAGACGGTTATTTAAAGCAAACTCAGCAAGGGACAAAAAGAATACCAATCCTCCTGGGTCTCCGCCACAAAACAGCGCAGATATGTCTCCAGATTCTGATTGACGCGTTCGGTCTGGCCATTCGACTGCGGGTGAAAAGCAGAAGGGAACGACAACCGAACCCCCAAGCGAGAACAGAAGGCCTTCCAGAATCTGGAAACAAATTGCGTGCCCCTATCAGAAACGATATCTGAAGGAATGCCATGCAATTTAACAATATGATCCACAAACGCTTGCGCCAGCCTCTTAGCATTGGGTAAGCCAGGAAAGGGAATGAAATGGGCCATTTTGCTAAAACGGTCCACTACCACCAGAATCACAGTCTTCCCCGAGGAACGAGGCAGGTCCGTAATGAAGTCCATGGACAGATGCGTCCAAGGACGGGAAGGAATGGGTAACGGGAGGAGAGAACCCGATGGCCGTGAATGAGGGACCTTGGCACGAGCGCAGGTCTCGCAGGCTGCCACAAAACCCTCAACTGTCTTACGAAGAGCCGGCCACCAGAATCTCAGAGCAATGAGATCTACTGTGGCTCTACTCCCCGGGTACCCAGCAAGGACAGTATCGTGGTGCTCCTTAAAAACCTTGTGTCGTAAAGCGAGAGGCACAAACAACCTCCCAGGAGGACAAAGATCAGGAGCCTCTGCCTGGGGTGCCTGAACCTCTGCCTCCAAATCAGGATAAAGAGCACAGACGACCACCATCTTCAGCCAAAATGGGACCCTGGTCTTCAAAGTTCCCCCTCCTGGAAAACAACGTGACAGGGCATCCGCCTTCACATTTTTAACCCCAGGGCGGAACGTAACAACAAAATTAAACCTAGAAAAGAACAAAGACCATCTGGCCTGTCTCGGGTTCAGACGCTTGGCCGATTCCAAGTAGGCCAGATTCTTATGGTCGGTAAACACAGTAATAGGGTGTCTGGCTCCCTGTAACCAATGGTGCCATTCCTCAAAAGCTAATTTGATGGCCAACAACTCCCTATCTCCCACATCGTAATTTCTCTCTGCAGAGGATAGTTTCCTTGAGAAAAAGGCACACGGTCGCCATTGGGTGGAGAGGGACCCTGAGATAAGACCGCACCCACACCCACCTCAGAAGCATCCACCTCAACAATAAAAGGTAGAGAGACATCAGGTTGTACCGAAATGGGAGCGGAAGCAAAACTCTCTTTAATACCAGAAAAGGCTTTAAGCGCATCTGTAAGAGGCAGCCCTGAATCAAACAGCAGCATTTCCAGCACTTATATCTATGCAGACTGTCATGTTCCCTCCGGCCACCAGAGGCCACTGTGACTAAACAGGAACCTGAGTTGTGCTGGCCAGAGGCTAAGAAAGGGTTAAAAAGTTTTTCCCGGGCTGTTCCAGAAGTTGCTGAGATAACAGAGAGAGAGGGACTGCTGAGAGATAACAGCAAAAGACTGTAGCAGCAGGAGGCTATATTAGCTGAGATTTTCCTGACAGCTGTGGAGCTGCACACAGAGGACTTCACTGTGTGTTCCAGAAGAAGTGGGACCGTGTAGAGACACGCCGGATCCTTCCTGCCAGAGGGGGAGAGCTGCATCTGTTGTGACCAGAGAGAGAAAGACAGCCAAGCAAGCGACCGTACCTGGATCCAGACTGCATATTATTGGATCCAAGAGAATCTGCAGAACTGTGAGTGGCACCGGTGCTTTCCTGTGATAGGTTATAGAGTCAGGGACTTAGTCAGTGCGCTGTAGAAGCGTCCCCTGGGTAGCAGGGCTAGATAGGGAATAAGTGTTGAGAGTAGCCTGCAAGCTGACTGTTTGCTGTTTAGCTTACTCTGTGTCTATGCAAAATCTCATTACCTCTGTTGTTGTTTTATGTTCACCTGTTCATACCATTCCTGTCTTTGACCCATTGTGCCTCTGGTGCGGTGGTACTGTATTGTTACTCAGCTTTTCCGGCCTCTGACCGCTACACATCTACCAACCACGAGGAAAAATCCACCCCCTTTTTAGTCATATCAGTGAGTGGCTTAACAACAGAGGAATAATTCAAAATGAACTTTCTGTAATAATTTGCAAAACCCAAAAACGGCATCAGCGCCTTCTGATTCTCAGGAAGCTCCCAATCAAGCACAGCGCAGACCTTCTCAGGGTCCATCCAAAAACCAGAAGCGGACAGAAGAAAACCAAGAAATTGAATCTCCGGAACCGCAAAAACACACATTTTTCCAGTTTAGCGTATAATTTATTCTCCCACAGAATCATCAAGACCTGACATAGGTGGTCCCGATGAGTCTTGAAATCAGGAGAAAAAATTTAAATGTCATCTAGATACACCAGTACAAATTTCCCCATTGAATGATAAAAAATGCTGTTCACAAAATGTTGGAAGACGACCGGAGCATTTATCAAACCAAAGGGCATAACCAAATTCTCGAAATAACCCTCAGGGGTATTGAATGCCGCCTTCCATTCGTCCCCTTCCCTGACCCTGACTAGGTTGTATGCCCCTCTTAAATCCAACTTAGAAAAAACTTTACCCCCGACAATCTGGTTAAACAGGTCCGGGATCAGAGGAAGCGGATATGGGTCACGAATCGTGATACGGTTCAGCAACCTGAAATCCAGACAAGGTCTTAAAGAACCATCTTTTTTCTTAACAAAAAAAAAACAGCGGCAACGGGTGACTTCAAGGGTCGGATGTGTCCCTTTCTCAGGCTCTCAGAGATATAAGTACACATAGCGACTCTTTCAGGTTGGGAGAGATTGTATAGTCGTGATTTTGGCAGCTTGCCGCCTGGGATGAGATTAATAGGGCAGTCGTACTCCCGGTGAGGGGGCAACTCCTGGACACCACTCTCGGAAAACACATCCGAAAATTCTGAGAGAAAAGATAGTACAGTCTTAGTAGAAACCTCTGAAAGAGACGCTGTGAGGCAATTCTCTCTGCAAAACTCACTCCAACCATTTATTTGCCTTGCTTGCCAATCAATGGTGGGGTTATGTTTAGTGAGCCGGGGTAGCCCCAACACTAGAGGAGTAGGTAATCCGCTTAAGACAAAACATGACATATCCTCAACATGAGCGTCACCGTCACAGTCAAACGGATATTGTGAACTATGGCCTTTAACGATCTTTGAGAAAGTGGACCGGAATCGATAGCAAAAACAGGTATATCCTTTTCCAAAGTGCATACCTAGAAACCATGCGTTGTTGCAAATTGATTATCAATTAGATTGACAGCTGCTCCACTATCTACAAAAATCTAACAAACAATGTTCTTGCTGTCTAGTGCCACCCTGGCAGGTAGGAGAAAACGGGAACTACAAGCAAACGGCAAACCTTCAATTTCCGCATCAACCTTGCCAATAGTAGCAAATGGAAAGTTTTTAGAGGGTTTTTTTTGTTTTGTTTTTATTACCCTCAGAAAACGCCATGAATCTCCTAGAGGGGCAAACCTTAGCCAAATGATTTATACCCCCACAACAGAAACAAACCCTCCTCTGAGAGCTGAATCCTCTACTATCAGAGGCAAGCAAACCCAGCTGCATGGCCTCCTCCTCAGAGGGGATTGAGACAGACTGAGGCCCCTGCGCACTGAATGAGACAGCCCCACTGTCCTTGGGCTGAATATGACAGGAAAGAGTAGTCTCCTCTCTCTCTCTAAGACACCTGTCAATACGAACAGCTAGAGACATGGCTGACTCTAACGATGCTGGTCTCTCATGAAAAGCAAATGCATCTTTCAATCTTTCCGAAAGACCATGGCAAAATTGACTTCGGAGTGCAGCATCATTCCAACCAGTATCAGCTGCCCATCTCCGAAATTCAGAACAATATATCTCTGCGGACTGTTTACCATGGCATAAAAGACGCAGTTTAGATTCAGCCAGAGCAATACGATCCGGGTCATCATATATCTGCCCCAGAGCTACAAAAAATTCATCCACCGATTGGAGGGGCCGTGCCCCCACCGGCAGCGAAAAGGCCCAAGACTGAGCATTATCCCTGAGCAGCGAGATGATGATCCCCACCCTCTGCTCCTCATCACCAGAGGAATGGGGAAGTAGGCAAAAATGGAGTTTGCAAGCCTCTCTAAAGCGAACAAAATTCTCACTACCCCCGGAGAACGTATCCGGGAGCGAGATCTTAGGCTCGGAACAAACTCCATGAACGCCAGCAGAACCGGTAACCTGAAACTGAGACACAGTTTTACGGAGATCTGCTACCTCCAGCAAAAGACCTTGCATGCGGTCAATCAAGGCTGAAACCGGATCCATGCTTAAGACGGTTATGGCGGTTTATAATGTCACGGATGAAGTTAGCAGATAGCTGGAACATATAAATAAACGAGCGACTGGCTTGATCCCAAACTAAGGAGCTTATAGGTGAGACCTATAAAACCCTAAGTGCTCTCCCTGACTGCTATGCACATGCAAGGGTCTGTATGGTAGACGATTGCATGCCTGCGTACCTAATACTGTGTGACACCTGAAAACCCTATAATAATAGTGAGGGGACACGACCACCGACTCCCTGCACTTAATACGGACGGAGTCAGGGTCACCTTGATTCAAGCCAGCAAGGAAACACAATAAAGTAAAAGACTTATCTGTACAAACAGCAGAAGCAGCCTCCAGCAGTGAACACCTCATCCAGGAAGTAGTATAAACCACAAAGTGAGGCAGTATGGGAGGGATTATAAAGGAAGACGATTAGTCGAAATAAGTGACACCTGGCAGAAGGAAAGGAGATGAGAAAGTGAAACCAAAACAAAGAACATCATAGAAGAGGTAGAGAAAAACGTCTTTGACAGCATGTGCTGCTGGGTTGATTTCCAGCCAGGTGAGGTCAAATACCAGACCGGATTTTAAGTGCAGCACCTGGCTCTCCTTAAATAGGCAGATGGGCTCAGAAGCCAGGTCTCTGTGTTGGGATCTGGGAGCCTTGTGTCTGGATGAAGGTTTGCTACCTGTTTGGCATGAAAACAGGTTGGTGCTGCTATGGTCAAGGACCCTTTGAGGCAGAATTGGCGCATGGTGTTAATTACCACCAACACCGCAAGGTGACTTTTTGTTTGATTATGACTTCTTGTTTTGTTTGATCCAAAGAACTTGTTGTTGCCTCTATACTGCGTCCGCTAATCCTGTCTACCAGAGCGAAACCCCACAATGTATAATAATGTACATGCACTAAAGCTCTGGATGTATAATGTGCATGCAGCAGAACTGTGGATGTATAATATGCATGCAGCAGAACTATGGATGTTGTAAGGGATCATCTCTTTTCAGGGGGTCACACTCACAGATATCTTCGCAGACACGGTTATAATGTCCAGACTCTTGCTTTATTCCAGACACTTTAGCAAAGCACAGATTACGAAGTCGCAGCTTCAACTTATCACGTGTGACATCCACACAAAATAACAAACCCTTGCCCGGCTAGGCTCTAACTAAACACATAAGCGTACCCCTGACTCACCTAGAGAGCCATGTTCACACATGGAACACAAATGCGGCTTTCCTCAGCCATACAGTCCAGCAACCTCCAGGCTGTGACACTTCAATACCTTTTGGGGGATTGTGGCCCAGTAGTCCTCCCGACTCTGGCCTCGTGATCCTTGTTTCACAGGCGTCACCGCGTCCCCCAAAGTTCAGGCTATCGCCTAGCCTCGTGGCCCCTCAGCCCATCCGGCTGAGACCACTCACACAGAGCCTCACCAGGACTCTGCTTCACAAAAACACTCCAGAGTGAGACACATCCACTTCCAGAAACCAGATTAAATGGAATCCCTGGACGTGAGCATGCCCTAAGTCTCGGACTGGAGCATGGGGAACAGGCACCCACCCAACACATTGCCTGTTCCCAGTAAAAGCCCAACCTGAAATAGCTGAACCAGCTACACTATCTATATATGGTGTCCCCCAACTACTTTAGTGGACACCTGGACTAGGGCATTTACTCCACCAAGACCGGGCCCCTTGGTGACACGCTCCTGGTGCAAACAACACCTCAATGTTCACATTGCCACAATGTATAATGTACAAGCAGTAGCGCTCTGGATGTATAATGTACACGCAGTAGCGCTCTGGATGTATAATGTGCATGCAGTAGAGCTGTGGATGTATAATGTACACACAGTAGAGCTGTAGATGTATAATGTTCATGCAGCAGAGCTATGGATGTATGATCTTCATGCAGTATAGCTCTGGATGTATAATATGCATGCAGCATAGCTGTGGATGTATAATGTACACGCAGTAGAGCTGTGGATATATAATGTACATGCAGTAGAGCTGTGTATGTATAATGTGCATGCAGCAGAGCTATGGATGTATAATGTGTATTTTATAACAATGCCAGCCTAACATAGGACCGGAACCGGATAAACTCCCATCGACCAATGCGACGAATGACCTCCTCTCCCGTGGCCGCGCCGATCCGGAAAGAATGACCCCCCAAACAATAAGGCGTCCCTACCCAGCCCTTTTAAACAAGCTCGGAATAACGCGATAAACTGGAAACGAGAAAGAAACGACCTGTCGTCATGTACCAACAACGGTCCAACCTCTCGCCCCCAAAACTCCCTAAGACACCGAACTGGGCACACAGCCTACCCCGCCACCTGATATAAAACCACCCAACAACCCCGACCCAACTGATCCGTTTTTGACCTCCTAATACAAAAATCCACCCTGTCATGCATAAATCCACGTCCTCTCTCTGAAGCCCACCCGCTCTGCTCCTACTCGTACTAACCAATTCTCCAATGCGCAACGCCCCAAAGAAAGCAAAATAAAATGCTAACTTAAACAGCCTAACCTCAGTAACTGACACAAAAACCTTCCCCAACTGCTCCATCATATCCCCCAACAATGCGAAGGAAACAGGCCTTCGCTGATCCACCCCTGGCGACCGCCTCCTCCAACCCTTTAATGCCTGCAATACCTAGAATGATTTCGTCACATCCGACGCAGCCCAAAAGCCACCCCTGCCATGAACGTATTCATTCTGGACACCGACCATCCCTCCTCTCTGCAGTGCCCCACAAAAAGCAACATCAAAGCCCCTTCCTCTAACCCGCAACCCTGAAAACGCCGCCTCCATTCTTCCCATAAACCCCATATCTTCTCATAGGCCGCCCAACTCCCTGCCGACAAGTATCCCCTCACCAATTCTCCAACCGACCAAATGGCAGATTCCACAGCTCCTGGGGAAAGCTCGCTCCCTGCTCGTGCGCCTCCAGTACCAGCACCCAAAACCACTCCCACTGAAAACGAGACAAAGCATCCGCAATTGAGTTACTCACCCCCTGCACGTTGGACGTAACTATCCAAGCATTCAACGATAAACAACTCAAAACCAAATGCTGAAGCAAGCACACCACCGGCGGTGATGAAGCCAAAACGTGATTAATGGTCTCCACCACCCCCAAATTGTCACAATGGAATCGCACCTTCCTATTCTGAAAAAATTCCCCCTAAATGGAGACTGCCACAACAATGGGAAAGAGTTCCAGCAACACCAGATTCTTCACCCACCCTACTTCCTGCCATCACGTTGGCCACTCCCCTACACACCAACAACCCTGTACGTATGCCCCAAAACCTTACCCCCCCAGCCGCATCCGTAAACAAGTCCAGATCCGCTGCCAACACCCCATTCACCATCCATAAAGACCGACCGTTATACCTTTTCAAAAAGGACGCCCACACCCTCAAATCATCCTGCAATTCCCGAGTAAGCCGCACAAAGTGATGAGGAGCCTGCAATTTTTTTTCGCCCAGAGGCAGCCGACACCAACTTTGTCCTCGGGCAACCTGCACTCCATAGCCACAGTATCTATGACTATCCCAATAAAACTCAACGCCGTCGTAGGGCCTTCCGTTTTTTCTGACGCCAAGGGCATCCCAAAAAGTTGTGACATGACTTCGAAAGAATGCAACATCACAGAGCATCCCTTCGAACCCGGCGGCCCAATGAACAAAAAAATCATCCAAATAATGGATAATAGAACCCCATCCCAACCACTTCTCCTGCCACCCACTCCAAAAATGTACTAAACGTCTCAAAGTAGGAACAGGAAACCGAACAACCCATGGCAAACACCAATCAATGAAAAAAAAACGTCCCAAAAACACCCAGCAAGTGCTGACAGTCCGGGTGCACAGGCAGAAGACGGAACGCTGCCTCAATATCCACTTTAGCCAGCAAAGCTCCCTGCCTATACTGCCAAACCCAACAAACACAACTCCGGCGCAATCCCGTCATTAACTGAACCCCCTTTTGGAAATGAAAGATGATGTATAAGGCGAAATTTATTAGTCACCCCAACCCTTTCCTTTTCGACCCTTGAAGCACCGCTGTGCTCCATGACTTCCTCCACATGAGGAACACTCGTGCTTAAATTTGCACTTGTCCCCATACTTGCATCCTCCCTCGTTAAACAGGAAGCATTACCCCTTTTGCGAGGCCGCCGAGTGCTCCGATTGTCCAGAACCCCCCGACGCCCCCTGGAAAAGAACTGCCCCGCACTTACCGGAGCCATCACCCTCATCCACAAGCCAATGTGCTTATGATCCCACCGAATGCTAGCCCGAGCCGCTTTCCATTGCCTAAATTGCTCGTCATACTGCAACCACCCCAGCCACCCATATATCTGATAGGCCTCGCCTATCGTATCCAGGTAACAGAAAAACGCAGAACAATTTTCTGGCACCTTCTCCCCATTGACACTGGCCAGGATCACGAACGCCTGAAACCAGATGGAAAAAGTCAGCGGAATGAAATGGCACCGCCTGTCTCCAAATTGAACCGTTCCAGCGGGAGTAATGAAAATATGTCTACGTACTCGCCTTTCCAAATTTTTTCCTTCACCTCCGGCCGCAGGTGGGCCCCCAGCGGCCCTTAAAAGCAAACATATACCTCCGCTCTTGCCCTGTCATCCAAACGCGGCTCCTCCCCATCTTTCCCCGTACCCCCTCCTTCTCTTTACCCCCGTCACTGTTCACCAGACCTTCCAGCGATGTCCCCAACAATCAGCTGGTCCCCGCACCTACGGCCCCATGATCTTCCGCCCAAACAGACCCAACTGTCCCACCACTACCCGTCGTCCCTGACCCTTGTAAACCCCAGGCCGCCACTGGTGACCCCGTCCCTGACCCCATACTTACCAACCCTTTCACTAAATCCCTCAACCCAAATAACAACTCCTCCAGCCCTCTGGTCGTCCTTCCATCTTCAGCACCTCCTGTGCCCCTTCCTGCTGCTGGTGCTGCCAGAGCCTGCATTTCAGCAGCTCGACCACTAGAGGCCACCATTTCCCCAGCTGAAGCCAACACTGAGTCAACCTCGTGCTGCCCGATCAGTGAACCCAGCACAGGGCCGCCATCTTGACCCTGCCGCTCTGAGGAAGGATCCTGGACTCCACTCCCGCTTCGGGCAAGGTAAGCCCACCTGCCAATCCTGGTCCCGCTTCCCCACCAGCTGAATCAGAGGCGGGGGTGTCCGGTCTCCCCTGCCCAGGGTCCCGCCTTGCGATAGGATTGCTCTCGACACGCGACCGCCTGGCTCCAATACACCTACCTGCAGCGCGTGCCGGAGGGTCCCTGGAGGGGCTCGTGTCACGGATGTAGTAGGGGAGAACACCAAAATACAACAAGAAGGAAGAGGAAAGACACTAGGCCTCACCGCTAGGAAAGGAAAAGGGTCACCACCTATAAAACCCTGCTCCTGGCCCTGACTCCTATCTGTATGGGCACCTCTCGATGGTAGAGATGCCCATACACAGGAACCTGGAAAACCCTGGTAACCCTCAGATGCCCTAAAGGTAATGACAGGGCAAAGACAACCCGTTCCTTCCCTGGTGAAGGAACCAGCATCTCGCTGAGGCCTAGTAAACAACCCGGGGGGGGGGGGGGGGAATACAAAACACAACAAGCGGAACACTTTACTTCTGAGGCTGATGGATGAACAGGACTTCAACAAGAACAACACTCCAGCTTTTCCAAAACCAAATGAAGCTATCCAGAGCAAGGAATGATGGGTAAAGTCATACTAAATAGGGAGCAGTAAAGGTCACATGATCCACACCTGAACAGGAGGTGTGGACATACCAGCAACACATAGACAAAGTAAAAACCAAAAGAGGCTGTCAGATCACTCATGTGCAGTCAGTCTTTCAGACCTTCTAACACCTGTCACAGGTGTGACAGCTCCTCACCCGGCGCCGGACCCTCGGGGTCTCCTCCGGACTGAGGCACGCCAGAGGCCTGGTCCTCCGCTGCCAGCTAAGGGGGGAAGCCGTGGAGGCCGAGTCCCCCGACCCCGGAAGCAAGCCCTGCACAGTCGCCTGGAGCCATTCTGGGCCCCTGCTCTCAGGAGCTATGCCAGCAGCACTTCCACAGAGGACATCCTGGTGCATACACAGTCACGCAAGAGGTACGCAGCAGCTCTGACAGGGGCTGCTGCAAATCTGCTGTCCCCACAAGATGGCCCCTTTCCCGCCCTTGCCACCCTTTATAAACCTTATACCCCTCCCCTAAGGCACCGCCCCACCAATTAACCCCATAGGTCCCAAAAACCACTCCCTCCAAGCCTCTGTCATGCCAGGCCTACCGCCAGGCTTGCAGCCCTGAGTTCGGCCTGTACTTTATTGTAAGACAAAACTGACAGATATCTCCAGATAGGCCCCCTCAAATGCCTATGATACCCTCCTTGCACCCAACAACAGACACTCCATTTCAGATATATATTCCTTCCTTAGAGTCAAGCTATTCCCAGGAAGCATGTATTCAATCTATAAAGGCTGGGCAAACCAATTGGGGGAAGAAGAGGTGGGAAGAGAGATACTTAGTGGGTGGACAGATTTTAGAAAACATATCCTATCGGAAAATTGGAGGGAAACCCAACAAAAAATTATGCACAGGGCAATACATGCCTTTAATATACATGCCAGACAGACAAACAAAGTGTCCTAAATGTAGTGAACCAACGTCTGATCTATATCATGGGTTATGGAGCTGTCAGAAACTGAAAAGGTTTTGGGTTGATACCCATTCTCTAATCAAGAGGTTAAGTAAGCTCACGATACCCATGGATTGTAAAATGGCCTTGTTTCATTCAGGTGGTGGAGGAACTCACCCCACAGGGGGCAGTGTCACTCATCTACCACCTGTGGCACACACTATTATCATGGCGGCAAAAAAAATGCATCCTAGCAGACTGGTTACTTCCACAGACCCCAACTGTTAGTCAAGTAATTTTTACCACAAAAAAATTCTGTGGATAGAGCAGTTAATAGCAACCGAAGATAAAGAGAGTCAGGCAAAAAGATTTTTTAAGAAATGGAAATCCTTTATTATATGTTTTGTTTGTTTTTTTCCCTTTATTATATGTTGTGATGACAAAGAGAGACAGAAGTTAGTCAATCCCTTTAGATACACTCAATGGTATCTGCTGGAAGAGCTTAAGGGTACTTTGGGGATACTAAAGAAAGATAGCTCCTAGTTAGCAGACAAAAATGAAAACTACCATGATTAATAAAATGTATGCCTATACGTTGTATTCTTTACTTTATTGCAACAGACTGAGAAGGTAAATGTATTAAGGTAATGTATTAATGTGTTTACGTTGTTATAACATCTATGTTGTTCTTGATTGTTAAACATATAAAATCAAATAAAATATCCTTGAAAAAAAAAAAACATGAACTACTAGTCCGAAATCCATGTCAGGGCTTTAAATCTTGGCGTGAACACGTGAAATACCAGGCCGAAATCTGTGTTGGTGCATCTCCAAACAGTTCAAGTGTTGGTGGGGTGGGGTGGGTGGTTAATTATCTCATAGTAGGTTGGTTTAGTTTTTTTTATACTAAAGCTTTTTTTTTATCTGCATAGTTGAACGCACAGAAGACATTAGGCCCAAATCTGTTATTAGTGCCAATACTCCATTATTTCCAAAGTAAATTTTTGATTAGCACTGTCCTCAGTATGTTTGTAGAAAGGGAAGGACATTTTATTGGGCCCCCTGTCTTTAAGTTACAGAAAACAGAATTGCAAACTGTTCCATACTTTGTGTGACTGTGTAATGTAGTCCCAAAAATGTCAGGAATATGGAAGGGTTCCAAATGAAAGCAGAGCAGAGAGGAGGATGAGGCAGCTCTATAGCTCAGTGTTGTGAAGCAAATTGTCCTCCTATGTGATTAGGACAAGTTTTGTGTGTAATAATAGGACGGCGGACATTTAATTTCTCCTAATGATTGCTCCCTAGCCAAAACAAGCCATTATAACTAATGAATGGTATTTGACAGTATATTTATAATAAAGTAATATGTAAGTATTTTCATTTTTTTTTATTCCCGGAGAACCCCGGATGTTGACTGGGTCATTCCAAAACCTTCATTTTGTTTTTTCAGTCATTCAGAGGTGGACTTGCTGGTGTGCTTTAGATCATTGTCCTGCTGCAGAATTCAAGTACACTTGAGCGTTCACAAACTGATGTGCGGACATTCTCCTTCAGGATTTTCTGGTAGAGAGCAGAATTCATGGTTCCCTCAATTACAGCAAGTCATCCAGGTCTTAAAGCAGCAAAGAAGCTCCAGACCATCATACTACCAACACCATGTTTGACTGTTGGTATGATGTTCTTTTGCTGAAATGCTGTGCTAGTTTTACGCCAGATGTAACGTGACTCACACCTTCCAAAAAGTTCCACTTTTGTCTCGTCAGTCCACAGAATATTTTCCCAAAAGGCTTGGAAATTATTAAGATGTTTTAGGCAACTGTGAGATGGGCCTTTGTGTTCTTTTTGGTCAGCTATGGTTTTCGCCTTGGAACTCTCCCATTGATTCCATTTTTGCTCAGTCTCTTTCTTATTCTTGAATCATGAACACTGACCTTAACATGAACACTGACCTTAATGAGGCCCGCAGTGCTTTGGAGGTTGTTCTGGATTCTTTTCTGACCTCCTGGATGAGTTGTCAATGCGCTCTTGGAGTCGTTTTCATAGCCTCGCCACTCCTGGGAAGCACTGGCGTACATGTAGGGGTCGCAGTTGCGACCGGGCCCGGCACTCCAGGGGGACCGGCCGCCTGTGGACTCCTGGCCCCGCCGTAGTACCCGGGCCCACCGCCCGCCCCTTTCATATACTTACCCTCCCCGGCCGGCGCTTCACTGTCCTGAGCGAGTACAGAGTCAGGACGCTGGGAAGACAGAGAGAGGAGCGGAGCATGACTTCTGCCGGAGGCCCTAGGAGGAAGAGTAGCCCCGCAGTGCAGAACAGGTAAGTATTGGGGCCTGGGGGAATGGGGATCACTCTGGGCTGCCGCCGGTGATTGATCTGAGCTGATGGGGGCTAAGTGGGGGTCTGATGGGGGTCTTTGGGCTGATCTGAGGTCTGATAAGGGCTGAGTGGGGGTCTTTGGGCTGATATGAGTTCTGATGGGGGCTGAGTGGGGGTCTGATGGTGATGGGGGTCTTTGAGCTCATCTGAGGTCTGATGGGGGCTGAGTGGTGGTCTGATGGGGGGGTCTTTGGACTGATCTGAGGTCTGATGGGGCTGACTGGGGGTCTTTGGGCTGATCTGAGGTCTGATGGGGGCTTAGTGGGGGTCTGATGGGGTCTTTGGGCTGATCTGAGGTCTGATAGAGGCTGAGTGGGGGTCTTTGGGCTGATCTGAGGTCTGGTGGGGGTCTGATGATGATGGGGGTCTTTGGGCTGATCTGAGGTCTGATGGGGGTCTTTGGGCTGATCTGAGGTCTGACGGGGGTTGAGTGGGGGTCTCATGGGGGTCTTTGGGCTGATCTGAGGTCTGATGGGGGCTGAGTTGGCTGATATGAGGTCTCTCTGCAGTGGCAGAGAGACTCACTGAGGCCAGCAGCAGCCATTTTAGTCAGATTACAGCCACTCTGCAGCTTTGGCTCTAATCTGACTGAAATGGCTGCTGCTGGCCTCAGTCTCTCTGCAACTGCTGCTCTTAGGCCTCTTTCTGTCACGGCGGACGTGCACTCAGACTAACAGTTAAACCACCAACCAGGCTCTAGGCGAGAGGCAGGGGAAGGGTCACCTCCTAACTTATCCCTGACCTCTCTCCCTGCACTGCTCAGCCCACATGCAGACCTTTGTGGTAGGTATGATGTGTCCTCGTGCCTGGACTAAAACACCCTAAATTCCCTGAGATGGTGAAGAGGGGAAATAGGAGCAGCCTGCTCGCACAGAACCTGGATGGGAGAGATGACACCAAACAATCAAACAAGAAACCTATATACAGGTTGTGCTGACTCAATTCCCCAAAAGAAACCACACTTATCTCTCTGCACTGGAACAGACAACCTTCCTTTCTAGCTTCCAAAACCAAAGTGATTAATATAATCCGCTCAGAGCACTGGGGTGGAGTGCTATTTAAACTCATAACCCCACCCAGTGCACCTGATGGGAGGCAGATCCAGCACAGCTCCAAAACAAAACACTAAACTCGTGCTGCTATTCTGGCCGACCTCCGCACACCGTCAGGACGGGGCATGACAGTACCCCACCTTCTACGGGTGACCTCTCACCCATCTTCTCCAAATTCCCTTGAATCCTCCGCCAGATGGAGGATAAGGCAGAAGAGAATCTCTCCTCTGGCATCCCAGAGGAACCAGTCCCAGAAAAGGTACCAAACTGAGGATGGAAACCGTATGCGCCAAAAAATGGCGACTTACCCGTGGACTCCTGTCTACGGTTATTCAACGCAAATTCTGCTAAGGACAAGAATGAGGACCAGTCCTCCTGATTCTCAGCCACAAAACTCCTCAAGTAGGTCTCCAGGTTTTGATTAGTACGCTCCGTCTGATCATTCGACTGCGGATGAAAAGCCGAAGAGAAAGAAAGTTGAATGCCAAGCCGAGAGCAGAACGCCCTCCAAAACCTGGAGACAAACTGCGTGCCCCTATCAGAAACGGTCAACCACCACCAAAATCACTGTTCTCCCGGAGGAACTCGGCAGATCCGTAATGAAATCCATAGACAAATGCGTCCAAGGACGAGACGGAATAGACAATGGAAGAAGTGAACCAGCCGGTCGAGTATGAGCAACCTTTGACCGAGCGCAGGTTTCACAGGCTGTCACGTAATTCTCAATGCTCTTACGTAACCCTGGCCACCAGAACCTCCGGGACACCAGATCACAGGTGGACTTACCACCAGGATGTCCAGCAAGGTCAGTATTGTGATGTTCCTTGAACACCTTGTATCGCAGGCCCTCAGGAACAAACAACCTGTCACAACCAGACAGTTGAGAAGCTCTGACAGGAGCTTTCCAGATCCTCCTCCTTGAGTTTCTTTGTTTTGGTTAAGTTCCTCATCTCGTTAGTCTATCTCAGCTGTCATGCAGTTGGACTGATTGCTGCCCTTTAAGTTCCTCCCCAGAATGCAGTAGTGTGCGGCTTATACAACTTCCTAGAGTGTGTGTGCATGCTGTTCCTAGTTCTCAGTCCACAGTCCCCAGTCGTCTGCAAGATAAGTTCTGTTTATGTATTTATGATTTTCTGTTTTCTGGATCCAGGTGACCCTGACTCCCTCCGTGTCTGTGTAGGGAGCCGGTGGTCGTGTCCCCTCACTATTGTAGGGTCATCAGGTGTAAGATAGTCGAGGTACGTGGATATGCGCCCATCCACCTTTGGGGTGGTCGCATAGGCTGAGCAATAAGGGAGAGCGGCAGGTCTCTTGCAGGGGTCTCCCTTTTGTTCCTTAGTTGTGGATCCAGTGAGTCATTGTTCATATTGTATTGTCTTGTTTCCTGTACACCATCCGTGACATTATAAGCCGCCAAAACCGTCTCAAGCATGGATCCGGTTTCACTTTTGGCTGAGCGCTTCCAGGGTCTTTCATTGGAGGTAGCTGATCTCCGTAAGACTTTTTCTCAGTTTCAAGTGACCGGTTCAGCTTGCGTTCATGGAGTTTGTTCTGAGCCTAAGATCTCGCTCCCGGATACGTTCTCCGGGGGTAGTGAGTATTTTGTGCGTTTTAGAGAGGCTTGCAAACTCCATTTTCGCCTTCTTCCCCATTCCTCTGGTGATGAAGAACGGAGGGTGGGGATCATTATATCGCTGCTCAGGGGTAACGCTCAATCCTGGGCCTTTTCGCTGCCAGAGGGGGCACGGCCCCTCCGTTCAGTGGATGAATTCTTTTTAGCCCTGGGTCAGATATATGATGATCCGGATCGTATTGCTCTGGCTGAGTCTAGACTACGTCTGTTATGCCAGGGTAAACAATCCGCAGAGATATACTGCTCAGAATTTCGGAGATGGGCAGCTGATACTGGTTGGAATGATGCTGCACTCCGAAGTCAATTTTCCCATGGTCTTTCAGAGAGATTGAAAGATGCATTTGCCTTTCATGAGAGACCTACCTCCTTGGATTCTGCTATGTCTCAGGCCGTTCGTATTGACAGGCGTCTTAGAGAGAGAGGAGAGATCTCTCCTTCCTGTCATACTCAGTCCCGGGACAGTGCAGCGGTCTCTTTCTGTGCGCAGGGGTCTCTGTCGCTGTCAGTCCCTTCTGAGCAGGAGCCCATGCAGCTGGGGTTGATTGCCTCTGACAATAGAAGATTCAGCCCGCATGGGAGGGTTTGTTTTTGTTGTGGAGGTATAAATCATTTGGCAAATGTTTGTCCCTCTAAGAGATTCAGGCAGTTTTCTGGGAGTAATAAAGAAACAAAAAGGAAAAAATCTTTTAAAAATGTTCCGTCTGTTACTATTGGCAGGGTTGAGGCGGAAATTGAAGGTTTTCCGTTTGCTTGTAGTTCCCGTTTTGTCCTGCCTGCTAGGGTGGCGCTAGAGAGCAAAAGCATTTTTTGTGAGATTTTTGTGGATAGTGGAGCAGCTGTCAATCTCATTGATAATCAATTTGCAATAACTCATGGTTTCCAGGTATGCACTTTGGGAAAGGATATTCCTGTTTTTGCTATTGATTCCGCTCCACTTTCTCAGAAATCATTAAAGGGCATAGTTCACAATATCCGTTTAATTGTGAGTGATGCTCATGTTGAGGATGTGTCATGTTTCGTCCTTAGCGGTTTGCCTACTCCTCTAGTGTTGGGGCTACCCTGGCTCACTAAACATAACCCCACCATTGATTGGCAAGCGAGGCAAATAAATGGTTGGAGTGACTTTTGCAGAGAGAATTGCCTCATGACATCTGTTTCTGAGGTTTCTACTAAGACTGTACCACCTTTCCTCTCTGAATTTTCGGATGTCTTCTCTGAGAGTGGAGTTCAGGATTTGCCCCCGCACAGGGAGTACGATTGCCCTATTAATCTCATCCCAGGCGCCAAGCTGCCTAAATCTCGTTTATACAATCTTTCCCAACCTGAGAGGGTCGCTATGCGTGCTTATATCTCTGAGAGTCTGAGAAAAGGACACATACGACCCTCGAAGTCACCTGTTGCCGCTGGTTTTTTCTTTGTTAAGAAAAAAGATGGTTCTTTAAGACCTTGTCTGGATTTCAGGGAGCTGAACAGTATCACTATTCGTGACCCTTATCCGCTTCCTCTGATCCCGGACCTGTTTAACCAGGTTGTTGGGGCTAAAGTCTTTTCCAAATTAGACCTAAGAGGGGCATACAACCTGGTCAGGGTCAGAGAAGGAGACGAATGGAAGACGGCTTTCAATACCCCTGAGGGCCATTTTGAGAATTTGGTTATGCCTTTTGGTTTGATGAATGCCCCAGCCGTTTTTCAGCATTTCGTGAACAGCATTTTTTATCATTTAATGGGAAAATTTGTATTAGTGTATTTGGATGACATTTTGATTTTTTCTCCTGATTTCAAGACTCATAAGGCCTTTTCTAATATCAAGGAGAGTTTTGTTTCCGCCCCCATCCTGGTACAACCTGATATTTCGTTACCCTTCATAGTTGAGGTTGATGCTTCTGAGGTAGGGGTGGGTGCGGTCTTGTCTCAGGGTTCCTCTCCTGCCAAATGGCAACCGTGTGCCTTTTTCTCAAAGAAACTCTCCTCCGCAGAGAGAAATTATGATGTGGGAGATAGGGAATTGTTGGCCATCAAGTTGGCTTTTGAAGAATGGCGCCATTGGCTAGAGGGAGCCAGACACCCTATTACTGTGTTTACTGACCATAAAAATCTGGCCTACTTGGAGTCAGCCAAGCGTCTGAACCCGAGACAGGCCAGATGGTCTTTGTTCTTTTCAAGGTTTAATTTTGTTGTCACGTTCCGCCCTGGGGTTAAGAATGTGAAGGCAGATGCCCTGTCACGTTGTTTTCCGGGAGGTGGGAATTTTGAAGACCCGGGTCCCATTTTGGCTGAAGGTGTGGTGGTCTCTGCTCTTTTTCCTGAATTGGAGGCAGAGGTGCAGGCAGCCCAGTCAGAGGCTCCTGATCTTTGTCCTCCTGGGAGGTTGTTTGTGCCTCTCGCTTTGAGACACAAGATTTTTAAGGAACACCACGATACGGTCCTTGCTGGGCACCCGGGGGCAAGAGCCACACTGGATCTCATCGCTCGGAGATTCTGGTGGCCTGTGCTTCGTAAGTCGGTTGAGGGTTTTGTGGCAGCTTGCGAGACTTGCGCTCGTGCCAAAGTCCCTCATTCACGGCCATCAGGTCCTCTCCTTCCCTTACCCATTCCTTCCCGTCCTTGGACACATCTGTCCATGGACTTCATAACGGACTTGCCTCGTTCCTCGGGGAAGACTGTGATTCTGGTGGTGGTGGACCGTTTTAGCAAAATGGTGCATTTCATCCCTTTTCCTGGTTTGCCCAATGCTAAGACGCTGGCGCAGGCATTTATTGACCACATTGTCAAATTGCATGGTATTCCATCAGACATAGTCTCTGATAGGGGCACGCAGTTTGTTTCCAGATTCTGGAAGGCTTTCTGTTCTCGCTTGGGGGTTCGGTTGTCATTCTCTTCTGCTTTCCACCCGCAGTCGAATGGCCAGACAGAGCGCGTCAATCAGAATCTGGAGACATATCTGCGCTGTTTTGTGGCGGAGAATCAGGAGGATTGGTGTTCTTTTTTGTCCCTTGCTGAGTTTGCTTTAAATAACCGTCGTCAGGAGTCCTCTCATAAGTCACCATTTTTTGGTGCATATGGGTTTCATCCGCAGTTTGGGACTTTCTCGGGAGAGGGGTCTTCTGGTTTACCTGATGAGGACAGATTCTCCTCGTCTTTGTCATCTATTTGGCAAAAGATTCAGGATAATCTAAAGAGCATGAGTGAGAGATATAAGCGTGTGGCAGATAAGAGACGTGTGCCTGGTCCGGACCTGAATGTTGGTGATCTGGTGTGGTTGTCTACCAAGAATATCAAATTGAAGGTTCCCTCCTGGAAGTTGGGTTCTAGGTTTATTGGGCCTTACAAGATCCTGTCTGTCATCAATCCTGTTGCCTATCGTCTTGATCTTCCTCAGACTTGGAAGATCCATAATGTTTTTCATAAGTCCTTATTAAAACCTTATGTTCAACCTATTGTACCCTCGCCTTTGCCTCCTCCTCCGATTATGGTTGATGGAAATCTTGAATTTCAGGTCTCTAGGATTGTGGATTCTCGTCTTGTCCGCGGTTCCCTCCAGTACCTCGTTCATTGGGAGGGTTATGGTCCTGAGGAGAGGATGTGGGTCCCAGTGACGGACATTAAGGCCACTCGTTTCATCAGGGATTTCCATAGGTCCCATCCTGAGAAGGTGGGCCCTGAGTGTCCGGAGTCCACTCGTAGAGGGAGGGGTACTGTCACAACCAGACAGTTGAGAAGCTCTGACAGGAGCTTTCCAGATCCTCCTCCTTGAGTTTCTTTGTTTTGGTTAAGTTCCTCATCTCGTTAGTCTATCTCAGCTGTCATGCAGTTGGACTGATTGCTGCCCTTTAAGTTCCTCCCCAGAATGCAGTAGTGTGCGGCTTATACAACTTCCTGGAGTGTGTGTGCATGCTGTTCCTAGTTCTCAGTCCACAGTCCCCAGTCGTCTGCAAGATAAGTTCTGTTTATGTATTTATGATTTTCTGTTTTCTGGATCCAGGTGACCCTGACTCCCTCCGTGTCTGTGTAGGGAGCCGGTGGTCGTGTCCCCTCACTATTGTAGGGTCATCAGGTGTAAGATAGTCGAGGTACGTGGATATGCGCCCATCCACCTTTGGGGTGGTCGCATAGGCTGAGCAATAAGGGAGAGCGGCAGGTCTCTTGCAGGGGTCTCCCTTTTGTTCCTTAGTTGTGGATCCAGTGAGTCATTGTTCATATTGTATTGTCTTGTTTCCTGTACACCATCCGTGACACAACCTCCCTGGGGGACAAGAACCAGGAGCCCCCTCCTGGGCTCCCAACACCTCCATCTCCAATTCAGGGTATAGAGCGGAGACCACCACCCCATCCGCTAAAATCGGCGCAGGATCCTCTGAATCACCTCCCCCAGGAAAGCTGCGAGACAAGGCATCTGCCTTGACGTTCTTGACCCCTGGGCGAAAGGTAACCACAAAATTGAACCTGGTAAAAAACAGTGACCATCTGGCTTGCCTAGGGTTCAGACGCTTGGCAGATTGCAGGTATGCAAATTCTTATGGTATTCTGGTATTTAAGGCCTACTTGACCCGTGCCCTTACCAGTGGGAAAATGATTTTTTTTTTACTTCATTTTACCAGTGTCATGAAGTACAATATGTGACGAAAAAACAATCTCAGAATGGCCTGGATAAGTAAAAGCGTTTTAGAGTTATCACCACATAAAGTAACACTGGTCAGATTTGCAAAAAATGGCCTGGTCCTTAAGGTGAAAATGAGCCCGGTCCCTAAGGAGTTAAGGAGTGAAAAAGCAAAAATTCATAAAAAATTAACGATTTGGGTCCGACCTGAAAATTATTTTTTTGCCAAACCTGAACTGAACCTTGACAGGTTCGCTCATCCTTAAAGGTCTTGTTTCACTTCAGCAAGTGGCATGTATCATGTAGAGAAAGTTAATACAAGGCACTTACTAAAGTATTGTTATTATCCATATTGCTTCCTTCACTGTCTGGATTTATTTTTATATCACATTATACATTGCTCGTTTCCATGGTTACGACCACCCTGCATTCCATCAGTGGTGGCCGTGTTTGCACGCTACAGGAAAAAGCACCAGCCTTTCTGGTGGCCTAGACTGCGGGAGTGCTCATAGGCTGGTGCTTTTTCCAATAGGGTGCAAGCAAGGCCACTGCTGCTGGATTAGGGCTCATGCACATGAATGTATTTTCTTTCCGTGTCCATTCCGTTTTTTTGCGCACCTTATGCGGAACCATCAATGGGTCCGCAAAAAAAACGGAAGTTACTCCGTGTGCATTCCGTTTCCGTATGTCAGTATTTCCATTCAGCAAAAAAATAGAACATATCCTATTATTGTCCGCATTACAGACAAGGATAGGACTGTTCTATTAGGGGCCAGCTGTTCCGTTCCGCAAAATACGGAATGCACATGGACGTCATTCGTATTTTTCTGTTTTTTGCGGACTGCAAAGTACATACGGTTATGTGCATGTGCAACGGGCGGCCTCCCCCCAGGGCCCTCTATATCTTGATCGCGTCCCAGGTGTAGGAATGCCGAGTGGTATAGTGCGGCCTAAATGTCTCTTATTGAGTGCCACGGTGCTCCTACCTGGATACCGCTGGACCCCAGGCTTTGGCTCCGAAGCAATAAATAGGGGAAATAATTTAGGGACTTAAAGAAATAACTTGAGTCCAGACCTTGAGATGAAGTTCAATGGCAGCTTTACTTGAATAAACGTTTCTGCAAACTGTTTCAGGCTTTGTCTTGGTTCCAGCAGGCTTTAGCATTAAACTGGCAGGCAAACTCAACTCTGCTATGTCTCTGTTTCTCTCTGACTCTGCTGTACTGACAGTCTGGCTGTATAACTCAGCTTTTTCTGTATGCTGCACTTCTTCTCTGTGGTCTGACTCTAGGTTATGCCAGGGAACTTTCCTCCTGGCATCTAAGGCTTCAAGCTTTGGCCTCCATGGCCAGCACAGCTTAGGGTGCTCTGGCTGGTGTGGGCACGTCCAGCAGAGATGTGCCCCTGCAAACCCTTCCCCTGTCTAGGGAAGACCTAAACTAAGAACTAACTGGTCCTCACCCTTCCTTCAGCAAATAGGACTAGCCCTCTTCTCTCCAGAGGAGGGTTTGAATGGAATGGGGAGTTCTATTCTAAGTACAGGTCTGTCATATTTGCTGCCACCTGCTGGTGAACCAGGTATATTACATGAACATAACAGTTGCAAAAAGATTAGTAATGCACAGCGTCTAGGACCTGGACAGAAATGCATAGATGGCATTGGTGTTAGCCCAATAAAGACAGTAGCAGGGTGCAGGAGTGGTAACACCATACAGGGTGGTCCCTGAGGTTTACTAAATGCTGGCTTAAGCACATGAGTACCCTGTAACAATGTGCTATGCCAGGATTAGCTGATAGGAGCAGGCTTCTGCTTGTGCCTGCTTCGCTAAGCTAAAAGCTTACATGAATGACTCTTAGCTTAGTAAAGCAGGCACAAGCAGAGATATCCATAAATTCTAAATCCATAAATAAAGTACATTAGAAAAAGTATTATTAGGGTATTTGGGACATAAAAAAATAACTTAATTAAAAGTTTAGTTACTCTTTAATGGGTTGTATAACTTCAGCAAATAGCATTTATTATGTAGAGGAAGTTAATACAAGGCACTTACTAATGTATTGTTATTATCCATATTGCTTCCTTTGGTTGTTGGATGAATTTTTCCATTGCATTATGCACTGCATGTTTCCATGGTTACGACCACCCTACAATCCAGCAGCGGTGGTCGTGCTTACACACTATATTAAAAAAACACCAGAGAGCCCAGCTCTTTTACCTATAATGGCGGCACTCCAGTAAGCAGGGAACCAGGAGAGCAGGGCAGGCCAGACAGGTGCTGGTAGTGGGAGACTCCATTATTAGGGGAACAGATAGGGAAATCTGTCACAAAGACCGTGATCGCCGAACAGTGTGCTGTCTTCCTGGCACTAGAGTTCGACACATCGCGGATCGGGTTGACAGATTACTGGGAGGTGCTGGAGAAGATCCAGCGGTCATGGTCCATATCGGAACCAATGACAAAGTTAGAGGTAGGTGGAGAGTCCTTAAAAATGATTTCAGGGATTTAGGTCAAAAGCTTAGGGCAAGGACCTCAAAGGTAGTATTTTCCGAAATACTACCTGTACCACGGGCCACACAAGAAAGGCAGTGGGGGATTAGGGAGATTAACAAGTGGCTCAAGAACTGGTGTAGGAAGGAGGGGTTTGGGTTCCTGGAGAACTGGGGCGACTTCTTTGTCGGCTACAGGCTCTATCGTAGGGATGGGCTGCACCTCAATGGGGAAGGGGCAGCTGTGTTGGGGAGAAAGATGGCTAGAAGGTTGGAGGACTGTTTAAACTAGGGACTGGGGCGGAGGGTATTTACTTTATAGGATCGGAGGATAGTGCAGATAGAGACCGGGGGCAAGGTAGTGGGACTGGGGGAGGAATGGAAGGAGGGACTAGAACAGTTCAGAAGGAAAGGTGTAGGGTAAAAAATATACATAAACCTCTCAAATGTATGTATACTAATGCCAGAAGCCTGACTAATAAAACTGGGGAACTGAAATTAGTGATGTGTGAGGAGGACTATGACATAGTGGGAATAACTGAGACATGGATGGATGATAGCTATGACCGGGCAGTTAATGTACAGGGTTACAGTCTGTTTAGAAAGGATCGTCAAAACCGGAGAGGGGGGTATGCCTTTATGTAAAGTCCTGTCTAAAGCCCACACTCCGGGAATATATAAGTGAGGGACATGAACATGTGGGTGACTCCACATGTTCATGTCCCTCACATATATATTCCCGGAGTGTGGGTAGAGATACATGGAGCTAAAAACAATAATAAATTACTAATAGGAGTTTACAATAAACCACCTAATATACCAGAGTCCACAGAAAATCTACTACTAAACGAGATAGACAAGGCGGCAAATCATAATGAGGTGGTTATTAATGGGGGACTTCAACTACCCAGATATAGACTGGGAAACTGAAACTTGTATATCTCATAAAGGAAACAGGTTCTTGGCAATAATCAAAGACAATTACCTCTCCCAACTGGTTCAGGACCCGATTAGAGGGACGGCCATAATGGACTTCGTATTAACCAGACGTGCAGGTTGGGGGACACCTGGGAAATAGTGACCATAAAGTAATAACTTTCTAATTATCATTCAAAAGAGCGTTTCTACAGGGAGAAACAAAAATACCAAACTTCAAAAAAGCTAAATTTAGCCAACTAAGAGAGGCCATAGGCCTAACTAACTGGGACAAAGTCCTCAAAAATAAAAATACCGCCATAAAATGGGATATCTTTAAAAGCATCCTAAAAGGTATAAAAGGTTAAGGAACAAAAAGAAACCAATGTGGATAAATAGAACTGTAAAGAAAGCAATAGATGACAAAAAGAAAGCATATAATTCACTAAAACAGGAGGGTAGCACGGAAGCACTGAATAACTATAAGGAAAGAAATAGAACATGATAAAAAACATAAAAGCGGCCAAACTAGAGACCGAGAGATTAATTGCCAAAGAGAGTAAAACTAACCATAAAATGTTCTTCAATTATATAAATATTAAAAAGTATAAATCTGAAGGTGTCGGCCCTTTAAAGAGTAATGAGGGGGGAGTCGCAGAGAGCGACGAGGAGAAAGCAAAGCTGTTAAATATTTTTTTCTCCAATGTATTCACTGAGGAAAAGAAACTGTCAGATGAAATGCTGAATGTAAAAATAAATTCCCCATTAAAAGTGTCCTGTCTGACCCAGGAAGAAGTACAACAGCGACTTAAAAAGATTAAAATAGACAAATCGCCAGGACCGGATGACATACACCCACGTATTAAGGGAATTAAGTAATGTCATAGCCAGACCCTTATTTCTGATATTTGCAGACTCTATACTGACAGGGATTGTCCCACAGGATTGGCACATGGCAAATGTGGTGCCAATATTCAAAAAGGGTCCAAAAACAGAGCCTGGAAACTATAGGCTGGTAAATTTAACATCTGTTGTGTGTAAACAGTTTGAAGATTTTCTAAGAGATGCTATCTTAGAGCATCTCAACGGAAATAAGCAAATAACACCATATCAGCATGGCTTCATGAGGGATCGGTCATGCCAAACTAATTTAATCAGTTTCTATGAGGAGGTAAGTTCTAGACTTGACAGCGGCAAAACAATGGATGTCGTATATCTGGACTTCTCCAAAGCATTTGACACTGTACCACATAAAAGGTTAGTATATAAAATGAGAATGCTCGGACTGGGAGAAAATGTCTGTATGTGGGTAAGTAACTGGCTGTGGCGAAACCAACCTCGCCACTGGGTTTTGGAGGGGCCTGGCTACCAGCCTCTTGCCCCAGGATTATGGTCCATCTCATCAGCCAGGCTTCCTTTGTTCACAAAGGACTTGTACTAACTTGAAACCCTGGTCTATTTCGTGCCATTTTGGGATGTTAAATGACTATGTGTATTGAAAAGGGTGGGACATTGTATACGTTGAGTAGTGAGGTCTGTTCAATTGTCTCTCTGTGTGTATTGGCGATGCCCTTTGTCCTGAGAGATAATTGAATTACGTCTCGGTTGTCTCCAGGACAGAGGACATTGTGTATTCTCCTGCCTGTGATGATTGCATCAACCCAGAGTGAGGTAATTGTATCGCGGGCAGAGGGGAGGATTTTGTGTGGGAGTGTCTAAGGGTATTGTACGTGGTTATTGGCTGTTTTTACAAAACCCTGTGGGTGGTAACCTTGTTGGAAAATGTGTATAAATCAATACTTGTGTGTTCAAATAAAGAGTTCCTGTTTTACCCTTCATCATGTTGAGGCTGGTGTTTGGGTAACTGATCGACACTGGGGGATTGCTATACGCTGAAGATTTGCTATACTCCCCTGGCATAACTACTAGCTCTTGTAAGAGCTGTTCCTGCTCTCGAGATTTGGGAAAGGTTCACCCACTGGAGCCTGGAGCCTTGTCGTAGGTCCAGGGTGGTAGGAGACGGTGAGACCTCAACCAAGCTTCGGCAGTTCGTGGGGTCTGCAGCGCTTACAGTGTCAAGTGGAGTGCTTGGGGACCTCTGGAAGCACTAGGAGCACCTATCAACGGAGGTACCCGGTCGGGGTGCTAGGAGATCCGTTACATTGGTGGCAAGCAGTGGGATGGCGTCCTAGTGAGAGGAGAAGCAGCTCGGAGACACCGTTTGTGGATTTACAAAATTGAGGGCAACGTCAGTATCCGTACAGCGCCCCTGGCTACAGCAGGATGGAATCGGCTAGTCTTCAAACAGCGTTCCACTACGAGGAGGAGGATGACCCGGACTGGAGGGATGCAGTCCGGAAAGGCGTCTGGCACGAGGCCCTGGAAGATGTACAGCGTCGGCGGGGCGAGTGTCTCCCCAGTGAGGAGCAGCAGTTGCGGATGCGAGTGGCCCTGCGAATGCCCCTTCTGGGAGAGAAGCCCCTGGATGAGTGGGTGACAGAACTGGAGAGCCTGGTATGGAAGGAGCTTTGGCTAGACAACGCCTACCAGGCACTCTGGTGGTATGTGATTCGGCACTCTTCCTGGATGGCTGAGCACGACAGACCCGAGGGTGGGGATTATGATGGCCCTGGCCTGTTCTTTGAGGACTTCGCAGAACCGAAGTTCGGAGATGCTGGAGAGTCCCGGTTCTGGGATAGCTATGACTACACTACAGGGAGGCTATGCATGACTGGGCTACAGCGAGAGAGGTGAGACAAGATCTGGCATCTCTAGTGTCAAAGGAGTGGGAGCTGGAGCAGGATTACCAATACCTCTTGAGCTCAATTCGGTCCCAATATACACTGCCAGAGAGCTGGGTGGCAGTCCCAGACCTACAACCCTACAGCTGGGAAGACCCGACTGAAGTATCCCCTGCTTCAGTACCAGCTACAGAGGTAGGGGACCTCATAGACTGGTCCTGGGGGGGAAACCCTTATGGCAGGTGGAGATGGGACCGAGATCTCTCCACCGGCCCTACAGGGATGCTGGGCAGTCGGCCCAGATCCCCAACTGCAGCCGGAGTTTCAGGGAGTAGGGACAGTTGGTCCTGCTCCCCAGTGGCAGTGTACTTTGAAGGGAAAGGAGACAACCGGTCTCTCTCCCCAACCACAGGGGGACAGCACCCCTAGCTCCAATGATGCAGATGGGACCGCAGTCTCTGCACCAGGCCTACCGGGATGCTGGACGGCCGGTACAGAGGCCCCACCAACCCCGCAGGAATGCCAGGAGGAGGAGGTATAAGCATTCCCTCCTCTCCCCAGCTGATCCGCAACAAGGTCCTGGGGGTAGGATTCCCTGACCCCATCCCAGCGGAAGAGCTGGCATCTGGGCAGAGCGCAGTTGGCCTCTGCCCTCCTCTATCCTCTTCTCCAGAGGCTGACTCCACACTGGCTTCCCCAGCGGAAGAGCTGGCATCTAGGCAGAACACAGTTGGCCTCTGCCCTCCTCTATCCTCTTCTCTAGAGGCTGACTCCACACCGGCTTCCCCAGTGGAAGAGCTGGCCTCTGGGCAGAACACAGTTGGCCTCTGCCCTCCTCTATCCTCTTCTCCAGAGGCTGACTCCACACAGGCTTCCCCAGCGGAAAAGCGGGCATCGGGGCAGAACACAGTTGGCCTCTGCCCTCCCCTATCCTCTTCTCCAGAGGCTGACTTCCCACAGGCTACCCCAGCGGAAGAGCTGGCTTCTGGGCAGAGCGCAGTCGGCCTCTGCTCACCAAGTACCTACAGCTCCAAGCTAGAGAACAACAAGGAAGTAAGGAGTAGCAGATGCCCCCTCAACAGCTGGGGACATACAGAACAGAGCCAGGCCCCAAAATTCAACAGGTCCAGTATTGGGTTGTAGGTGGACTGCCAGACTAACTCAGATACCGACCGGCGTGAGGTCAGGTATCTGGTTAGTCTTCCCTGGGAGGGGGAGATGTGTGGCGAAACCAACCTCGCCACTAGGTTTTGGAGGGGCCTGGCTACCAGCCTATTGCCCCAGGATTATGGGCCCTCTCATCAGCCAGGCTTCCTTTGTTCACAAAGGACTTGTACTAACTTGAACCCCTGGTCTAATTCGTGCCATTTTGGGATGTTAAATGACTATGTGTATTGAAAAGGGTGGGACATTGTATACGTTGAGTAGTGAGGTCTGTTCCATTGTCTCTCTGTGTGTATTGGCGATGCCCTTTGTCCTGAGAGATAATTGAATTATGTCTCGGTTGTCTCCAGGACAGAGGACATTGTGTATTCTCCTGCCTGTGATGATTGCATCAACCCAGAGTGAGGTAATTGTATCGCGGGCAGAGGGGAGGATTTTGTGTGGGAGTGTCTAAGGGTATTGTACGTGGTTATTGGCTGTTTTTACCAAACCCTGTGGGTGGTAACCTTGTTGGAAAATGTGTATAAATCAATGCTTGTGTGTTCAAATAAAGAGTTCCTGTTTTACCCTTCATCATGTTGAGGCTGGTGTTTGGGTAACTGATCGACACTGGGGGATTGCTATACGCTGAAGATTTGCTATACTCCCCTGGCATAACTACTAGCTCTTGTAAGAACTGTTCCTGCTCTCTGGATTTGGGAGAAGTTCACCCACTGGAGCCTGGAGCTTTGTCGTAGGTCCAGGGTGGGTAGGAGACGGTGAGACCTCAACCAAGCTTTGGCGGTTCGTGGGGTCTGCAGCGCTTACGGTGTCAAGTGTAGTGCTTGGGGACCTCTGGAAGCACTAGGAGCAGCTATCAACGGAGGTACCCGGTCAGGGTGCTAGGAAATCCGTTACACTGGCTGAGTGATAGAAAACAGAGGGTAGTTATTAACAGTACACACTCAGATTGGGTCACTGTCACTAGTGGGGTACCTCAGGGGTCAGTATTGGGCCCTATTCTCTTCAATATATTTATTAATGATCTTGTAGAAGGCTTGCATAGTAAAGTATAAATTTTCGCAGATGACACTAAACTGTGTAAAGTAATTAACACTGAAGAGGACAGTATACTACTACAGAGGGATCTGAAAAGATTGGAGGCTTGGGCAGATAAGTGGCAGATGAGGTTTAACACTGACAAATGTAAAGTTATGCACATGGGAAGGAATAATGCAAGTCACCCGTACATACTAAATGGTAAAACACTCGGTAACACTGACATGGAAAAGGATCTAGGAATTTTAATAAACAGCAAACTAAGCTCCAAAAAACAGTGTCAGGCAGCTGCTGCCAAGGCCAATAAGATAATGGGTTGCATCAAAAGGGGCATAAATGCCTGTGATAAGAACATAGTCCTACCACTTTACAAATCGCTAGTCAGACCACACATGGAGTACTGTGTAAAGTTCTGGGCTCCTGTGAACAAGGCAGACAGCAGAACTGGAGAGGGTTCAGAGGAGGGCAACTAAAGTGATTACTGGAATGGGGCAATTACAGTACCCTGAAAGATTATTAACATTAGGGTTATTCACTTTAGAAAAAAGACGACTGAGGGGAGATCTAATTAATATGTATAAATATATCAGGGGTCAGTACAGAGATCTATCCCATCATCTATTTATCCCCAGGACTGTGACGAGGGGACATCCTCTGCGTCTGGAGGAAAGAAGGTTTGTACACAAACATAGAAGAGGATTCTTTACAGTAAGAGCAGTGAGACTATGGAACTCTCTGCCTGAGGAGGTGGTGGTGGGGAGTACAATAAAGGAATTCAAGAGGGGCCTGGATGTATTTCTGGAGTGTAATAATATTACAGGCTATAGCTACTAGAGAGGGGTCGTTGATCCAGGGAGTTATTCTGATTGCCTGATTGGAGTCGGGAAGGAATTTTTTATTCCCCTAAAGTGGGGAAAATTGGCTTCTACCTCACAGTTTATTTTTTTGCCTTCCTCTGGATCAACTTGCAGGATGACAGGCCGAACTGGATGGACAAATGTCTGTTTTCGGCCTTATGTACTACACTCACCTAAAGAATTATTAGGAACACCTGTTCTATTTCTCATTAATGCAATTATCTAGTCAACCAATCACATGGCAGTTGCTTCAATGCATTTAGGGGTGTAGTCCTGGTCAAGACAATCTCCTGAACTCCAAACTGAATGTCAGAATGGGAAAGAAAGGTGATTTAAGCAATTTTGAGCGTGGCATGGTTGTTGGTGCCAGACGGGCCGGTCTGAGTATTTCACAATCTGCTCAGTTACTGGGATTTTCACGCACAACCATTTCTAGGGTTTACAAAGAATGGTGTGAAAAGGGAAAAACATTCAGTATGCGGCAATCCTGTGGGCAAAAATGCCTTGTGGATGCTAGAGGTCAGAGGAGAATGGGCCGACTGATTCAAGCTAATAGAAGAGCAACGTTGACTGAAATAACCACTCGTTGACGCCACAACACGCACAACCTTGAGGCGGATGGGCTACAACAGCAAAAGACCCCACCGGGTACCACTCATCTCCACTACAAATAGGAAAAAGAGGCTACAATTTGCACAAGCTCACCAAAATTGGACTGTTGAAGACTGGAAAAATGTTGCCTGGTCTGATGAGTCTCGATTTCTGTTGAGGCATTCAAATGGTAGAGTCCGAATTTGGCGTAAACAGAATGAGAACATGTATCCATCCTCTGATGTCTACTTCCAGCAGGATAATGCACCATGTCACAAAGCTCGAATCATTTCAAACTGGTTTCTTGAACATGACAATGAGTTCACTGTACTAAAATGGCCCCCACAGTCACCAGCTCTCAACCCGATAGAGCATCTTTGGGATGTGGTGGAACTGGAGCTTCGTGCCCTGGATGTCTATCCCTCAAATTTCCATCAACTGCAAGATGCTATCCTATCAATATGGGCCAACATTTCTAAAGAATGCTATCAGCACCTTGTTGAATCAATGCCACGTAGAATTAAGGCAGTTCTGAAGGCAAAAGGGGGTCCAACACCGTATTAGTATGGTGCTCCTAATAATTCTTTAGGTGAGTGTATGTTACTATGTTACTCAGAGCCCTCTCTGTGGGCACCCGCACCCTGGAAAAAGTCTATGGTATACCAATATGCCTTAGGCTTTTCCTGCCATTCATCAGCGCAGGGTGCGCTATGAACAGCACAGGCAGCGCATTGGTATGTAGGCAGGTTATTATAGCTAAATGATAAAGTACATGGGAGATATACTATGGACTGTAGTATTTAGGTTAAATTACTGCGTTGGCACTTTGCGGTAAATAAGTGGGTTTTGGGTGCAGTTTGGACACTCGGCCTCTAAAAGGTTCACCATCACTGTCCTAGGACATATGATGCACCTAGATTATTACTACCCAGATGCACAACTTTACATTTATCCACATTGAACCTCATTTGCCAAATTGATGCCCAAATACTCTGAGGGGTCATTGATAAGGAACTTGCGACTATTTTGGTCATAAAAATAGTCGTAATCTTTTACCAGCTGTGCGGCAATATTTAAATCACTCAGCCAGTTTTATGTACTGTTTGGCAGTTTCGTGGGATGGAGACGGAACGGAGGCATGTCGGTGGCCAGTACTCTGGCCCCAGAAAATTTACTAACATTTACGCCTGGTGTAAATGTTGGCAACAAACTACTCCAGCCGGGGAGTTTTCCTCTCCAGGCACACGGACTGCCTTGGATTTGCCTAATTTATGATGAGTCGCACACCTTGTCATAAACTAGCTCAATCTTTTGGCAGTTCAGGGGGAAATCTAATACAGCATAAAAAGCCGATCACAGTAAATCACCTCCATTGTATCCAAAGTCGACCCTCTGTCCAAGCTTCTCCTCAGCTCCTCATAAAAACAGACATGTTTCTAAAACCACAGTTCAGTGAACCCTACAGCGTAAGGGGCTCCAAAGCAGCCGGACGGTCACTGCAGCGAAACTGCACCTTGTACTTACTGCCGCTGGATGTGCCACAACTTAGATTTTAAAATACGTCTATTTCTGACCTGATTCTTCAAACTACATTTCCACTGCACTGATCCCCTGGGAGCTACGGCCTGAGGGAGTACACCATGACACAGTATCTCATCAGGGCAACTACCACTCCTATCCTCTACACTGGCTCCTCAGGGGCTCTCTGCATGAAATTGGCATCATGAACAGGATTATTCCTCTGTGCCTTACTAACGTTGGGCCAATTGCTCCGTGGACCCTAAAAGAGACTTTATTACCTTGTAATTCAGTAGAAGCTACAGCCACCTTGTGTTAACAGAACTCTGTGTGGGTGTTTCATATTCACCACTGCTGGCTATTAAGGCCCAGAAAAACTCCATTCATCGCGCACCAGCACAGAAGGGGTTAATTTGCCATCTTGGATCCACTCTACATGTGCCGAAGAACCTCCCCTACATAGCGGTAAATCAAAAAGAGTACCAAGCAGAGGAGCAGGCAAAATGTGCCTGTGGGTGCTCCTCGTTCTTTAGCTGGACACCATTTTATTAATTTACCAAGAAATTAAAGCCTGGGGCAGGGGCTTCTCGCCCTGTTACCAGAAGCCCAATTCCTAGGGACTGGGAGCAGGAGAAGTTGGTCTGGGCGCAAAGTGCTACCACTCGCCATTCTAACGTCTTTGGCCGTTGGCTACCGTCTGAACCTGGGACAGAAGACTGAGAACTCTCAACAGAAGTCTGCTACCCCGAAGACACTCAAGATAGAAGGGGAATGGACGGAGAGATCAACACTGCCACAGGGAGGCTGTCACCACCTTGAATGTCATCTAGGTGCCCGTCAGCCGCACTTGCTGTGCCACTGTTACACCGCTTAAAGGGGCTCCGCACTACTTATGCTATCATTGCCCATGGCAACCTAAAACCCAAATTTGCCACCACTGATCTGATCCTGGATTGTACCCCTGGAAAAGTATGACTGGAAAACTGTGTGGCGTGTTGTTTTTACAGCCTGATGTGGCTGCTGATGAAGATGTGTATCCATGTGGATACCGTGAGGGGTTGGAGAGTGTATGTCTGCAGGGAGACTTCCATCAAGAGACTGTCACCCAAGCGGAGAAGCTGTAGATGCTTGCATAGAACTTCACTAAACCTCACTACTTTGAATCATTATGATGAGGAATGAGCGAATCGACTTCGGATGCTTCATCTGAATTCGATTTGCATAAAACTTCATTTTAATACTGTACGGAGCAGGAGATCCGTACAGTATTAGAATGTATTGGCTCCAATGAGGCAAAGTTATTACTTCGCGAAGTCTTGCGAGACTTCGGGCAATAACTTCGTAAATTAATTTCTACTGTAAAACACCTTGATACCAAGTCTTGCAAAGCAATAACTTCAGCTCATCGGAGCAAATACATTCTAATACTGTACGGAGCGCCCGCTCCGTACAGTATTAAAAAAAGTTTTATGTGAATTGACTTTGGATGCTCATCCCTAATTATGACTCAACCTGGGACAGAACCCCAGGACCTACTACTGGCACAGTACAGCTGGAGCCCGATAAAAAAAGGCACTGAAATTATAAGCACAGGACAAAGAAGGACAGCCCAGTGAGAGCACACAGAGCTGAGCAAGCTGAACCTGCTGCACCACAACTAGACTACCTTTCCCGCATACTAAGTCCGAGTCGTATTGACCTCAAAATGTTCTGCACTACAAGAAACCTACTACTATGGGAAACTGACGAGCTGGCAAGAGCTCAAGAGGAGTCTGCCCAAGTCCAGTGTGACATCCAGTGGCATTTTACCTCTGATCTCCTCACTGCCGCCGGCTGAATAAAACAATGTGAAACTACCGGACTTTCCAAGTAGCCAAAGTGGCCAATCTACTAGTGATGAATCAACAAATACTGCTCCATGCACTCCAGAGCCACCAAGTGGTGAGCTCCTTGCCAGGAGAAACCTAGGACCCATCTTCTTCTGCTGTCTGGTGAATCTGTCACCTATGAGAAAACGATAAAGGTCTACAGAGGACCTTACAGAAGATGTTTATCCTGTGGTTCCTGATAACCCTACAGGAAGTCGCCAAAAGACCATCTATGAAGTTCCTGCTGGGTGTACAGTTGTCCAGGACACCCCAGCTTGCGGAACCAGCTTCAAGGATCCAAAGTATAACAAGCCTGCGGCCGTTTGTTACGACCTGGCCTAAAGATTCTTTTTATATGCCAGATTATCCCTAAGAGCGCTATGAGACAATTGAGACTGGCCCCTGTTTTGTCTGTGTCGCACTTCCCTAACCCTTTCTGAGGTTATTGCTGCCATCTTGCCTGACTTGCACCTTTTGGGTATCTATTCCCGAGTTACCAGGAAGGACCACAAGCACAGCTTCATCAAGGGAGTGTGCAGAACCCCAGACCTGGGGATATCTGTAATCGTTCCTCCACTTTTGGTAGGATTGGGCTGGTACTACTTCCTGCCAGAAGGAGGAGTTCCAGTCTAGAGGGTGAGAGGAAGCACATGTCAGAGCTCCTAATCCTAGAAACCCGATATTCTTCTCCTGTAACACTCCAGGGGTGCACATCCTGCGGCCCTTGATACCATTCTGTGTGGCGCCCCTCTATCTGGTAACAGACATGTATGTCTATGTCTTGTGACTGTTCACATGTATTTTTTATGAATTTCTTCTAGTAGATGGGAGTCCTGACTCTGTAACTAGACATTAATGGTATACACTGTGTGTTCAATATGCCATAAGTACAGCATTTCAGTTGTTAATACCTATTTAAATTTTGGCCCTCGTCAATGGTTCAGTCTGTTAATGTGGCCCCCAACCAGAAAACGTTGTGCACCCCCTGCTCTAGAGAGTTCAGCAAATTCTGCTTCCAGAAATCATCAGAGGTAAAACAGCAGAGTGATCAGCAAAATACAGCTTCATAGATACTGCTGCAAGGTGAGGGACTACGGCTCAGACATCCATCACCTAAATCACCACTCAGCCAGACCAAGCTCAACCCTGAATCTTACAGTGGACACCTATCTCTACAAGTATCTGCTAATGTGAATATATAGACATCCAACCTGCTCCTATAACTTATCTGCGTGCAGCATAGCTGTGGATGTATAATGTGCAGGCAACAGAGCGGTGGATGTATAATGTGCATGCAGCAGAGGTGTGGATGTATAATGTACATGCAGCAGAGCTGTGGATGTATAATGTGCAGGCAGCAGAGCTGTGGATGTATAATGTGCAGGCAGCATAGCTGTGGATGTATAATGTGCAGGCAGCAGAGCTGTGGATGTATAATGTGCAGGCAGCAGAGCTGTGGATGTATAATGTGCAGGCAGCAGAGCTGTGGATGTATAATGTGCAGGCAGCAGAGCTGTGGATGTATAATGTGCAGGCAGCAGAGCTGTGGATGTATAATGTACAGGCAGCAGAGCTGTGGATGTATAATGTACACGCAGCAGAGCTGTGGATGTATAATGTGCATGCAGCAGAGCTGTGGATGTATAATGTGCAGGCAGCAGAGCTGTGGATGTATAATGTGCAGGCAGCAGAGCTGTGGATGTATAATGTGCATGCAGCAGAGCTGTGGATGTATAATGTACACGCAGCAGAGCTGTGGATGTATAATGTGCATGCAGCAGAGCTGTGGATGTATAATGTGCAGGCAGCAGAGCTGTGGATGTATAATGTACACGCAGCAGAGCTGTGGATGTATAATGTGCAGGCAGCAGAGCTGTGGATGTATAATGTGCAGGCAGCAGAGCTGTGGATGTATAATGTGCAGGCAGCAGAGCTGTGGATGTGTAATGTGCAGGCAGCAGAGCTGTGGATGTGTAATGTGCAGGCAGCAGAGCTGTGGATGTATAATGTACATGCAGCAGAGCTGTGTGTATGCAGTGAGCAGGCAGAAGTGATTACTGGCCCATTTTCCTGCAGGACAGTGTGTATTCAGCAGAGATGAGTGTGTGTAACTTTTAGGCGTCTGCTAGTAACATGCAGCATCTAAACCCGGCGCCACTACACTAGAGGAGGTTGCCTGGATACCAGTGGGCGTGGCCTAGCCTCTCCTCCACCCATCTCCCCCACTGACAGCGCGGTTCAGTGTGATGACGTCACAGGTCTGAGGCATGGAGACAGCGAGCTGCGCTCTCACATAGGACGGGAGTCCTCCTAGTGTTTGATTCATGCAGAGGGGAACCTCTGCCCCCTCCCATCCCCTCCATCCCGCGCAGCAAGCCCCAGGGTGTGATCACAGTATCCGGCGAGACGCCCCCTTTCTTCGGACTCTGGAATTGCCAAAAGATTGAGCAAGGGGCGGGAGAGCTGCTAGCCAAAGAGGAAAATAGCCGGCCGGCAAGAGCGTGCGATCTGGGGGATCTTCTGCGACAAGTCGCTCTACACTGTTATTAGCAGAGCTTCCATGTGCGCCTTTTCCTGCCAGATGTGACATTGTGTGAGGAGCAGCCGGGGACCCTTCTCTGCTGAGCCGGTGAGTGCATGACTGGCCCGGATGTCGCTGTGCTGGCCGGGGGCTTTCTCTGGGGCTTGTAGGATCGTTCAGCTGCTGAAGGAGGAGGCTCCTCCTTTATGTGCCAGGCTCAGCGCAAAGTCACAGCCCTAGACCCCATAGATCCCATACTGGGGTCACACATGTCATCTGATTATATATATACACATCCCATACTGAGGTCACGTGTCATCTGATTATATATATACATCACATACTGAAGTCACACATGTTATCTGATTATATATATACATCACATACTGGGGTCACATATGTCATCTGATTATATATATACATCACATACTGAGGTCACGTGTCATCTGATTATATATATACATCACATACTGAGGTCACATATGTCATCTGATTATATATATATATACATCACATACTGAGGTCACATATGTCAACTGATTATATATATATATATATATATACATCACATACTGAGGTCACGTGTCATCTTATTATATATATACATCACATACTGAGGTCACGTGTCATCTGATTATATATATATACATCCCATACTAGGGTCACATATGTCATCTGAGATATATATATATATCTCACATCTCTCTATCCATCCATAGAGCATTACATGTCCTCCATCTACCACAGTGCTGCCAGCAGGGTCAGATGTCCTCCCTCAATCATTCAGCTGTTTCATATTAGTACTGAGCTCATCCTGAGGCCTTGCACGATGTGATCTTTACATGTGTGGATGGAATATGATGCCAGGAATGTATAATAATCCCAGGTATGTGTGAGTGAGGCGGAGAGGTAGGTAGCAGGTAGGTAGATACTACATAGACACTGTAGACGGATGGAGTGTGCACTGTTTGTATATAGCGAGAGCCATGTCTGTTCTCTTTCCTGACATTCATCAAGGTTATGGATGTAGAAGTGTGTGTGTGTGTGTATATATATATATATATATATTTAGCAGAAGGACCAGGGTATATTTAATCTATTTCATTTAATACTTCTGCGTGTCGTTAAAAGATTTCAACAGTATTCTCCATAAGGCCTAGTTCACACGAACGTTTTTTTTTGCGGGTGTACGGGCCGTTTTTTTGTGTTCTGTATACGGAACCATTCATTTCAATGGTTCCACAAAAAAAAACGTAATGTGTTTCGTATGCATTCCGTTTCCGTATTTCCGTTTTTCCGTTCCGTTGAAAGATAGAACATGTCCTATATTTGGCCGCAAATCACGTTCCGTGGCTCCATTCAAGTCAATGGGTCCACAAAAAAAACGGAACACATACGGAAATGCATCCATATGTCTTCCGTATCTGTTCCGTTTTTTCTGAACCATCTATTGAAAATGTTATGCCCAGCCCAATTTTTGCTATGTAATTACTGTATAAAAAACTCAAAAACGGAACAACGGATCCGTGAAAAACGGACAGCAAAAAACTATAAAAGCCATACGTTCGTGTGAACTAGGCCTAATAGTTACCTCTACAGCACCCTGCCCCTAAAGGGGTTGTCCAGGTTCAGAAGTTCAGAACTGAACCCAGACATACCCCCATTTTTACCCAGGCAGCCCCCCTGACTTGAGCATTGGAGCAGTTCATGCTCCGATGCTCTCCTTTGCCCTGTGCTAAATTGCGCAGGGCAAAGGCATTTTCAGGAGTTCCGGTGAGGTACCGGGCTTTCCATGGGGCTGCGAGGAAGCCCGGTGACATCACTGGCATTGTTGATGGGCGGGCTTTAGCGCTGCCCTAGCCAGTAAAGCGGCTGGTGCAGCGCTAAAGCACGCCCATCAGAGCTGGTGACGTCACTGAACACACTGCCGGGCGGAAGCTAACGCCCGGCAGTGTGTTATTGTAAACAAGAGCCCGTACCCTGCGCGATCCGGCACAGGGCAAGGGAGCGCATCAGAGCATGAGATGCTCCTATGCCAACATCAGGGCAGCTGCCTTGGTGAAAATAAGGGTATGTCCGGGTTCAGCTCTGAACCCGGACAACCCCTTTACCTGTGAACTCCACAGTCCCCGCCCCTTACATATATATATATATATATATATATATATATATATATATATATATATATATATATATATATATACTAAATGACAAAAAACATTGTGTGAATGTAATGATGATATATGTAAGTGATTAAAATACAGGACAGAAAAGATAAGTTTATTGGGGAAAATGCGGTGAAGGGAGGCTCTAGTACCCTCTTGGGCCACCTCTAGTCTAGATACAGGATGAGATGGGCTTGGACATGGAGGCATACAGGTTTAGTATGGTCCTATGGCACCTTTGGTCACAGTACAGAAGTTGCAGCTAGGCCTGTAGGTTGCTGAAGCTGGCGTCCGATCCTAGCTGGTCCCATAACTGCTCCATTGGTGATACATCTAGTGACCTGCAGGCCAAGCAAGCTTCCTAGGAAACCTTTGGTGTGTATGGGAGAATTAACCTGCTGACAAATGCTAGTAGAGAGGCAACACGTGGCTGCAGGTTCTCCTGCACATATCACTGAGCTGCTAGTGTCCCTCGTATCACTACTAGGGGTGACCGACGGTGCTATGTGATGGCTCCCCAGATCATCACACCAGGAGTTGGTACAGTGTGTGGCTCCACAGTAAAGGCAGGATAGAAGCTCTCCCCATGAGGCCTCCATACTTGAACCTGACCGCTGTGCTATCCCAAGCAGAACCTGGATTTGTTGCTAAAGGCTATACGGATCCAGTCTGTAGCAGTCCAGGTATCTTGTTCCTGACACCACTGATCTTAATGACCCCCAAAGGTCGTGTGAATTACTAACATTTTATTCTAGTTTTTGGTGTAAAAAAAAAATGCAAGACCCCTTTTTGTGACTTTGTAAGGCTACTTTCACACTAGCGTTAATATTTTCCGGTATTGAGATCCGTCATAGGGGCGCAATACCAGAAGAAAACGTTTCCGCTTTGTCCACATTCATTGTCAATGGGGACAAAACGTAACTGAACAGAACGGAGTGCTCCATTCCATTTCGTTTGGTTGCGTTCCCTGCATGCTGCAGTTTTCTTTCCGTCATGGGATGCGGAGCAAGACGGATCCGTTTTCTATTGTGTCAGAGTTATGGATAGTGTGCCAGGACAGTTTAAGGGCTCTTTCACACTTGCGTTGTTGTGTTCCGGCATAGAGTTCCGTCGTCAGGGCTCTATGCCGGAAGAATCCTGATCAGGAGTATCCCCATGCATCCTGAATGGAGAGAAATCCGTTCAGGATGCACCAGGATGTCTTCAGTTCCGGAACGGAACGTTTTTTTGGCAGGAGAAAATACTGCAGCATGCTGCGCTTTTTGCTTCGGTGCATTAATCTGGATCCGGCCTTAAGCTAAACGTCGTTTCGGCACATTACCGGATCCGACGTTCAGCTTTTTCTGAATGGTTACCATGGCTGCCAGGACGCTAAAGTCCTGTTTGCCATGGTAAAGTGTAGTGGGGAGCGGGGGAGCAGTATACTTACCGTCCGTGCGGCTCCCGGGGCACTTCAGAGTGACGTCAGGGCACCCCACGCTCATGGATGACGTGTCACATGGATCACGTCATCCATGCGCATGGGGCGCTCTGACGTCATTCTGGAGTGCCCCGGGAGCCGCACGGACTGTAAGTATACTGCTCCCCCGCTCCCCGCTACTACTATGGCAGCCAGGACTTTAATAGCGTCCTGGGTGCCATAGTAACACTAAACGCATTTTGAAGACGGATCCGTCTTCAAATGCTTTCAGTTCACTTGCGGTGTTACGGATCCGGCGGGCACTTCCGGCAAATGGAGTGCACGACGGATCCGGACAGCGCAAGTGTGAAAGAGGCCTAACTCTGACACAATTAAAAACGGATCCGTCTTGGCTATGTTAAAGATAATAGAACTGGATCCGCCAATAATGGATGCAGATGGTTGTATTATCTGTAACGGAAGCGTTTTTGCTGAACCCTGCCGGATCCAGTAAAACACTAGTACAAGGCTGGCCAACCTGCGGCTCTCCAGCTGTTGCAAAACTACAACTCCCAGCATGCCCAGTCTGCCTACAGGTATCAGCCTACAGCAGGGCATGGTGGGAGTTGTAGTTTTACAACAGCTGGAGAGCCGCAGGTTAGTGTGAAAGTAGCCTAAAAGCTTGAGCAACAATATTTTGTCGAGGCTGCACAGAGATAAGTTGTAATGAAAGGATTTGCCCCTGTTTTGTGTTTTTGACCCGCACCTGGTTTTGGCTTAAAAGGGTTATCCAAAGTCTAAAACATGTCCCTTAGTGCCCGGGCCACTCATATAGATTATACTTACTTACCTTACCTCCGTCGCTCCTGATCCCCGCATGACCACCGCTGCATCTTACCATCACGCGGATCAAAACATCTGGCGACGCGGGGGATACGACGACAGGCCAATAGCAGCCCGTGAGGGGGAGGAGCCTCCCTAGCATCGCGGGTGACACTATTCTAATTTTATATGAGGTGCCGGGGCATTGGTGGTGAGGGGGGTTCATGTTTTAGACTTTGGTTAACCCCTTTAACATCACTAATGGAAATTGCTGAATAAGACCTCATGCACACGGCAATGTCCGTATTGCTGTCTGCAAACCACAGACCCCTAACAATATGGACAACTTTCCATGTGCAATCCGCATTTTTCTCACTCCCATTACTAGAAATGAAGATTCGTGTCCACAATATGTACAATGAACAATAGGACATGTTCTATAATTTGCGGAATGGACACATGGATGCGGAGAGCGCAATCTGTGTGCTGTCCAATGTTTTTTGAGAGCTCCTAGAAATGAATGGGTCTATGTGCAATCCTTAGAAAATGCAGATGGGACACAATATGGTTGTGTTCTGTATACAGAACCCCCCCATAGGCCCCCAGTATGATTAATACCCCATGAGTTCCCCTCAGTCTTATGAAAGCCCCCTATCCACCCCCTCATCCACTTGCTTGTGCAGGGACCTGTGGTCCCAGCGTCGTCGGCAACGTCATCACGCTGGGATTGTCGGGTCCTGCTGCATCCAGTGAAGAGCGAGTGTCCCTTTGTGTGCAGGTGGATTAGGTGAATATGATTATTTCTTGTCGCTTAATTTAACCCCCAAAAGACTAAGGGTATCTGTTTTAACGGCCATCAGATCAGTGGATTCCTGCCTATTGATTTCAGTTGGGTCTTTCGGGCCGTGAAAACTGCCAAAAATAGGACATGTCCCATTTTGTTTGGCTGCTATTCACTTTTCTATTGTTTCTAAAAGCGTCCGTGTGACAGCTGTTAAAAAAACGGCCATTACACAGCCATTTTTTCTCAACGTGACCTCACTGCTGCAGCCGGGTAAATGGTCCCTGGCCAGGAAAACAGAAATGACAGCGTGGGATGGATGTATAAAGGAAGTACTTACCATCTCTTTATTGCAGGCAAATCCCAAGGGTTGTCCGGTTTCCTCGTGACTCCGAACAACTCCGTCAACTCCCTGAGGACAAAAGGTGATATGTTGTAATCCAACGACTCAACCCATCTGTCTCCCGATTCTGCTGTCGGAAGACAGTCAGGAGACCCCATACACATTAGTTCAGCCAGCTTTAAACAGGTTGTCCTGGGAAACACAATTTTTGTAAAAAGAATGGGATAAAAATAAAAAATAAAATGACTCTCCTCACTGATTCAGTCCACACTATTCCATGGAGGCAGATGACCCATTTCAGACCTAATAACCAGGGCTTTTTTTCTCAGAGAAAAGGTGGTGGAACTCACCCCCCCTCCCCTGGCCACACCCCTACCCACCCCTAGGACCGCCCCTTTAGAGAACAGGGATGCAAGTAAAATTTGGGGGGGCTATAAAAGTCCAACCCAGCAAAGAAACCCCCCAGATGGCACTGTTAATGGGGGATCTGGGGATGGTACTGTTAATGGGGGATCTGGGGATGGCACTGTTAGGGGGGATCTGTGGATGTCATCCACAGATCCCCCCAACCTATAACAGTGCCATCCACAGACCCCCCCACCCCCATAACAGTGCCATCCACAGACCCCCCCACCCCATAACAGTGCCATCCACAGACCCCCCCCCCCCACCCCATAACAGTGCCATCCACAGACCCCCCCCCCTGCCCCATAGCAGTGCCATCCACAGACCCCCCCACCCCTTAACAGTGCCATCCACAGACCCCCCCTTAACAGTGTCATCCAGAGACGCCCCATTGCCGCTCCAGTACAGTTATAAAATGTGTAATTCAATTAATAATGATTCATGCTGCCCCCTCTGTAGTATAACATTCAATATATCCTACTCACAGGGCTACTGATATCGTAATGCAGGCCGGCCGGGCAGACGAGCGGCAGAGTGACTGACTGACTGACGTCACGTGCCTGCGCCGCCTGCTTCATTCATAAAGTAGGCCGGGCAGGCACGTGACGTCAGTCAGTCACTCTGCCGCTCGTCTGCCCGGCCGGCCTGCATTACGATATATCAGTAGCCCTGTGAGTAGGATATATTGAATGTTATACTACAGAGGGGGCAGCATGAATCATTATTAATAGAATTACACATTTTATAACTGTACTGTAGCAGCGGTGCCGGAGCACAGTGAACGCACCGGCCCCCAGCTCCTCCTCCCAGTCCCTCCCCGCTGATGCATCGCAGCCTGCGATGCTGGAGCATGGCAGGCTGCGATGTCAAAAGGTGGCGAAACGCCGTTCCGGTGCGTTCCGCCAGAAAAAAAGCCCTGCTAATAACTAAACCTAATAAATACTAAATAATGACATGACACCTTGTGTTGGAATAAAAATGGCCGCAATGCTTTATTAAGGGTAAATAAATTAATAAATAATTAAAACTTCAAATTCATAAATAACCATTAAAAATTCCAATAATTACCGAAATCCTGCTGAGTGATACAGCCCCTCTAATAAAGCAAAGCGACATAAGCATAAGAATAGGGAGGGAGGGCGGGGGGCAACGATCCGGTCTTGATAAAACTGGCCCAGAAGCGCCGCCGAAACCCTCTTTTTAAGGACTAAACTTCCCCACCGCTGGCATCCACACCAATCAGCTGTCCAGAAATCTCCCCCAGCAACCAGCTGCACCAATCAGAGAGGATCCCTGCTTGTCATCCAAGGCTCAGGTGAGACTGGCTAAAACCAGCTGATTCTGACAGGACTTAAACCCTTTCATAAAACCTGAAATAAAAGAGGGGGGAAGAGAAAAAACGAGCAAAACCATACAAAATATACATATTAATGGTGTCATTGCCCCCATGTGTCCCCCAAGCGAAACGCTCTGGGGGGCCTGAACATCATTGCTCCACTCCATGCTGCTCTCTGCACCTGGCCCTGGGTTGACACACAGAAAATGGCTGCTCGGCCAGTCACTGTCTTAGGTAGGTCACAGCTGCTAACTTTTGGAATTCTAAGAGCAAAAGTATAGTTTTTTTTTTATGCAGTTTTTTTTAAAACCAAAACTAGGAGTCGATTCCAAAAGAGAAGCTGTATCTGTCCTTCAGTCATGCAATTGGTGCAAATTAGTGAGAAGATTTATCAAAATAAGGCCTCATGCATGTGGTAATGTGTATGAGGCCTTAGTGGAAAGAAAAATTGGAGGAGTTGCCCATAGCAACGGACTAGGTTGTTGACTTGAAATCTGACTGGTGGAGCTCAACTTTTACCCTTCAAAAAATTTCTTAAACTATGCTGAGAAGTTCTGTAAATGTATTGTCCCAGCCAGAGCCCTGTGTTTCTATGGAGTCCAGGGGTTCACCAACCAGGAGGCTAGGTGAGTACTACATCTTAGGTGGTACCTTTACTGACAGCAGGGTGCAATATTTGTGACGGGTGTATGTACACTTTCAGGCCAGGAAAAATAGCACATCTTGAACCACACAATCCTCCTATTCACAGAATGGGTGATAAATGTGTAATCGCTGGGGTTGTGCTCTTCTAGAGTGTAAATCATTATTTTAAAGGGAGTCTGTCACCTACCTGACCGGTTTCAAACAGGTGACATTCTTCAGTGGGGCACAAAGACATGACACAGATGTTACCCGTGTTTAGTTCTTCTGAAGCTTCCAATCGCCCAAAAAGTCGTTTTTAACATATGCTAATGAGCCGTCGCAAGTGCCCAGGGGCGGAGAGTTTTCTGAAAGTGCCCAAGTCCCTCCGCCTCACTCGCGCCTCAGTAAGCTTAGGCCAGCCCTGTGGCTCTGTGACATCATATTTCCCTATAGGCTGTTCGCGCATCACTGCCGGGCCCGGGCATGGGCAGTGTTCTGCCCTCTGTGGTCAGAGGGACAGAGATATGCAGTGCGCATGCGCCAATTTCACGCCAGTAATTGGTGCATGCGCACTCCATATCCCTGTCCCTCTGCCCACAGTGGGCAGAACACTGCGCATGCCCGGGCCCGGCAGTGATGCGCGAACAGCCTATAGGGAAATATGATCTCACAGAGCCACAGGGCTGGCCTGAGCTTACTGAGGGGCGGAGTGAGACGGAGGAACTTGGGCACTTTCAGCAAACTCTCCGCCCCTGGGCACTTGCGACGGCTCATTAGCATATGATAAAAACGACTTTTTGGGCGATTTGAAGCATCAGAAGAACTAAACACGAGTAACATCTGTGTCATGTCTTTGTGCCCCACTGAACAATGTCACCTGTTTGAAACCGGTCAGGTAGGTGACAGACTCCCTTTAATTTCTTAAAGAGTCCACATAGATCTTGATACTGATTGATCTTCTATCCACATCATTTGGCAAGTTTCCAGACCTACGTTATTACTTGCTGGAAAATATCCAGGTTCACCTACATCTCCTTTATTATATTTGTTAGCCCAGCGGTCCGTGACGGCGCTGCTGCCCCTACCCGTGGGCACGGCCGCCGGGCTCTATTTCCCTCCCGCTGCCATGCACCATGCTGACAAGCGCAGACAGCAGGTAGCTTAACTGTTGCATCTGTGCTCCATGCCAGAGCTTCCTTCCTACTTGAGTCCTGTACTGTTTGTTAGGGCTTGTATGGGTGTGTCTCTCCTCCCTTGTGAGGCAGCACGTACACGCCCCCTATATTTCCCCAGCCTACGGCTGGATTGCAGGAAGTTTTTAAAGGCGCTTCCTACCACAGGAAGATGCCTGAGCAATTCATGGTCTCTAGCTTGTCTAGTTCTGCTTTGCTGTGTACCGGATCCCGCTTATCGGATTTTGCCTGTTTGCCGCCAGCCTCTGACTTCGTTCACGGACCTTGCTTGTTTGCCGTATGCCTCGGACCTTGGACTTCGTTTACAGACCTTGCTTGATCGCTGCCTGCCCTGACCCCGGACTTCCTGACCACGTACTTCCCCTCGCACCGATATCTCTGACCCCCTGGTCACCTGCCACTGACTCGGGGACTGCTCTAGAGTGGCACCTGGCAACTACCCTAACGGCCCAAGCCTATCCTCACCATCAGAGGCTCTAGTGAAGACCAGGTAGTTGCTTAGTCAAGTCCTTCCAGAGTATAGCCAGTCAGTGGCGCAGTGGGTCCACACCCACTTGCATAACAATATTTTATTCTTATTGATACTTTAACTACCCTTTTCTATGCTGCCGCTTGTCTGTTATGTATTATTATTGCTGCATGGTTGTTATTAAAGGGGTTTTCCCCAGTCGTCTCCATGACTGTACACCTAAGATTGCCTTCCTCTGATAGGACAGGAAGAACACAGGTTAAATTCCCAACCTTTCCTCCACCATCCAGTGTTTTTCCTGTCTTGTCAGATGGCAGGCAGACCACAGAGGCGCTGGGAATCTTTTGGGCTCCTGGTGGGATTGCTGTAGGTTTACCAGAAGGCCGAGTTGGAGTTTGCGGTGGCAAAGTAATGTCCCATTCCTGAAAGGGCCTTAGCTCGGGTACTGCATTACAGTCTCCCCTGTAGAGTTCCCCATGACTGTATCCTGAGCAAGGTTGCGCCCTCTTTTCAGTTTTGAAGTGATGACGTCGGACGTCCGGGTCATGTAGAACATCAGACGCAGAGCCACATGTCACTTCCAGTGGGCGCATTAGGAACATTTAAGCGGGGAGATACCCTAAAGGTTCTGTGTATCACAGCTCCTCACTGCAGAAGATATTCATCTCTTGTGTGGTGGAGGCTGATATAATGTCTACTCCAATTAAGCCAAGCTCTGATTCAGCTGATCCTTCCACGTTCCAAGATCCTGTGAGTAGCCTGATGGAAGGTTTACGTTCATGGGCTTTTTATTTATTTTTTCGACTGGAGCACTCTTCCTTGTGTGGTTCAGGGAGACAGAGTCATCCTCTTTTACAAAACCCAGATTCAAGAAATGTGGGATTTGGGCTTTGTTTGCCTTCAATTTGTGCTAAACCCCTGTGCAAGGACTGTACTTCTAAAGTAGTGTCACAGGAAACCCTGACACTAATTGAAGATCAATTATTGATTAAGGAGGAAATTTAGTCTGCTGTGGCTTCCAAGTCCTCTCTAGTAGATCTATCCTCATAAAAGCACTCTTCTCCAGTTATTACTCTGACTCGATTTTGATCCAAATATATTGGAGATTGGGTAATTGACGTTTCCTCAGGGGAGATTTTTAACTCTAAAAAGTTTCTGTTTAATCCTGAAGATACTGATGAGTTTATTCAAGCTAATCAAAGCTACTATTAAAATGGAGGTTCCAAAAAAGCCTTGGTATGTTCAGGATGAAATTTTTGGAGGGCTAAGTGGACAGCGGGATAATGTGTTCCAGTACTTGACAATATTCAGAAGTTCTTTTTATTCCCAGATGTCTGACAAGGATTTTAACAAAACAGATTGTAATGACTGGGACATGGTCCCTAAAGTAGATGCCCCAGTTGATAAAGTCTCCAAGTGTACCTCTTTACCTTTTGAGGATGCAGCACAGTTAAGTAATCCCATGGACTGGAAGGCAGAGTCCCTACTTAAGAAAACGTAGGAGGCTCCCTCAGCTCTGTTTAAAACCCGGGGTAGAAGCGACCTGTGTGGCTAGAACAATTAATGTTTGGTTAGGCCAATTAGAAAAAACATCTGCAAAATAGATCACCTAGGAAACAGATTCTATATTCTTTGCTTCTCCTCAAAATGGCTACTGGCTTTCTGGTAGACGCAGAGTCTGTAAAGCATTCAGGCTGTATGACTGTCCAGTCCAACACCTCTAGAAGGGTTGTGTGGGCATGGTTGGGTTATTTTGATGTTTTAAAAAACTAAAAAAAAAAAACAAGCTGTGTTCCCTTCTAGCCCTAGAAGGTATGAACAGTAGGATAAAAAAAAGTCTAAATGAGAAACTGTAAGGTGGGGAAAGGAAAAATGTCCTTCTAAACCCCAACCAAAACTATTCCTCAGTTCCTCAGATCTGGATTTTCTTAAGGAAGGCCTTGACATTGACCTAGGTCTTAGTACCCTTAGGGTCCAGGTTTCGGCTCTTAGTGCCCTCTCTGACGCCAAATTCTCTGAAGCTAGGTTTCTTAGAGCTGCAGATATATTGAAGCCCAAGATAAAAACTTGGTGCTACCTTGGAACCTCAATTAGCTTATATCTAGTTTATCAGGTCCGCCCTTCGAACCTCTAGGGTTGATATCCTCCTAACGCAAAAATAGATTTTTCTATAAATTATTTTTCCTGTTCTATCAGTGGAAGGCAATCTCAGTTGTGCTGTCATAGAGATTTCCAGAAAACCTGATTATCGGTGAGTGTAATGCCCATTTCAAGGATGGAGAAAATTTGACCAAGGGGAAGAGTGGACGGACTGGAATAAGAAAAGACACCATACTCGCCTGTTAAATCCCTTTGCCGTTCCGACACCGCAGCTCCATAGCTTTGCTTATTCTGTTGCATGTTGATGTCATCACAACAACACGTGACTGCCGCCAATCACTGGCATGAGGAATCCTCAGCCGTACACCGTTGAGGTCAACAATTGACTACAGCAGTCAAGTGTTGTCTATGTGACATCATTGCTGCAGCAACAGCCCTTGAATGGCAGGAAAATTTATCAGATGAGTACTGACCCTTTTATTATTTTTATCCCAGTTTCCCAGCTTCAACAAATTTTTCCAAATTTAATAAACTCTTTAGAGGAAACTATTGTTGCATTTATTTTATTTTTCCTGCTATGGTTTAGGGTCCATTCACACGTCCGCATGAATGGGTCTGGATCCGTTGTGGAACGGATCCGGACCCATTCATTTTCAATTTGTGCTGTCTGCATCCGCATTTCCGCTCTGGAAAAAAATAGAACATGTCCTATTCTTGTCCACAGCTGCGGACAAGAATCGGCATTTCTATTGGGGTGCCGGCCCAATGTTTTGCGGATCTGCAAAATACTGCTGCCGTGTGAATGGACCTTTAGTGTGAGCAAGTAAAGTATCAGAGAACCTGAAGGGGAAGCCACACACATCTAAGGGTACTTTCACACTTGCGGCAGACGATTCCTGCAATCCGGACGCAAACGGATGGCATTTGTCAGACGGATCCGGATGCGGATCCGTCTGACAAATGCATTGAAATACTGGATCCGTCTCTCCGATGTCATTTGGAAAAATGGATCCGGTATTTATTTTATTTCACAGATTTAAAGGTCTGCGCATGCGCGGACCGGAAGAATGGATCTCTCACTGCGGCAATTTTAATACATTTCAATGGAAATTAATGCCTGATCCGGCACTCCAGCAAGTGGTCAGGATTTTTGGCCGGAGAGAAAACTGCAGCATGCTGCAGTATTTTCTCCGGCCAAAAAACTTAAGCGGGACTGAACTGATGCATACTGAACGGATTGCTTTCCATTCAGAATGCATTAGGATAAAACTTTTCCGGTATTGAGCCCCTAGGACGAAACTCGATACCGGAATTGAAAAACGGTAGTGTGAAAGTACCCTAAGTACTGTTTCTTTAAATAAAAAATAGCCCCCCCCCCAAAAAAAAGTTTTTTCTTTGAGATTTTTCAGTGTTTTGTTGAAAAGTTACTGCAGATGTGAGAAGGGAATGGAAATTCTTATTATGTCCGGTAGAAGTTGATGATAACAGTGCAGCGTTGCCATGCACATTACTCAGACGCTGCTATTACTTCCCCTTCGGTAGTATGGCAGTAATTCACTCTAAACAGCAGAGACTTATAGGGAAATCTGTTTCAGACTCTTGTGCAATGGCATAACTAAAATTCCTTTCACGCTGAATTTTAAAGATAGGGAGCAAGCATTTGCACTATGGCCGTTGTCATGTAACTAATAAGATTTCAACTTCCATTTTCCAGGGCATTTTAGAAAACAGAAGTCAGTGATAGGTTTTGTCTCACTTGCTGATGCGTTGAAGACCTCTTTTTAGTTTCCTCTTTAGTGCTATTACATTATATTGGCATTTGCCTTGGGTTGAGGAGGAAGGTATCCTATAAATGAGGTTAAAGGCATTGTGCAGGATTTCACAATATTACCTGGACGCTCTGATTTTCCTGGAGCGTTAACGTGTTGTACCTCCACTTAACCTTGGAGGCCAATCACTGGCTGCAGCAGTCTTGTTCTGTACATACATTACACGTATCATGCCAGTGGTTACGTGGATGTACCTTATATTACTTCATTGATGCAGTAAAGCAAAGATCGTTGGGGACCACTAGAGCAGCAGGACATTTAGGCTAGTTTCACACTAGCGGCAAGGAACTCCGGCAGGCTGTTCCGGCGGGGTAAACAGCCTGTCGGATCCGTGCTGCCGCTAGTGCACGCGTGCCCCTGGACTACCGCTCCGGCCCCATTGACTACAATGGGGGCAGGCCGGAGTTCCGGCGGCAGCACGGCAAACATGCCGAGAGGCGGCCGGAATAAAACTACGCTAGTGTGAAAGTATCCTTGTGGTCTGTCTGTAGTTTTTACCATGCTAAAATTCTGACAGCAATAGGTAGGGGCTGAGCAGAGCAAGAAAAATATGCATTTTGGAGAACTTTTATTATGAGGAGTAGTATGAATATGAACTTTTATTCTTCCAGGTTCTGCTTCTGCAAGCGTTACAATCGCTCCCCTCTGCTCTTCAGTGGCAGCTGTAGTAGTCTCCTGGTTGAATGCTGTCGGTCAGAGTGGAGGGATTGTGAAGCAGCTCAATGCATAGTGCGCTTCACCTCCTGAGCACTTGCAGGAGCAAAACCTGACAGAATAAAAGTTCATATTTGCACTATTCCTGATAATAATGGCTCCACACAAGGTATGCCTGTCCCAGGCTCCTACCTAGTGCTGTCAGAACTGCTGTCAGGTGAATAATTGTTTTATTTTATCACATTTCTTCTTATCAAGCTTTTTTTCTGTGCAGTTTCCAGGGAGGGTTGTGAAATTGTTGTTTAATTATTAAATTTGTAGATTTTATTTTATTTTTTTCTCTCCCCATTTTATGACAGACACTAATAGCACCAAGCGGTCCCCACAGACTACAGTGGGGATCAATAGGGTTTCCGTCATGGTATCTGTCATTTTTTTTAATGACATGTTTGACGGAGCCGCCAATATGAACTTAACATTACTAAACTTAACATTATGGCATATCCTAGCAAAGACCATAACTTATGCATCCTCCTCCTTTACTCTCAGTAAGAAGGAAAGTTATGCTATGGTCAGGGGTGTAGCTAAAGGCAGATGGGCCCTAGTGCAAGAGTTCATCTTGTGCCCCCTCCCCTCAGTCCTTTGTGGCAAGGGGCAGGGGTGCACCTAGCCCTTCTGCTGCCTGAAGTAAAAATTGAAATGGCAACCCCCCCTACCCCATGCCAGATTTTCAACCTAACCTCTTCCAGCCCTATTGTTAAAGACATACTTTGAAAACATTACATACAGCACTACAAAACATACAAGGTAAGGCCTCATGCACACGACCGTTCTTGGGTCGGTGGAAAAATCGGAAAATGCACCGTTTGGCTTCCGCGATCCGTTTTTCCAGTCCGTGAAAAAAATATGACCTGTCCTATTTTTTTCACTGACAACGGTTCACGGACCCATTCAAGTCAATGGGTCCGTGAAAAATCACGGATGCACACATGATGGTTATCCGCGTCCGTGTCCGTTTTTTCTATCATTTTCAATGCAAACTTGACTTAGTTTTTTTTTTCACTTTTCATGTCCGTGGATCCTCCAAAAATCAAGGAAGACCCACAGATGAAAAAACAGACACGGATCATGGAACAACGGAATCCTTTTTTGCGGACCGCAAAAAAAACCGTCCATGTGCATAAGGCCTATTACAGCGCCACATACCTCTTACATCCAGTGAGGTCTCCTCTGATGTAGATGTTCTGTCTACTGTGCCCAGCTGATAGTGTCCCTGACACTAATAGTGTAAACCTAACGCCCCCCCCTCCCAAGCTGATACTGTGCCAGGATGCCCCCACAGTAACAGTGCTCCCCAAAGTCCCCCCAATAGAAATAATTATCTGCCAGAGTGCCCAGACTACAAACTGGATTCCAAAAAAGTTGGGACACTATACAAATCGTGAATAAAAACTGAATGCAATGATGTGGAGGTGCCAACTTCTAATATTTTATTCAGAATAGAACATAAATCACGGAACAAAAGTTTAAACTGAGAAAATGTACCATTTTAAGGGAAAAATATGTTGAATCAGAATTTCATGGTGTCAACAAATCCCCAAAAAGTTGGGACAAGGCCATTTTCACCACTGTGTGGCATCTCCCCTTCTTACAACACTCAACAGACGTCTGGGGACCGAGGAGACCAGTTTCTCAAGTTTAGAAATAGGAATGCTCTCCCATTCTTGTCTAATACAGGCCTCTAACTGTTCAATCGTCTTGGCCCTTCTTTGTTGCACCTTCCTCTTTATGATGCGCCAAATGTTCTCTATAGGTGAAAGATCTGGACTGCAGACTGGCCATTTCAGTACCCGGATCCTTCTCCTACGCAGCCATGATGTTGTGATTGATGCAGAATGTGGTCTGGCATTATCTTGTTGAAAAATGCAGGGTCTTCCCTGAAAGAGATGACGTCTGGATGGGAGCATATGTTGTTCTAGAACCTGAATATATTTTTCTGCATTGATGATGCCTTTCCAGACATGCAAGCTGCCCATGCCACACGCACTCATGCAACCCCATACCATCAGAGATGCAGGCTTCTGAACTGAGCGTTGATAACAACTTGGGTTGTCCTTGTCCTCTTTGGTCCGGATGACATGGCGTCCCAGATTTCCAAAAAGAACTTCGAATTGTGACTCATCTGATCACAGAACAGTCTTCCATTTTGCCACACTCCATTTTAAATGATCCCTGGCCCAGTGAAAACGCCTGAGCTTGTGGATCTTGCTTAGAAATGGCTTCTTCTTTGCACTGTAGAGTTTCAGCTGGCAACGGCGGATGGCACGGTGGATTGTGTTCACTGACAATGGTTTCTGGAAGTATTCCTGAGCCCATTCTGTGATTTCCTTTACAGTAGCATTCCTGTTTGTGGTGCAGTGTCGTTTAAGGGCCCGGAGATCACGGCCATCCAGTATGGTTTTACGGCCTTGACCCTTACGCACAGAGATTGTTCCAGATTCTCTGAATCTTCGGATGATGTTATGCACAGTTGATGATGATAGATGCAAAGTCTAGTTTGCAATTTTTCGCTGGGTAACACCTTTCTGATATTGCTCCACTATCTTTCTGCGCAACATTGTGGGAATTGGTGATCCTCTACCCATCTTGGCTTCTGAGAGACACTGCCACTCTGAGAAGCTCTTTTTATACCCAATCATGTTGCCAATTGACCTAATTAGTGTTAATTGGTCTTCCAGCTCTTCGTTATGCTCAAATTTACTTTTTCCAGCCTCTTATTGCTACTTGTCCCAACTTTTTTGGGATTTTTGACACCGTGAAAATTGGAATCAACATATTTTTCCTTTAAAATGATACATTTACTCGGATTAAACGTTTGATCTGTCATCTACGTTCTATTACAAATAAAATATTGACATTTGCCATCTCCACATCATTGCATTCAGTTTTTATTCACAATTTGTTTAGTGTCCCAACTTTTTGGGAATCCGTTTTGTAGTAATCATGTACCCCATAGTCCCCCAGTAGTAGTAATAACTATCCTTATAATGTGTGCCAGTAGAAAAATGGTCCCTTTATAATGTGCTACAGTACAAAAAACGTTCAAACCGTAACCGTAGTGCCTGGTAGGACTACCTCCCCATATTACTGCCAAATCTAATACTGCAGTCCACAGATCTTCTTCGTCTTTTAATCCATATGCAAATTTTGATTTAATTGCACCAAGGGCAGCCTAAGCTTCTTGGTGCCCATAGCTCCTCCATTTTTTTTTTCCTCCCAATGCCTCCCACTTTTGCTTGATTAATAGGGCCAGAAATCCCCAGCTTCATCACACCTGGCCCTGAAACCCCCCACCGGTGTAGTCACTTCTAACATTGGCCCATGCACTAAACCCTCTGTCCTAGCCCAGTCTCAATGGACAGTACTGTGCATGCGCTGAGACTTGAAATAACGGCGCAGGGTGGGAATTCAGGGCCAGGCGCGGTGACACTGGGAGTACCTGACTGTCTATCAAGCAAGAGTGTGAGGTTCTAGGAGGAGAAAGCAGAGGAGCTATGGTTCACCAAGCCACTTCGGTGCTCCCTTGGTATGTGTAAATTCGAATTAGCATATGGATGAAAAAATTTATTTCCTCGGGTTGCATTATCAGATTTTGCAGCAAAAATATGTATGTCATGTGAGGAGGCATTCCTATCTAGGGCTGTGGGTAGTTTGAAAGCCATTTTGCAGCTGACAGGCTCCCCTTCCATATAGCAGGCATTACAGACAAAGTGACCGACAACCTAGACACTGCAGATGTCAGGGTTGGTAACCTCCTCTACTCAGTGTGAGAGAGGGATCTTGTGTGCTGTCAGGCAGAGGCACACACAGCATTATCAATCGTGCCGCTCGATTCCTAAGTCCGCAGGATCCCTCTCTCTCACGGAGTGGGATTTCCAATAATGTCTTTAGGCCAGGGCACCACAGCAATTTATCACATGCACAAGCAGTTTCACCTTCAGGCCGCATGCACACGGCAAGTGCGGTCTCCAATGCACGGGCAACATCCGTGCAGCGAGCCGGACCCATTCAACTTGAATGGGTCCGTGGTCTGTCCGCACTGCAAAAAAATATGACCTGTCATATTTATTTGCGGTGCGTAACAATGGAAGGAAACACCACGGAAGCGCTCCGTAGTGCTTCCGGTGTTCCGTTCCGCATCTCTGGAATTGCGGACCCATTCAAGTGAATAGGTCCGCATCCGTGATGCGGGGTGCACACGGCCGGTGGCTGCAATACGTCCACGGCCGCCCAACGACCGTGTGCATGAGGCCTTAGGGTACATGCATGGATTATGCACATTTTTTCTGGGCGGCTTTTCATGCGGAAAACTGCAGCGTGATACATGTGAGCAAAATGAATGATCTCTTGTACACGTTGGGGGAGATTTATCAAACTGGTGTAAAGTAGAACTGACTTAGTTGCCCATAGCAACCAATCAGATTCCACCTTTCATTCTCCAAAGGAGCTGTGAAAAATGAAAGTTGGAATCTGATTGGTTGCTATGGGGAACTAGGCCAGTTCGACTTTACACCAGTTTGATAAATCTCCACCTTTTGCGTATATTTTCTGTTCGGACATTGACCTGCCGCGCAGATTTTGAGATCCGCAGCATGACATTTGTTTCTGGGGATTTTTAGTGCGGATTTCACCCTTTTGCAATGCAAAAGGTAAGATTGCTGCAGATTGACATAAAAATCCGCAAGTAACACATGAGTATTTTGGTGCAGAAACGCAGAGCAATCTTCACAAAAGTCTGTGTGGACAATTACCGGTAGTTTGTGGACACGCACCCATGTGCATATATTACGTGCAGAAATTGATCTTGCCTGTGGATTTTAAAATCCACTTCTTGTCAGTTGTGCCTTTCCGCACCTTTTATATAGAGTGGTTTTCCCTATAGAAGATTTTCTAATATATGCAAATGAACCTCTAGGAGAAATGGGGGCGTTGCCGTTACACCTAGAGGCTCAGCTCTCTCTGCAACTGCTTCGCCCCCTGCACTTTGATTGATAGGGCCAGGCAGTGTAAATGTAATCATACCAGGCCATGAAAAGGCAGAGGACGGGGCAGTTGCAGAGACAGCAGAGCCTTTAGGAGTAAGGGCAGCCCCCGTGGCTCCGAGAGGCTCATTTGCATATGTTTAAACAATCTTTTTCTCAGCAGTGAAGGCCCATATGAAGATGGGACCAATGCAGGTGTAACAGGTCAGCCAGTTCCACAAGTACAAAGCTGCTGACAGATGCCCTTTAAGAAGACCAGTAAATGTAGGCGCTGGACTTTTTGCACTCAAGTGATTTCGCTTTCTATAATTGCAGAATCGATGTGTAATAAGTAACTAGATTAGTGAAACAGTGACTGTTCTACATTTCTTGACCATTAGCCAATGTGATGCATTTTCTTAAAGCTTTTTTTATCGCTGTGAGGACTTTCCTTTGTCTTATATAAACCCCATGATACAGCGTATGCAGATACTGGTATATGGCCAGAATCTGACTTCCTGTTTGGGCTAATATCTGCCCTACAGCGTTAATGACTCATTTCTTTCAAAAAGAATTCCTAGGAGTGGTTCGTAGCCGTGTGAGTCCCTTCCTAACCGGCAGTGTATATGTGTCACACACCAAACCAGGTTTACAGGCAGATAATGATTGGGAAAAAAATGGTATTTTCAAATGCGTTGAAATTTGATGTGATATGTGTACGCTACAACCATCTGTTAATAAGCGGTTATAAAATTGTAGCATAAGATACTGTATAGTCGTAGTTTGAAGGGATTTTCCAGGGCCCGAGCAGCACCTTAATTACACATAACATGTCTGCAAGAGAAAATTTGTAGTATACTTTCCGCTCTGTGGTTGCGTGGATCGGCCTTCTAGGAACCCGATAATGTAACTCGAAGGTTTCCAGACGGATGTCACTTCAGATGCGGACAGGGCGAGAACTGTTCCTCTGTCTAGAGCATGCTCAAACTCCTGCATCCATCTTATCTGCTCATGCACCAAGGAGAGGAATAGTTTGGCGCCGTCCACGTCCATAGCCCAGGCCAGTAACCTGGTAAAGGGCGTGATGTAGGTGGAAGTAGGATTTTCAGAAGAGGAGTGTAACATGACTGGGTTCCTGGGAGGCCCATCCACCCCACTACAGAATGGTAAGTGTATTACAAACGTTTTCTCTTACAGGCGTGTAATGTAGGTGGGTTTGCAGCACCCACTGGGTCCCGGAAAACCCCTTTAATAAGCAATTGTTATATAGACTTCTTGAATGGCGTTTGTGTTATATTAGACCTGCACAAAAGTTCTCTTCACGTGACATTTATTGTCTTAAATTGCCAGGGGTCTGACACGAGAACATTACCGATCAGTGTTTGAAGGGGCTACAGTGCCACCTGTTCATTATCTATATTGGTCCATGCTGCACAGTGCTATACTATTTTCAGCTACTGTGCTTGGTATTGCAGCGACTGCCATTCTTGAGACCCCCTTTTTTTTAAGCTAGACTACCTTTCCCATTGTAAGCTGTTGTTACACTGCAAAGGAAAGAAGTACCGGTAATTACCAGCCAGATCACGTTGGGTCCCACGTGAGATCAGCAACCTCCAGCACTCCAGTTGTGGTGAAACTACAAGTCCCAGCATGTACACTTGCTTATCTGTCTTCAAAACTCTATAGAATTGAATAAAGCATGCTGGGATTTGTAGTTTCACAATAGCTGGAGTGCCAGAGGGTGCTGACCCATGCTTTAAAGTATCCTCCTCTATCTATATATATCCAAAATTGTCACCATGAAAATACAATGCAATCTGTAGGCAGTATGTAATCGAGCAGGAGGAGCTGAGCTCTAGGAGTCATGTGGGCGGTCCTACTCGGTGATTGACAGCTTTCCCTGTATGCTTAGTCATGCAGAGTTATCACAGAGTAGGATCGCCCACATGACTCTGATGCATGAAAAGAGCAGAGGTTTAAATGCAAAAATGACACGTTTTCCTGATTCTCTTCCTTCAGAACTATACATCAATCTGCTCAGTCCTCCTGCAAATTGCACTGCATTTCATGGTGGCAGGTTCCCTTTAAAGGGGTTCTCAGGGAATTTAGAAAATGAAAATACTTAAATATTACTTTATTATAAATATATTCCCAAATACCTTTTATTAGTTATAATGGCTCATTTTGTTTAGGGAGCAATCATTAGCAGAAACAAAATGGCCACCGTCCTATTAGTACACCAAAACCTGTCCTAATCACACAGCAGGACAAGTTACTTCAGAACATTGAGATAGAGGAGGCTGGGATAGCTCTTTCCTACTTGTCAGGGATTATGATCCTGAATACAGATAAGAACGTTAGCTGAATCTTTGTAGGAATGGAGTTTGAGGAGACATGAAATACAGAAAGGATGGACTATAGGTCAGTGTTTGAAGGAACTTGTCCTCATGTGTGACTAGGACAGGTTTTGTGTGCACTCATTTTATTTCCCCTGATGATTGCTCCCTAGAAAAAACAAGCCATTATAACTAATGAAAGGTATTTGGGAATATATTTATAATCAAGTAATATTTACGGTAAGTATTTTCATTTTCTTAATTCCCTGAGAACTCCTTTTAAGTTTGAAGTTTTATTCTCTGTGAAGAAAACGCACACACCAAAAAAGTGACATGGTCATTAAAACTTTGCCGTGTCTCCAGCACTGTTCTTCAATGCACGCCATTCTTAGTGTAAAATACAAACAAAAAACTAGCTGGTAGAAGATCTGACCAATTTATCAAAGCTGCACTCTTAATAAATCCCCATAGCTCTGTGTGCTCTTATTGTGGAAAAAAAACCCGATTTGATATATATGCAAATTAACCTCAGATAAGTCACAAAATCCCGGTGACAAGTTCCCTTTAAGGCCCCTTTACACTGTCTGATGTTCGGTGTAAAGGCGCTGTCGATTACCCAATGAAATGGCGAAACACTTGTTCATCAGGTAATAGGATTGTTGATGCAGACAACTAAATTGTCATTTGTCGGCAGGCGATCGTGCCGTCTAAACAGCTCTCTGCTGCCAGCAAACAATGATTCTGTATGGGGGCGAGCAATGGCATTAGCGATCACTCCTCCCCATACTGTGGAGGAGATCGCTGCATGTAAATATAATGGTCACTTCCACAGATGAGCAGGAGATTGTCAGGATGGAACGCTTCCTTCTTGACAGTCGTCTGCTCCATCAGGCCATGTAAAGGGGCCTTTAGGATGTCATCCAGACAAGATTACCTATTAGTTACATAAAACCTGCAAGACTTAGGGCTGTATTACACTGACCGATATCTTAGCCAATAATCGCTAACGAGTGTTCGCATAAACGCTTGTTAGCGATAATTTTACAGTGAAATACTGCCGCCAATTGCCCAATGAACGAGCAAGCACTTGTTCTATGAGATGGCACGATGTGCTGACGGCAAACCACTAGACCGTATGGGGACAAGCGATGGAATAGGGATCACTCCTCCCCACGCTGCGGGGGAAATTGCTGCAAGTCATACAGTAGCAGCGATCTCCTCTGCTAGCTAGCAAGCAATTGCAGAGACAATTACTTGCTGATCTACTTGTCTAATACAGGCTTTACATTTACCAGTAAATTGTTATTGAGGGGTGAATAGTAGCACTAAGTGGATCTGGTCATAAGACATAGGGTTATAGGGTTCCAGGAGTTTTGTGTCTGTAGATTGCTGAGGCGGAGGACTTAAGACAGGATTTCCTAAAGGACCAATACACATTAGTGTATTATCATCTGAACTCACCAAGGAGGGTGGGTTCGGCCAACAGTCTAATGTGTATGGGGAGCTCCTGACTAATGTCCAACAGATGATGTTTGGGGAGAAAAGGATAGGGCGAAAGTGAATATTTTCACCCAATCCAGTTGTTCTCCAGGGAGATAAGCCACCACAAGTGTCAGGCAGTCTATTTTTATTTTTTTATTCCCCCCCCCCTCCTGATTGAATACACATACACGTTCATCTGAACCAAACGTGGACAAGTATGAGGAAGTGGGGAGACTTAGTTCAGCCCGAAGCGATCATTGAATGTGTATGGCCGCCTTAAGGTCTACCTTTTAAGATGCCTGTACACATTAGACTAAAGTTGATAACATTGGAGAATATAAATCACAACGAGTAGACAGCAAAATTTACCAGCAAAGGAGCATTTTAGCCATCAATAACATTCCACCATCATCTGGAAAGTCAGCCATGTAAAACATTTTTGGAGATATTCAAAAGGGTCGTTCATCTCTCCTCTCCACCCAAAATGTGCCTATTGGACAACAGAGCTCTGCCGCACCTTTTTGAATCGAGCCCTGCTCCAGCCCTCTGAGTCTTTAATTCCCCTCTGCTCCCAACATCATCAGGCCACCACATGAAATCTCGCACAGGCACACATCTCGGCTCTGCCTGTGCCATCTGGGTCCTTCTGTTTACTGAACTGTGCATCCTTCCCACATGTTTGGTTCAATTGTTGACAGTACTGCCCACAGATGGGCGCAGGTGTAGACAGAGCTGCAATGTGCTGCAAGATTTCCAGTGGTGGACAGATGAAAGATTTTCTTTAAGGCAAGGTATAAAGGGGGTTTCAGGTTGATTACATAAAAAAGCCTCAGAACAATATAAAATAATTCATATTTACTTTATCAATGCCCCACTGGTCTCGTTCCGATGCTTTGTGGTCCTCCACTGATCTGTTCTTCCTCGTTCCTCTCCAGACACAGGGAATGACTGCTTAGCCAGGCACAAGCCTGCAGGGATTGGTTGTGTGAGTATGACTTGATTTATTATTTTACATTGTTCGGAGCCTTTTTATTTAAGTTTTTATTTTTATTTAATTTGCCGGATGACTCTTAATATACTTTCTAATTTGTATTTCTTAATTTGTACAGCCACAGCGTCTAGACTTTTTTTTTTTTTCCCATTTTATTGGAAGTTTAGGTCCAGCTGCCAAGAAGCGCGTATAGTAGTTACAAGGTTCCAGGATTCTGTGGTCATTCACTGCTTGATTCTGTAGCTGGGATTTATTAAGAAGTCAAGAGGCTTATTCTACTCTAATTAAGAGGCTTACTGGTTGTAAAGAAGATTTGTGTGTTACTTTGCTTGCACTACTTTGTCTTATTTTATTATTTTATTATCTTTTTAATCTTATAGGCAGCATTTTGGGGCCAATGTGGTACTGAAGCAGAGGTGCTGAGTTTGGCACAGTTTGGGGTTTTACCTTGGAGTCCAAGTAGACTGCATTATCTGCTGCTATGCCATTTCTGTGTTATTTGTCTGTTTTTATGTATTGTATATATTATGCAGAAACTTCATATTTCTTGATGTTTTAAAGGGGTTCTGCACTTTGTTTAAGCTGATGATCTATCCTCTGGATAGAACATCGGCATCTGATCGGCGGGGGTCCGACACCCGGGACCCCCGCCGATCAGCTTTTTGAGAAGGCAGCGGCACTCCAGCAGCGCCGCGGCCTTCTCACTGTTTACCGCTGGCCGAGTGACGTCACGACTTAAATCAACTGGCCTGGGCGCGGCTAAGCTCCGTTCCCTTGAATGGAGCTTAGCCCCGCCCAAGGCCAGTTGATACTAGTCGTGACGTCACTCGGCCAGCGGTAAACAGTGAGAAGGCCGCGGCGCTGCTGGAGTGCCGCTGCCTTCTCAAAAAGCTGATCGGCGGGGGTCCCGGGTGTCGAACCCCTGCCGATCAGAAGCTGATGATCTATCCAGAGGAAACTCATTTTTGGATCTTTAGGGTATCTTTACACATGTTGCTCTTTCTTTCTTTTTAGCCTGTATTTATTACTGGATCTGCGGCAGAAATTCAAGATTGAGACTCTGTTTTTGAAAATTGGTGTTCCATATCTAGGATGAGCCTCATTCAATGTAGTATTTCCATGTGGAACCCTTCTACAACGTGGACTGGAATCTCCCCAGATTTTTATTTTCTTTGCAAGTGATAAGGGCTACAAAAACCCCATTCACATACATTGCATCTCGATTGTTATCGTATTTTATACGGATTATGGTGCGAAAATCCATGTCAAATACTGAACGTGTGACCAAACCCTTAGGTATTATGCACGTTATTGTTTTCGTCTGCAATATGGCATCTGGGGCTGCAACGATTACTCAATTAAATCAAGTAACTCGACACAAAAAATCCTCAGTGGCATGGGGGTTGATAGCACAGAGAACTGATGGCACAGAGGGCTGAAGGCACAGAACTGATGGCATGGGGGGGATGATGCCTAGAGGAATGATAGCATGAAGGGGCTGATGGCACAGTACTGATGGCATGGGGGTGATGACACAGAGAACTGATGGGATGGGGTGTGATGGCACAGAGAACTGATGGCTATGGAGGTGATGGCACAGAGAACTGATGGCTTGGGGGGTGATGGCACAGAGGACTGATGGCTTGGGGGGTGATGGCACAGAGGACTGATGGCTTGGGGGGTGATGGCACAGAGGACTGGCATGGGGGTGATGGCACAGAGTACTGATGTCTTGGGTGATGGCACAGAGGATTGGCACAGGGGGAGCTGATGGCACAGAAGACTGATGGCACAGAGGACTGATGGCACTGGGGGAAGCTCATGGCACTGGGGGGGGGATTGATGGCATGGAGGGGGCTGATGGTGCTGAGGGCTGATTGCAGGGGGGTCTGATGATGGCACGGGGGGCTGATGAGTTTTTATAGAGGAAAACTTTCTTTTAATTCGTTTTTTTGTATTGGAGTACTCAATTAATTTTCGAAATAATCTATAAAATACTTGATTACTAAAATAATCGATAGCTGCAGCCCTAAAGCCTACTTCTAACGTTTGCGGTATTATGAATATATTCAGCCTTGCCGTGTAAAAGTAATATGCTTTATGGAGACCCTCTACAAAGGTGCATGGAGAATGAGAAAGTCCATAATATGTACAGGGTCTGTGCACACTGCTATGCCATATGTTTAACAACCCCCTCCTCTCCTGGCAAAGCCTGCAAAAGGGACGCATAGTGGATCATTGTTCCTTTGCTCCCAATTCTCAGCTGCCCTGCTCGGGTCCCCCTTTATCTACATCCTTATTACCGCCACTGCAGCCAGGTCAATTGGTCATGTGACGCAAGGGGAGCAAATGGATGTTGAAAGTGCGGGACCTGAGCGAGGCATCTGAGGACAGGAAGCGAAGGAGCTGGGAATCCGCGGCAGGTAGCAGATATATGCGCTTTCCTTTTGGAAGTCTGGCCAAAAGGTTGCTGACCACTTTCAATAAGGGAGAATTCACATCTCTGTTTCATTTTCCGTTCTTCTGATCCGTCAGAAGAATGAGAATGGAAACCAAAACGTAGGATCCTGTTAAAAAAATAACGGAACCTGTTGCACATTTGGCATCCGTTTGAGCTATTTCCGTCTGAGATCCGTTTTTTTAGAAGGGAAAAAAGTTCTGCATGCAGTTCTTTTAGAGAGAAAAAAAAGTACTGATCTCAGATGGAAATGGCTCAAACGGATGCCAAATGTGCAACAGGATCCGTTTTTTTTTTTTTACATGATCCTTTTTTTTTTTTGTTCTTCTGACTGAACTCTCCAATGTGACTCCCAATGTGGACACTACAAGAGAGTGAGTGGTGTTTATTAGTCAACTCTTTTGACTAAAGAGATTACATGGCCACCTTCTTGACTCCTTGGAACATGGAGCCAGTCTCATGCTCATGTGGTTCAGTCCGGGCCTTCAGCTGCCTCCGCAATCTGCTTTTACATTAAGCGGCCATTTTATTGAAGTCTGAGACGCTACAGCTTGTCATTGCATATGTCAGCTGGGGTGGCAGCCGCCAGTAACCGTTCCAGCAGCTGGCACTGTGTAGCCAACTGACTCTTGTCTAGGATCAGTTTTCTGAATGACTGTGGGAGCCACTCCTAACGACTGCTGTCCTGACATCAGCAAGAAAGGAAAAATGGCCTCATGTCTGTGTGGTGAGATCATTAGTCGGAGATCTCCAGCTGTAAGCTAGTATGTGCATTAACCCTTGGCTGCATTTCCTGTCTCAGGACTTGCGTGATGGAATTAATCTTTTGGGCTAGGTTGTCTGTGTAGTCAACATATCCTACTATAAATGTTAGGAAATTGTGAGTATAATGTGAATATGGCAACAATTAGCGCAGAGCTTCTCCCCTGAAATTCCGTGTTTTCTGTAACTTTGCCAGTATTCTTATGGAAATGAATCATGAGTCAGTGTGTTCTTTACATGTTTGAACATCTTAGCGTGGTGTGTGCATGATTGCAACTGAATAAGTTAGTTAGTTCTCATGCACACGACTGTATGTCTATTGCGGATCCGGAAAATACAGACACACACTTTATGGAGATCTGTTTGTTCCGTGGTCCACAATTTGTGACCAAGTATAGGACATGCTCTTACTTTTTGCAGAACGGATATATGGATGCGGACCACAGCTTCGTTGAAGTCAATGTGTCCACCCCAAAAAAATGTGGAATGCGCATGGACTCCATTCGTACTTTGTGCTATTAGCGATTTAGAGAGCATAAAACAGATATGGTCACTTGCCTAAAAGCTTTGGACATATTTATAGACTTTTGTATGTATTTCATACTTGCCTTTCAGAAGTGTGGCCTTGGACCTCATTGGAGTATAAACATCTCATATGGACCTATCAATGATCTATTTGCCAATCGGCTGCCATGTAGTGTTTTGTTATATATTTTGTATTATGCCTGTTGTTCATACGGTGTACGCCTATATTGTGTTTCTTGCTCCTGACTTCTACATTGACTGTTTTTACAGTGTCTAAAAAAGGCCCGGTTTAGTGCCGAAAACATTCACATGTATCTACTTCTGTGGATTGTGCACGCGTTTTCTGCATCTGATTGCCAAGTTTACTATATTTGTATAAGAGATCGGTACACTTGAGGAGTGACCCAGCCTTTTTCTCTCAATTCCAACGTCATGCTTTCAAATTACTGTCACAGATAAGGATGTGTCATACGCTTCGGAATAGTCAGTTTAATCGATGAATTTTGCACATCACCAAACCATCTAAAAGCCCACCACAAGCTCTCTATCCATTTCTCTGGGTTTTGTGGACCTGTTCCTACAACATTTAAGGACACACTTATTAAGACCAGCGTTTTAGGCCCTACACTGGCAGTGGATCCGCCAAAGGTATGTAGGGGCGCCATCCAGGCTCCTAAATGTAATACAGCTTCCTTGCTGTCTTACATTTAGACCATTTCCTATGCCTAAAACAGGCGTAAAAAATAATGAATCAGACGAGCCTGCTGGCCCGTCCCCTTCCCTGCTCACTCAACTCGCACTTTTTTTAGACCTGGCGTGATTGGGGAAAAGTGCGGAGTAGGGAAAATTTTCTCTTCAATGAGAAGTTGTGATCATCTAGAATAGGTGGTCTATTTATGGTAGAATGATGTGGCTTCAGACTGAGCATGTCCCAAGGGATAGGGATAACGCTCTGACTGTTAGGCAGCTTCCTGGAATTGCTCCTTAGGCTTTTCTTTGTTGTCTTCGTAGCATTGTCTGGTGCTCATACAGTGTCACTTGCTGTCTCACCCTGGGTCACAGCTGGAAAACCGCCATACACAATGAAGTCTTCCTGGCTGCCTACAATGGCATATTCATAATCGCTGTTTATTTCCTAATGTAATTAACTGCTACAATTAACCTTACATCAAAACGCCATGTGAAAACTGGATGCAAATATTGTACTGGGGTTTAAAGGGAGCCTGTCACATTGAACATGCTGCCTGAGCTGCAGACGGCATGTTAGGGCTCATTCACACGACCGTATGAATGGGTCCGCATCCGTTCCACAATTTTGCGTAACGGATAAAGACCCATTAATTTCAAAGGGGTCGCAAAAAATGCAGAAAGCCCATCATATGCTGTCCGCATCCGTTGTTCCGTTCCGCGGCCCAGCAAAAAGCATAGAACATGTTCTGTCATAGTGTTGGCCATGTGCCGTCGGCAAATTGCGGAATACACAGGGGCCGGTATCCGTGTTTTGCGGATTGACAATTTGCAGACCTCAAGACACTACGGTTGTGTGAATGCACCCTTAGAGAACAGGAGGAGCTGAGCAGATTGGTATATAGTTCAGTTTTAATTGTAATCTATTCATTTAAAACTGAGTCTTTAATCTTAAAACTTGGTGCCAATCTGCTTAGTTCCTCTCCTGTTAAAGGGGTATTCCGGTTACCATAAATATTGCAGGCTCACACAGGAGCTAGACAAATGGATTGCAAGGTAAATTAAAGCTCTGGTTATATGTATAGGTATGGGTTCTGGTTGAAGTTACTTTGCCAGAATTAGTCCTCTTTCACACGAGCGTGACGGATTAGGTCCGGATGCGTTCAGTGAAACGCGCACTATTTTGCAAGCAAGTTCAGTCAGTTTTGTCTGCGATTGCGTTCAGTTGTTCAGTTTTTTCCGTGCGGGTGCAATGTGTTTTGATGCGTTTTTTACGCGCGTGCTAAAAAACTGAAGGTTTACAAACAACATCTCTTAGCAACCATCAGTGAAAAACGCATCGCACCCGCACTTGCGCATCGCACCCGCACGCAGAATATAGAACATGCTGTGATTTTCACGCAACGCAGAACTGATGCGTGAAAAACAACGCTCATGTACACAGACCCATTGAAATGAAAGGGTCCGGATTCAGTGCGGGTGCTATGCGTTCACGTCACGCATTGCATCCGCGCGGAAAACTCGCTCATGTGAAAGGGGCCTAAGGCCCCTTTCACACGGGCGAGTATTCTGCGCGGATGCGATGCGTGAGTTGAACGCATTGCACCCGCACTGAATACCGACCCATTCATTTCTATGGGGCTGTTCACATGAGCGGTGATTTTCACGCATCACTTGTGCGCTGCGTGAAAATCGCAGCATGCTCTATATTCTGCGTTTTTCACGCAACGCAGGCCCCATAGAAGTGAATGGGGTTGCGTGAAAATCGCAAGCATCCGCAAGCAAGTGCGGATGCGGTGCGATTTTCACGCACGGTTGCTAGGAGACGATCGGGATGGAGACCCGATCATTATTATTTTCCCTTATAACATGATTATAAGGGAAAATAATAGCATTCTGAATACAGAATGCATAGTAAAATAGCGCTGGAGGGGTTAAAAAAAATTAAACAATAATTTAACTCACCTTAATCCACTTGATCGCGGAGCCGGCATCTCCTTCTGTCTTAGCTGTGTGGAGGAACAGGACCTGTGGTGACGTCACTCCGGTCATCACATGATCCATCACCATGGTAAAAGATCATGTGATGGATCATGTGATGACTGGAGTGACGTCACCACAGGTCCTGTTGCTCCACACAGCTAAGACAGAAGGAGATGCCGGCTCCGCGATTAAGTGGATTAAGGTGATTTAAATTATTGTTTATTTTTTTTTTTTACCCCTCCAGCGATGTTTTACTATGCATTCTGTATTCAGAATGCTATTATTTTCCCTTTATAACCATGTTATAAGGGAAAATAATACAATCTACACAACACCGATCCCAAGCCCGAACTTCTGTGAAGAAGTTCGAGTTTGGGTGCCAAACATGCGCGATTTTTCTCACGCGAGTGCAAAACGTATTACAATGTTTTGCACTCGTGCGGAAAAATCGCGCGTGTTCCCTCAACGCACCCGCACATTTTCCCTCAACGCCCGTCTGAAAGAGGCCTAAGGGTTGTTTCGGGTATTGAAATTTCGATACCCAATCGATACTTTTGTACTGGTTTCGATACGATACCGGGATTTCTATTTTTTTCGATACTGGGCTGCTGCACAGTCTAGTATCACAGAACTTGGTGCGCGCTGCTGTCGGTGCACAGGGGAAAAGGGGTGGGCGCACTGCGCCACCAATGAAAGTTAACTCCTGATACAAATACAGGAGGCGGCAGAATCACATAACCTCTATGACAGGGTGTTTTGCGAACAGCACAGTTAACCCTTCATGTGCTGCACTGCCGCTGATCGCAGCTCCATGTCAGAGGCAGGGTGCCGGCTATGTGATTCTGCCGGCTCCGCCTCCTGTATTTAAAGTTAACTATCATTGGTGGCGCAGTGCGCCCCCCGTCCTCTTCAGTATTAAAAACATTGATCGCGCAGTGCGCCCCCTCCCCAGTATTAAAAACATTGGTGGCAGTGGCCACAGGGTACCCTCCCCTCCTCCTCATTGGTGGCAGTGGCAGCTTCTGATCGGAGCCCCAGCAGTGTAATCCTGGGGTTCCAATCGGTTACCATGGCAGCCAGGACGCTACTGAAGCCCTGGCTGCCATGGTAACATCCCTGATGCTGTGTGCACAGGGCAGCAGGGAGAGTGTGAAGTCCTATTCCCCCTGATAGAATCTATCAGGGTGAATAGGACAAGGGATTAAGGCCTCTTTCACACGGGCGTTGCTGAAAAATGCGCGGGTGCGTTGCGGGAACACCCGCGATTTTTCCGCGCGAGTGCAATACATTGTAATGCGTTTTGCACTCGCGTGAGAAAAATCGTGCGTGTTTGGTACCCAAACCCGAACTTCTTCACAGAAGTTCGGGCTTGGGATCGGTGATCTGTGGATTGTATTATTTTCCCTTATAACATGGTTATAAGGGAAAATAATTGCATTCTGAATACAGAATGAAAAGTAAAATAGCACTGGAGGGGTTAAAAAAAATAAAAAATAATTTAACTCACCTTAATCCACTTGATAGCGCAGCCGGCATCTGCTTCTGTATTCTTTTCTTTAGGACCTGGCTAAAGGACCTTCGATGACGTCACTCCGGTCATCACATGGTACGTCACATGATCTTTTACCATGGTGAATCACCATGGTAAAAGATCATGTGACGTACCATGTGATGACCGGAGTGACGTCATCCCAGGTCCTTAAACTATAGTTAATGCTCTCCACAGGTCCTATACAGTAAAAGAGTCAGACGGAGATGCCGGGCATCGCGAGCAAGTGGATTAAGGTGAGTTAAATGATTTTTATTTTTTTTCAACCCCTCCAGCCCTGTTTTACTTAGCATTCTGTATTCAGAATGCTATTATTTTCCCTTATAACCATGTTATAAGGGAAAATAATAACGTTCGGGTCTCCATCCCGATCGTCTCCTAGCAACCGTGCGTGAAAATCGCACCGCATCCGCACTTGCTTGCGGATGCTTGCGATTTTCACGCAACCCCATTCATTTCTATGGGGCCTGCGTTACGTGAAAAACGCACAAAGAGGAGCATGCTGCGATTTTCACGCAACGCAAAAGTGATGCGTGAAAATCACCGCTCGTGTGCACAGCCCCATAGAAATGAATGGGTCAGTATTCAGTGCGGGTGCAATGCGTTCAACTCCCGCATCGCATCCGCGCGGAATACTCGCTCGTGTGAAAGGGGCCTAAAAGATCCCAGGTTCTAGCCCCTAAGGGGGAAATAGTTATTAAATAAACGGTAAAAAAAAAAACACCAAAATATTAAGTATAATTCACCCCCATTCCTAATCTTATATATAAACAATAAATAAACATATCACATATTGCCACGTCCAAAAACTATTAAAATATTTTAAAAAATCTCCTATGCGGTGAATGCCAGAACAGAAAAAAAAACAAAACTGCGCGATTCTCCATTTTTTGTCACCTTGTTCCCCCAAAAAAATAGGATCGGACTGTTCGATTATGAGCCGGACGTTCCATAAAATGCGGAATGCACGCAGCTTTTTTTGGTTTTTATTTTTTTTCACGTGGTATCGAGTATCACAATACTTTTTTTATGGTATCGAAACCAAATAAAAATGTTGGTATCGAAACAACCCTAGCTGGAATACCCTTTTAATAATAAAATTAAATGATACTCAACCATTCACTTCTCCACCACTGCGATTCAGACACTGGTGGTCCACACCTGTCCTGCAGCGATGATGTCTCGTACGTCATTTATGTGAATAATGCAACCAGTTACTGGCCTCAGTAGTGATGCTTGCAGGTATTGCACATGACTGCTGAAGCCAGTGATTGGCTACAGCGGTCACATTTATCATATGCTTGACATAATGAAAAAGGTCTGTACCTCAGAATTGCAGTGGATCAGGTGAAGCAGGTATTGGTTTCTCCAGCTCGGGCTGTTCTACCTGACATTGTACATGCTTTGATAATATTGATCTTCATGACAGATTCAGTAGGAAAAAACATAAATAATGTGTTCCCTTTAAATTGGCTCCAATACTATGTTTATCCTGTTGCCTTATGTCATTATTTTGGAAGGCTATCCAAGGTCACCTTTTTGACAAAGACGCCGATTGTCTTGAATTAGTCAGTGGCACTGTTCTCCGATGCGGTCAGTTGCGCTGGTAAATGCTAACCTTTTTTCACTTCTCTTTTATAAATTTGACCTTGAACAAGCACTGACATAGATTGCCAGGGGCAGCATAGTTTTCTTGTACAAGAAGTTGATCTTGAAGTTAAAGGCATTGTCCAGGATTAGAAAAACGTGATTCTTTTCTTCTAAAAATAGCACCACCTCTGGCCATGGGTTGTCTCTGGTATTGTTGCTTGGCTCCATTGGAGTCAATGAGGCCATGCTGCAATACCACACACAACCTATGGACAGGGGTGGTGCTGTTTTTTGTAAAAGAGCAGCTATGTACTTCGAATCCTGGACTATACCTTTAAGTGTTGGAGCAAAAACGGCTTTTTCAGTGCCCGAATGACAATATTGAAAGTAGAAGAAGTCGCTGTGGGCAATACAGGGAGCTTATTTTGACCAGAACTTTAATACTACCTTACATTATATGAATTTGTTTATAATCCAGCCAGTACTCCAGTAAAAATTTTTTTTTTATGTCAAGTAGTTTTTGTATATATCTTTTAATTGCGCTTTGTAAGGACTTTGGAGAACATGTATCTTTTTGGGGGGTGGGGGGGGAATTTTTTTAAAATTTGGGTCATTTTTATTATCTTGAGAGGAATTTTTAAAGTTGTTGTGTTGCTGTAATTTGTGCCAAATTTATCAAAAGTTGCACAGCGTTTCATAAATTTTATCTTTTAAGCTTCTGTCTTGAGGTGTTAAAATCATGTTTTAATCATGTTTTTACGTGAAACATATTTTTTAAGATTTTTCTTGGTTTTGTTATTTAATTTTTCATGTTAATACCTATATAAAAAAAAAACAACAAAAAACACTAAACCTAATAGAAAGATCTTGGTTTGTACAGATGACTTTACTGCAGTTATCTGCTTATCATTACAGCACAGGATCCACTCTTCCAAATAGGTGATTGTCAAAGTTTATCTACTCCATCCTGACCTCTGCACAGATCACAGCATGCCTAGAAAACTCCCCCATAGAAGTCAGTGAGGTCGCCTCCTGTCCATTGTGTCTATGGACCATGGTGGCTGCTGTAAAGTATATCTCTAAAGGCTGTCAACAGCTCAGGCAAGATAATTACGGTATGTTCAGAGAATACAATAAAAAAAATCTGCTCTAAGAAAAAAATAACCGATTAGGAGAAAAAGGATATTTGTCACTATCTGGTTTTAACAGGCAGAAAAACAATTCTTTTTAAATTAGACAGGCCGACTTTTCAAAACTGGTATGAGTGGTATAAACATGCAAAATGACACAATAATTTTTTTTTTTTTTATGGCTAGCGCCTTCGATCTTAAGGCCAAACTAGACTAAAATCTCTTTGAAGTTTGCATGAGTTTTCTGTCATTACTTTGGTTTTATGCCTTTTCTCACGATCAATGTTCTCCTCCGTGCGCTGTCCGTTTTAGATATGGAGAGCACACAGACCAATACGAGTCAATGCCAATGCTTTATTCATGGATCCAGATTTCTGAACCAAGAAGCTCAGTGTATGTCCTATACTAGTCCATGTTTGTGGATCAGACTCACCTATTCAGTTTATGGGAGTGAGAGAAAAACACGGAAGCAAATCCAATATCCTCTAACATTCTTCATGCATCCCATGTAAACGGGGCATCTTTTACCGTGTACTTTTCAGAAAGTACCGGTATATGCCTGGAATAATGAGCAGTCTGGGCCAGTCCTTAAAGAGCCTAAATTGTGCCTAATGCATGCAATATTTTTAATTGAACATTTTGTATTTCGAGCGTCAGCCATTAGCCATCTATTGCAAATTTCTTTAAGGGCAGTGACCTAAAAATGAACTTGTGTTATTTCCAGCACATGGCTGGCATTCACGAATACTAAGGATA